>NW_023340206.1:1929002-1932217 GCF_004916995.1 Morone saxatilis
TTTATTGTTACTTTATTTTATTTACATTCAATTATTTGTTTTTGGTAGTTTAATGTAAAATTTGGGTTTTTCTGTGTGTAAAATGGCTTAAATGCTGTGATGCACATCTCCATAGAAATTCGCATTAAATTTGAGTAAAGGTCTAATGATTTCAATGTCAATTTAGTGATGTGACTTTGACACAGTTCATGCTAGCAGTTTGGGATTAACTCGCCGCTGTTCCAAAGTGGTTGACATGTACGACATTATTTTCATTAGTTCACTGTAAAAAATATTGATAATAATGCACAAAAGCACAACCAATTAATTAACTAATTAATCAACCGATTAAATTAGTTAAACTAATTCAACTAATTTAGCTGCTCTGTACCCCGTGGCCACCAGGGGTCTCCAGATGAGCATTATTACACAAGTTCCCTAATTGGTTGTCAATATTTGATTCAGTTTGTTTATTTTTATCTGAAAAAAAAAACCCATAGAGCAATAATTTGCAGCTCCTTAAGTTTTTGTGTACAGTTAATATCCTCATACATGGTGGGATGGTGTGGGGGCAGGGGCGGTTATGGAATCTTTCTGAATGAAAAGGACACAGATAACGCCGGTTGTTTTGCTGATACTGTGAGCAGTGACCCCTGGGTCACTAGCGCCCTGTGGTGTTTTGATCAATAGTGATGAACATGTGAAAAGAGGACAACAATAACTCATCATCACTAGTGCGTCGCTATACATAAACACATGTTTTATAAACACCAATCTGGATGACAATACTTTATGCTGTGCCATCACACAGCTACTTAATATAAAAGGACAGCGGCACAGCGAGCGTCTATTGAGCGCCAGTTCGTCCCCCACTGATATAACAATGGGAAAGGTGAGTTTATTATGTGTCACTACTGAAAATACAAAATGAAAATGTGTAAGCCCACTGTTTTTTAATATAGTTGGAGTTGTTAATTAATGAGGGCTTTGGCCAACATTTGCAGATCATATTCTACGAGGACAGAAATTTCCAAGGTCGGCACCATGAGTGCACGAGCGACTGTGCCGACCTTCACCCCTACTTCAACCGCTGCAACTCCATCCGGGTGGAGAACGGCTGCTTCATGGTGTATGAGAGACCCCACTATCTGGGCCACCAGTACTTCCTCCGCAGGGGGGAGTACAGTGACAACCAGCGCTTGATTGGAATCAACGACTGCATCCGCTCCTGCCGCATGATTCCCATGGTAAGCCTGAGATGGTATGAAAAAGGTGTCAACGCAATCAATTAGGAAAAAAGGACTGATGCGTGTGGACACTGATTTACTGCGGTATAAAAGCAACAGGTCAGGGAAAGAACACCTATAATACTTGCAGTCAAACTTAAGTGTTATCAAGGAGTATAACAGAAAAAAGGAGTAAAACAGAATCTTAACATTTGACCCTACTACCTTTTATTTTAATGCTTAACTAGAAAAAACAGAGCATGCAAGACTATCTGAAAACAATGTACAAAGTACATTTATCAGTTGTACTAATATGTATCAGTTCATACTCAAAATCAGTATAAAAAACTCATTAATAGAGACCTTTTATGAAATTGAAAATTATTTCATTATATGCTTTGCTTGAAGATTGTGAAAACCAAGTCAGTCAAATCTAAAATGCAACAATACTTTTTGGAACATAAATCCTCAACTTCCCCAAAGCAAAAGCATCCTTCTGAGTTGGTACCACACCCATATGACTCTTGGTTGAACTCCTCCCATTTGGTACTCCATGTGACTTAAAAGACACTTCTGGTCAATACTGCTTTTGCAAACCATTCTTGGTGTAACTATTTGTTAAACTGCAGATAGGTAGGTGAGGATTACGCTTCAGAACTATTCAGGGCTGCTTTTTATTCTCTCAATCACAAAGTACTACTGTATAGCACAGTAAAGTTAGACAAAACATACACTTTCTGACTTTTAAATGTTCTTTCTGCAGCACCGTGGTTCCTACAAAATAAAACTGTATGAGCGTCCAGACATGGGCGGTCAAATACACGAGGTGAGCGACGATTGCGCCAACGTCCAGGACCGCTTCCATATGTCTGACATTAACTCGTGCAATGTGGTTGACGGCCACTGGCTGCTCTACGACCAGCCCAACTACAGGGGAAGAACCTACTACCTGAGACCCGGCGAATACCGCAGATACAGCGACTGGGGCAGCGCCAGTCCAAGGATCGGCTCGCTCAGGCGAATCACTGACTTTAACTAGAAGTCTTCCAAATCTTCTTCCTCTCTCTGTTCTCAATAAACATGCTGGGCTTAAACTGTATGGATGTGTGTCTCTGTATCTAAAACATGAAAACGGTGTGTTGCCATCATGCATCATGAAATCGTAGTATCAGCTAACAATTGTTTGAACTCTTGCTGCTTACTCCACTTAAAAACTCAAGCAATGAGATCCAATTTGTCACCCTGCAAACATTTCAACTCAAACAGCCTCAAGAACACAAAAGAAGCTGTTAACAAAAGTGTTTATTGGATAGATTTATTGACAGAACTTCACATAAACAGTGTCTGGACATCAGCTTTTCTCACATAGTGATACGTTTGATGGATCCCACCCTAGAACTCATGCCTCCCCAATCATTAAACCTCCTGTATTCACCAGGGCGCATCAGGTACTGTCGTCCCCTGTAATTGGGATGCTCGTAGAAGATCCAGTAACCGTCCATCACGTTGCAGGAGTAGATGTCGTTCCAATGGAAGCGTTCATGCAGGGAAGGGCAGTCATCGGTCAGCTCCATCATTTGGCCTCCAAACTCTGGGCGTTCGTAAATCATCATTTTGTGAGAGCCTTGGTGCTGCAGAAAAGACAAGGCGATCTATTAACCTCTAGAGCAGTGAAGGATGATCAAAAGACACCTATTGTAAGGTGATGCCTGCTGGAACCGACTGAGGCTTACCACAGGAATCATACGGCAGGATCGCACACAGTCGTTGAATCCCATCCAGCGCTGGTAGTCTGGATAGTCGCCCCTCCTCAGGAAGTACTGGTAGCCCATGTAGTTGGGTCTCTCATAGACCATCCAATCACCGCTGTCCACTCTAATGGAGTTGCAGCGGCTGAAGTGGGAATGCAGGTCAGAGCATTCGCTGCTGCACTCATAGGAGTGACCCTGGAAGTTCTTGTCCTCGTAGAAGATGATCTGGGGGGATGGTTAATGAGTTAATCTGATATCA
>NW_023340206.1:1932317-1937258 GCF_004916995.1 Morone saxatilis
GTGACAATGTGATGGATCGTTTCCGCATGTCTGACTGCCAGTCCTGCAACGTGATGGAGGGTCACTGGCTGATGTTCGAGCAGCCCAACTACAGAGGCCGGATGCTGTACTTCAGGCCAGGAGAGTACAGGAACTTCAGAGAGATGGGGATTAGCAACATGCCGAAGTTCAGCTCCATCAGGCGCATAATGGACTCCTGTTAAGTCAAACTCTAAATGTACTGGGTGGAAAAATAAAGCAAGCTGAAATACAACAATTTTCTTCCTGCCTGTTTTTCAAAGTAAATAGTGTTTCCCGCTGGTTAGCCCTGTGCAACTGTTTACTTTCATTTCATGCGAGCATGTTTTGAAAATTGACTTTGTTGAGTTTGAGATAATTGTAATCCATCAGTGAACTTTTAATTAATTTTTCTGATTTTCATTTTATTTTTACATGGTAATGCAGTTGTCCCATACAGAGCCCCAAAGTGGCAAAAAAAACAAAAACACATATGTCTAGGCAACGTTTTACTACATCGAGAACTTGAAATGTGCAAAATACAATTTGTCCCTATTTTTTGGTTAATTTGTCAATAAACTGACTGCGCCAAATGTTTTTTTACCCAGAACCATCTGGAAAGTAATTTTTCAAACTGTTTGGAAAAGGCCAGGCACTTTCAAAAAAATCCTTGACAAATAATTAGCCCAGTCATCTGTTTATCAGTGTATCACGAGCGAACTTCAACAAATCAGATCAGTGAACCATATAAAGTATTAAAAGTCTTGCCCAAGCCATTCATGAGAAGAGCCCAAATATCTTTTTCATCAAGAAAAAAGGCTTCAGTGCCGTTCTCTGCTCTTCCTATATACTCTCACACACGTTGTTGCACACACCTAGCGTTAAACTACAGGCGTAACTCATACCATAGCTGCCAGTTGTTCCTTAAAGCAGTGGTTCCCAACCTGGGTGTCGGGATCCCCACTAAGGGTCGCCAAAGCTTAAAGGGATGATATCTGTCTCATAGTTGTTCTTTTGATATGTTGTGCACATGTTTTGTTAACAATGTTGCGTTATACATAAAATCTGTTTTTTATGTTCCAACAGAGCTGAAGCTTAGGTATGTTTTGGTGGCATACATGGTAAATGGTAAATGGATCTGTACTTGTATAGCACCATTCTAGTCTTCCTTCTAGTCTTATTCAAAGCACTTTTACACTACAGCCACATTCGCCCTTTCACACACATTCAAACAGTGATGGTATAGTCCATCGAACAGAAACTAACTCATTCATGTACATTCACACACTGATGATACAGCATCAGGAGCAATTTGTGGTTCAGAGGAGCCAGGGATCGAACCACAACCTTCTGATTAGTAGACCTCTACCTCTGAGCCACAGCCTCCCCTTATATATACCTCAAATCATTGGGATAATTATATGTTTGTTAATGTCTTATGGGTGAACTGGTTAGATTGACATCACTAAATGTTAAGCAGCCCCCAGACTACAGTAGGAGGAAGATTCTACTGGTACCGGCAATGTGGAATGATAGAGGTGACCTAAGACAGACAAGGCTGACATTAATGCAATATGTAACACATTTTATCAAGACCTTTATAAATCAGACAACCCTGCTTAACTAGATATAAGATCCTTCTTGTTGAGTGTAAGATGTCCAGCTCTGTCGTATGAGGAACAATGTGAAATTGGAGCGAACATTACTGTAGAGGAGGTTAAAAAGGCCATTGGGAATTTACAGAGTAAGAAATCTCCAGGGGAGGACGGCCTCCCAGTCGAATTTTACAAGGCTTTTTCAGATCTACTTGCCTCAAGACTATGTTAAGTTTTTCAGCATGCAGTAGAGAGAGGATCTCTTCCAGACAGTATGCAAACTGCTAGAATCACTTTGATTCATTAAAAAAAAGCAGGGACCCACAACAATGTTGTGACTACCCAGATCAAGTGGGTTTCATTAAAAATAGAACATCACCTGATAATCTCCGCAGGTTGCTTCATTTTATGTGGCAAGCTGGAAATGAGGCTGACATTACTGTAGTTTTCTCACTTGATGTGGAGAAAGCTTTTGATAGTGTGAAGTAGTCGTACCTTTTACAAACACTGGACAATTTTGGTCTTGGTCCCTCTTTTAACAAATGAGTCAAATTAGTATATCATAATCCAAAGGCATCAGTGGTAATAAATGGCACGTCATCCACCCTTTCCAGCTTCATAGAGGGACAAGACAGGGCTGCCCTTTACCCCCTTAATCTTTGCCCTGGTACTTGAACCATTAACAACTGAAATTAGGCAAAATGATTACATAGTTGGCATAAAGACAGGTGGTGAGGAATATGAATTACTCCTTTATGCAGATGATATTTCGCTACTGTCTAGAAGCCCTGCAACAACTGTGCCGCACATTCTCACATTGATTGACTCCTTTTCAGGCATATCGGGATAAAAAATAAACTGTCTGAGGCAATGCCCCTATCAAGCCTATGCCCACCTAGTGTTAGGGAGGGATGGCAGTTTGCATGGCAGCCCTCTGGTTTTACGTATATAGGGATTAAAGTCACTCCACAACTAGATGACATTATGACGAACAATATCCTCCCATTAATTCAGCAAATAGAGCTTATTTTACCAATTTGGACTAAGCTGGGGCTTTCTCTTATAGGGAAAATGAATATCTTATTGATGGTAATAGTCCCTAAAATTAACTATCTAAGCTATATGCTACCTTTAAGCCTACCACATGATGCATTATTGAAATATAATGAAGCTGTACACAATTTTTTATGGCTGGACAAAAAAAGACACAAATCGGTTAAAACTCTATGCAGCCATAGAGGACGGAGGCCTCAGCCTCCCTCATATAGACTGGTATCATTATGCCTTTTGTCTGAAACAGTTATCAAAACTATTACTGATAACTGAACAATCTCCAATGTGGGTGTCTATCGAGAAAGACATTCTCGAAATACCCTCACCATGTCCATGCAATTGTTACGCAAACCAATAGAGTTATCCCCAACAATAATCCAGGTCTGGCCTTTTCACAGGAGACATAGAGAATATCATACAAGATCATAGGCTCAGAAGCCAGTTTTACACATAAAACTTTGTTATGGCATAATACAACACTCAAAATATGCAAAGGAACGTTGGACTGGATAAATAAAATTGGGAATCATTTATATTTGGGATTTATTTGACAGAAACCAATGTATGTGGATTTCTGGAAGTCTTAGAGACTCTAACGTGTGCTGGAGACGTGATACTACTTGTGGCACTCTCTTACACATGTTATATTCATGCGGCATGGTGCATCCCTTTGGTCAAAGATTATCTTATTCATTAATACAGTGATGACGTTTGCACTGGTACAGAGACCAATGCTCTATTAGGTGTAATACCAAAGGGAAGTGGACTAAATGCTCACCAGATCTCATGGTGCAGAACAGTACTTATCACTGGATGTTGGGTACTGCTGCGACACTGGAAAACCAGAGGGGATATACCAGTGAAGGAGTGCCTGTACAAAATAGCAAAAATTTCTCATGAATCTCATAAACTGATTGATAGGCAAGATATCTGCATAAAAAGCTGGGGCTCTTATGTTACAGCAACGTGTTATGATGAAGACTTGCACGCATTCCTACAATGATATCATGTCATGTTTTTTATATGTATAATTGGAGGTACTGTTTTACATAACCTGGGGTATAATGTGATACATGGCTCTATTATAATATATATTGTTTCTGTCTTATTTTAGTTGTAGTTTGCTGTGATATTGTGATGCATGATGTACACCTTATTAGCATGGTTTGTTGTATGTTTTCCTTTTGTAAAACTAATGAAAAGAAAATATTTTTTTTAAAAAGGGAACATATTACCTGTCAGGTATTGAACCCCCTCCGAGACTCTGTTTGTATATAAACCCCTGCGTGGTCTCACCCAGAGCTGACCTTTACAATTTTAATTTTCAATAAATGCACCAGCATACCAAGGCAGACAAGATAGATAAAAATGTCAATGTGTTCCTCTGACTTCTAGTAGGACTTGCACCACTGCTAAACTACAGAGTAAGTAAGTTCACTCCATATTAAGAAAACAGCAAAAGAGACTTCAAAATATAATTTTTAATTTTGACCTAGAGTATCTTTTAATGAACGACAATCAGCATATATCCATGATGCGTCTAATGGAGCTGATTCTCGTCTCGTTGCTCATTCCCATCTCTCTGAGGTTCCGGTACTCTCCTGGCCTCACGTACAGCATCCGGCCTCTGTAGTTGGGCAGCTCAAACATCAGCCAGTGGCCGTCCATCACATTGCAGGACTGGCAGTCAGACATATGGTAACGATCCTGAAGAGACTCACAGTCGTCCATTAGCTCATGCATCTGGCCTTCAAGGTTCTCCCTTTCGTAGATCCTTATCCTGAACTGTCCCCTGTGCTGTTGGAGGAAGAAAAGACATGTCAGTCCATGGGTTTTCTAGACTACATTTCTTGCTCTGGAGCCAGTTCTGGAAGCAGGAGTCACCAATCTATCACATGCCATTTAGTTTCCAATTCACATAACGTGCATGTCTTTCGACTGTGGGTGGAAATCAGAGCTGCTGCAAGAATACCACATGAGATCCGGGATAAGAGGCATCAACTAGCTGGCTAATTCAAACCCAGGACATCCTCCTTCGGAGAAGACAAATATGAAATCAGATTGTATTAAAAATTACAGTGAAAATAAAGCCTGAAAGGTACAAATAACTACCAAATGTCTTACCATGGGGACCATGCGACAAGAGCGAATGGTATCCATCACCGCCATGCCCATAATGCCCATCATGCTCCCCATGCGCTGAAAATCTGAGTATTCCCCTCTCCTCAAGAAGACCTGGTTACCCATGAAGTCTGGGCGGTCGTACACCATAAAGCACCCGTTGTCCACTCTGCAG
>NW_023340206.1:1937358-1937989 GCF_004916995.1 Morone saxatilis
CTGCAGAGTGGACAACGGGTGCTTCATGGTGTACAGCCGCCCAAACTTCGTGGTTAACCAGGTCTTCTTGAGGAGAGGGGAATTCTAGGATTTTCAGCGAATGGGTTGCGTGATGGGCATGATGGGCATGACGGTGATGGATACCATTCGCTCTTGTCGCATGGTCCCCATGGTAAGACATTTGGTAGTTATTTGTACTTATCATATTTTTTTTTCTTCATATTCATTGTAATTCATATAACAATCTGGTTTCATATTTGTCTACTCCGAAATAGGATATCCTGGGTTTGAATTAGCCAGCTAGTTGATGCCTCTCTTCCTAGATCTCGTGGTATTTTTGCAGCAGCTCCAATTTCCATCCACAGTCAAAAGACTTGCACTTTACGAGAATTGGAAACTAAATAGCCTGTGATAGACTGGTGAATCCTGCATCTAGAACTGGCTCTAGAGAAAGAAAGGTAGTCTAGAAAAACCCATGGACTGACATGTCTTGTCTTCCTCCAAGAGCACAGGGGACAGTACAGGATGAGGATCTACGAAAGGGAGAACTTTGAAGGTCAGATGCATGAGCTGATGGACGACTGTGAGTCTCTTCAGGATCGTTACTACATGTCTGACTGCCAGTCCTGCA
>NW_023340206.1:1938054-1939588 GCF_004916995.1 Morone saxatilis
GGAACCTCAGAGAGATGGGAATGAGCATGACGAGAATCAGCTCCATCAAACGCATCATGGATATATGCGGATTTTCGTTCATTAAAAGATACTGTGGGTCAAAAATAAAAATTGTATTTTGAAGTCTCTTTTACTGTTTTCTAAATGTGGAGTATTAGAGCACTATGTGTGCTTTGCAACAAATGTTAAGAAAAATCTCAACACGTAAGTACTTTATTAGTTTTCTATCCCAGAGTCTCCACAAAAAGTTTTTGGTTGTGGTTATTAGCCCTTGATGTGTGGATCTGAGGGGGCTTAGCTGAACTTTATGGGCCACATATAAATATAAAAGACCACGCAGAGGTTTATATTCAAACAGAAGAGCTTTGATGGGGTTTAATACTTGACAGGTAATATGTTCCCTTTTTTAACATGTGCATAGGAGCAGCATTCTGTACCAGTTAAAACAGTGAATAGAGGTTGATACCAAAATATAGGGAGTTAATAATCTAGTTTGTGAAAACTTCTTTAAGTCCTTCTTCCACATTTTACTTTTAAGTTGATTACTATATAGTACTATGTATATCATGTATGCCTGAAGATCCTAAACAGTCAACTCATCCTCCTCAATTCTGAATGTTTTGGTGGCTCACTTTTTTTTTCTCCAAAGGTTGATCCCCAATAAATGTTTCCCACCATTATTGCAACTGCTCCTTGTTTATTACCAGCTAGCTGAAGTGCGAAATAAAATGAAGAGATTATTTAGACTATCCATTGGAAACATCCATTACACACCATTAAATGATCATACCCAATGAACTCCTTGGTTAAAATTTTACCACAGGGCTGCTTGTAATTTTGAGTGCATAGTTTTATCATGGAAAAACACATTAAAGTAATAAAAATAATAATAATAATAATAATAATAATAATAATAATAATAATGGATATTTATATGTATTTCACCACTGCCAAAAAGAAAATGTATTGTTGGTAGAATATTAGATTTTAATGGTATTGAGAGACTATCTACTACTAATTTGGCATGCTGGGGTTTTGTTTCAGTACTGATACTTGAAAGATGGATAGCACCACTAACAAATTCAACAACATAGTGGTGAATATTCTATTTTTGGAGTAAAACAATGGAGGTAAAGATGAGTGTGGTGCAAAATGAGCTCTAGAATTGTGGTTAAATTCAAAAAGATTTCTCTGCCTGATGTACAAATATGTTATATTATTTGATATCTTGTGTGCAAAGGTGACATTTTGTCCTGAGGGTGGTGGTAGAGGAACACTCATGAAGTGTCCAAAATATCAAAATCTTCTTATGAGCATGAATGTGTTTAGAAAATATATCAAAGTAATCTTCCAATGATTCTCCTTTGGGCACCAATAAGATGATGTTTTGCAACAAAGTTTTGGACAAACAGCTGCTGGGGCAGGAATGCCAGTGCACTCAGTTGCACAAAAGGGTTTACACTAATCTTTGTCTGCAAAACTTTAAGGTGAGACTTTACAAGCTAAATGCACTGGTCAATTTTGAGATTTGGGG
>NW_023340206.1:1939688-1939879 GCF_004916995.1 Morone saxatilis
GTGTCTTGCAAAATGTATGGAATTCACATATCTTTAAACCCTGTTTTTTCGCATACTGTGAGCCCAAAATCTTCACTTCAGCAGCACAGTTTTATTCTTATCTTTATTCTGATATATATGCAAAATAGCAAATTTTTAAGTAGATAATACCTGAATTTCAGAAAACGTGTAATACAAAAAATAATTGTCTT
>NW_023340206.1:1939904-1943521 GCF_004916995.1 Morone saxatilis
TTAAGTTAAGTTAATCAACTAGGGATGTTTTCATTGGTGATATGAGTTAAAAATGTTCCCTATCACCTGTACCTGTAGTGCGTATTTGTAACATAATTAAACATAATGTTATAGCTGCAAAAGTATATGAGAGAGTGTAGTCAGCGAATTTACTTAGTAATGTCTGTTACCCAGAAATATCTATCAAAAAGTTAGCTATCATTAGCCACCATGAGCTATTGGTCATAACAGACCAAGTAAGGCTGTAGCAGCAAAAATCCTGAATGTATTGAACTGAGTAAGAGTGCATTTTATTTCTTATAAATTCAACTTTTGATTTGTGAGAGGATTGTGTTATTTCCTATTTCAAAGATGTAACTTTTTGATTTAGTTTTAAAACATTGAAAGCATTTTATTTAACCTAGCATCTGTCTAAATGTCAGTCTGTTGCACACCGTTAAACCTATAAACATAAACATGTCCTATTATAAAATAGAGGGCACAAAAATACAAAAGTAATGCAATAACAAGCTTTGTTATTGTGAAATCTGCACCACTACTGTTTAATCTAAGCGGCTGCAGTGTTCACAGCTTTGATGCATAATACAGTAGGGACTTCCATGCTGATGAGCTGACTCAGTTATTTTGTACAATTGAGGCGCAGATTCTTTTGATGTCACATGATGCATAAAAGGCAGCGCGCCAGTGAGAAGAACAACAGAAATCAAATAGCGTGACCATGAGCGGAAAGGTAATGAAGGCTGCAGATCAGTGCACCAGCCAGTGCAGGAGACAGACACTAACTGATGCATACAAGCTTAATCATAATGTATACTGTAATATATTGTACCAAAATACTACAGCACAACTACTGCCATGCAATACAGTGTGATTTGCATTAAGGGGGTATCTTATGATAATCACAGAATTCACTTGAACATGTAGCTCTGGTTGTTTTCTAATGTTGGACCCAAACACAATCTGTGTCTTTCTCTCTAGATTATCTTCTTCGAGGGGAGAAACTTCCAGGGCCGCTCGTATGAGTGCATCAGTGACTGCTCTGAGATCGCCTCTCACCTGAGCCGCTGCAGCTCCTGCAGGGTGGAGAGCGGGACCTTCATGGTCTACGACCAGCCCAACTTCACGGGCCAGCAGTACCTCCTGACCACGGGAGAGTACCCCGAGTATCAGAACACCATCGGCTTCAATGACTGCATCCAGTCCTGCCGCGTTGTCCCTGTGGTAAATATATGCACACTATCACCAACCGAAGAGAGACAAGGGCAGTCAGTGATGTAAAGGGATAGTCTGAGGAGAAATATGTTTGGTTGCTGTCTTACCTGGAATCAGATGAGAATGCTGAGATCAATTTCCCCTGTGTGCATCCAGTAGTGATATTTCCAGGAGATGTCTTGGAGAAACTGAACACGCCTTTCAAGAACCCCAAAGCTTGACATCATCCTAGTTTTTTTTATGAGCTTTCAGTTGTATTTTAAAATCTTGATATCTCCATGACAACTTGCAAAATCCACTAAGAAAATAAACTACTGTTTCCAAGAAGGATGAGAATGACATAAAGCTGTTTCGAACGTTGTATCTTGTTAGCCAGTTAGCAGTACATCTGAGGGTTTTGTTAACACCGGAGCAAACGCTGCATTTTGTAAAGTAGACAGTTTTTGAGATGTAGTGGAAATTTAGAGACTGAGCTGATATTTAGCTTCTGATCTGACATAGCAAACAAGCACATTCCTCAACAGAGTTAACTTTTTTGGTACTTAATGTGTTAACAACCCAGCAGCTAGGTACTACTTTAAACAGCACCATGACTCTTGTCAAATCCATGCATATATTTCATTCCATTTGACATTTTGTTCTTTAACAGCACAAGGGGCCCTTTAAGCTGAGGATCTACGAAAAAGCCAACTTTGAAGGGCAGATGCATGAACTGACCGACGACTGCGACTCCATCCAGGATCACTATCACATGTCTGACATGCAGTCCTGCAACGTGATGGAAGGGTACTGGTTGATGTTTGAGCAGCCCAACTACGAGGGCAGGATGTTTTATCTGAGACCAGGAAAGTACAAGAACCTCAAAGAGATCAGCAGTGATGATGTGAGATTCAATTCAATCAGACGCATCGCAGAAACTGTCTAATGATTTATATTTAGCTGATTTTGCAGATGCGTTGTTTTATGAATATTAACAAGTTGTCGAAGTGAGAGGCAAAAAGACGGAGCCTTGTTTTTATCCTGAAACTGTGATTTGTGCACTGTTTGCATGTATTTCCAGTTGTACTGTGCAATCCAGCCACAATGAATTTACCTCTTTAACTGTGTGATGCGCAAAATAAAATTATTTGCTGCATATTGTGTGAATTATTTCTGAGCACAGATGCGATAATTCATTGTTTTGCCACATGAGTGGTACTTAGTATTACAGATAAACATACAGTGGGGTCCAAACATCTGAATCCACTAATAAGAATGGCTAAAGATACTGTTGTTTTCCTTAAACTTGGCTAAAATGCAAAAGTAGAGGATGATATCTGTGCAAGGCAACAAAAACAGAAACTTAAGAATAATGAGAAATAATAATGAAAAATAAAATGCCAACATTTTCCAGTATTTCTTCATTTATGTTAAAGGTTCATTTGTGTAACATACATTCGTAGAAATGGAATATAATATTCAGGTATGTTTTTATTTGCGTATAATGCTATAGGGAGTATAGGAATCAGGTTTTTGTTACCTTAAAATGAGCCGTTATTATCTAAAGATGGGCATCAGCCATGTTTCCTTCACACTGCACAGCCTGTTCTCATTCCCAGGTTGTCAAATGCAGACGCGAGTGGTGCTTATTAGCTGCAATATCTATCTATTATTTGCAACTTCACCACTAGATTCCACTAAATCCTACACACTGGTCATTTAAACCAATTACAAATTAGGCATGTGATACTTTTAAGATGTAATAGGTTACTGAATACAGTTAGAAATGTCAGAAGTAATGTAACTATTCATCAAAGTAATATACCTTATTAAATTGATTACTTTTCTAACAAATGTCAAACAATAAATCTGAAAAGCGGCCACCCTCCTTGACGTAGCTGGCTGATCACGGGCATGGCAGACTCAGGTTGCCGAACTAGAGCAATGCACATTGATTAGATGGGCAGACGAGAGAACCAATCAAAAACACAAAAATTTGAGCGCATACTGCACAATGAAAAGATTGGTCCCAACAGCTTTGCTGACCCAAGTTGTCCCAAAATATTCCACATGAAACATTTAATACGTTTTCTGTCTTGTGCAGTCACAATAAATAGTCAAACAAACAAAATGCAAACATAAATATTTCCTGCAGCACAACTGTGTCGCTAGCTGGCCGCAAACAGTTGCTTGTAGCGTGAACTGCCTTCTTGTCTGAAACAAGTGAAGACATTTAATAAGGACTTAGTAGCCAATAAGGACCATTAGTATTTATAGGGAATTTTATGACTTTATTACAGAGGTGACTGTAGACAGGAAACAGATGTGAACCTAGGCCACCCCCAAATATTATAATCTTGTACTGTATGTTGACTATAAGTAAATTCTTTATATCACACTGTAGATAAGATAAGATAATTCCTTTA
>NW_023340206.1:1943621-1943884 GCF_004916995.1 Morone saxatilis
CAGAATTCGACTGTATCTCACAGCCTTCAACAAATGGAGGTGTGATGTACCAAACTTTGATTATGTGATAACTCCACAATCTCCTGAAAAGGTTAGTACATGCATCTTGAGTTTAGAATATTTTCTCTGAAATCTCTGGATGTTTGTTCACATCCCAATGATGGCAGTGATTGTGCTGAGGATTTGGTGCAAGAATTGATATTGTAAATGATCGCTGCAAACCCACTTTGTGCCTAGGGCAGTTTAACAGCTGTGGTTGCAAT
>NW_023340206.1:1943904-1946271 GCF_004916995.1 Morone saxatilis
ATAATTTTTTAGTAAGCATTATCTCAAGATCCCAAGTTAATTATCATGTTATCTTGAGATAATTAGATAATTAACTTGTTATCTAGAGATAGTCAACCACAGCCGTTCTCAGCTTCCTACATCAGTAATGTGTAGATCTAAAGGCTGGGTTGAATTTTTATTGTCCACAGCAAAGGGGACCCTTCCGAATGAGGATCTATGAGAGGGAGAACTTCGGTGGCCAGATGCACGAGCTGATGGATGACTGTGACAATGTGATGGATCGTTTCCACATGTCTGACTGCCAGTCCTGCAACGTGATGGAGGGCCACTGGCTGATGTTCGAGCAGCCCAACTACAGAGGCCGGATGCTGTACCTCAGGCCAGGAGAGTACAGGAACCTCAGAGAGATGGGGATTAGCAACATGCCAAAGTTCAGCTCCATCAGGCGCATCATGGACTCCTGTTAAGTCAAACTCTAAATGTACTGGGTGAAAAAATAAAGCAAGCTGAAATACAACAATTCTTTTTCCTGCCTTTTTTCAAAAAGTGTCTCCCGCTGTTTACTTTCATTTTATGCGAGCATGTTTTGAAAATTGATCTGGGTTGAGATAATTGTAATCCATCAGTGAACTAATTTTTTTTTGTGAAAGTCATTTTATTTTTACATGGTAATGCAGTTGTCCCATACTGAGCTCCAGAGTGGCCAAAAAAGACATATATGTTGAGGGGACGTTTTATTACTTTAAGAACTTGAAATGTGCAAGATACAATTCATCCCCACATTGTGGTTAATTTGTCAATAAACTGACTGCGCCAAAGCCAGTCAGGAGAAGAGCGATACAATTTTTTCCATCGAGAAAAACCTTCAGCGCCGTTCTTTGCTCTTCCAATATATGCTCCAGTTCTGATATAACTGTTGCATGCTACACTAACCTCTTTAACTGTTGGCGTTGTTATTGAGCTACCACTTCTCACACACATCGTCACACACACCTAGCGTTAACCTATAGGCGTAACTCATGCCAATGCTCCCAGTAGTTCCATAGAGCAGTGTTTCCCAACATGGGTGTGGCCAAAACATTAAGGGGGGTTCAAATCAATTCAGTTTTATTTGTATAGTGCCAAATCGTAACAGAAGTTATGTCAGGACACTTTTCAAAATGGAGCAAGTCTAGACCGTACTCCTTATAAAGTTATTGCAAGGCCTTCTTGATTTAAAGGGGTGTAAGAAAACTAAATAAATACAGTACCCCTATATCTCAGCAATTTCTATGAACACAACTAAAGTAAATGAAATTGTTATTTTTAAAAGTTTAGATTGTTGTGTAAGATCTAAACTTGAAGACCTGAACACAACCTATTTTGTGTGACTCGGAGTCATCACGCTCTGCTAAACATCCGAGCTAATAAAAGAATGAGAAGAAAACACTGAATTGGTCAAAGAAGAAGCCTAGTAAGTCTGTATGATTTAAAAAAAAATACATGATAAAGACAGGATCGTATAAAAAGTTCCCAGAAATATCAGAAAAACTTAACTCTGATATTGTCAAGATTCATGCAAATTGCTTGTTTTACACAAACTTCCTGCAGTTATTGTGTTCACTGTTTGGATTCATTGTACAGTTTATCAGTTTTTCTCTACTGTTATAGTTATGCATCGAGTATAATTCGAAATATCCATAAAATATGTCACTGAGTCAGGGGTCGTTCATGACAAAAAAGTGGTTCCATAAGGAGAAAGGTTCGGCAGAACTGCCTTAGACAATACTCACTTGTCCCTAATCACTGTATTCAGACACAAGTGCATAGCTTGAATCCTGGCAAGATTTGATATTGTAATTTTCATCTGCAATTTGTTTTGATTGTACTGATCAATTTTTAAATTGATCGGATATAATCCGTAGGAGAAGTTAATTCAAATAAAACGTGAAAAATCGGGGAAAAAAGCCAACTTTTTGGGTTTGGGTTATGGGTCCAACAGGCTTTTTTGCTTGTCCGATAATGATACAGATGAGTACCAATTTTCGTACATGTTGGTCGTACTGTCTGGGGGGCTGATACTGGGGGGGCGTGGCTAAGCCATTTTGCAGCGCCCATTTACGGGACCAAGACGATACGTAAGCCTTCGTCACGACTGAAGTTTCATGAGTTTTTGGGTATGTTTCCCCCCCCAAAAAGTGTTTAAATGTTAACACAAAAGCTGATTTTCGCCGTGTCGCCATGGTAATGTGGTAATATGAAAATTCTTAAGATTCATAAGATGTCATCGTCATCATCTTAACAGACTTCTGACAGAATTTCCGCTGGATCTGGTCAATCTGCTGGAAGCTATACATAATTTAAGTATAAAAATTTAATTTACTTTTACCACTAGGTGGCGCTATC
>NW_023340206.1:1946289-1949940 GCF_004916995.1 Morone saxatilis
ACTATTACTGAATATTATCACATGGATGTGTTCAGGGCTGGACTCTTATAAGAGAAATTAAGTTTGGAGCCAAATAGACAATGTACACTTAAATTTGTGTGTTCTGTGTGTTCATCAAAACAATTTTTAATGGCTCCCACTGGATTTTTTGTACGTCAGGATAAGACCTACGTGTGTGCTGATTTTTATGCATATCGGTGAAAGGGCCCTGGGTGGCACAGTTTATGGGCACCTGAGGGGCCATTCTGCCATGCTCATAGTGGACCCCCAGAAAATACGTAATTTTTCGCCACAACTGACATGAGCACCGCGTTTCATGAGTTTTCGAGCATGTTGTGGCCTCAAAAAATGCTATTAATTTGGCACTAAAATATTAACCCTTACAGATACAATAGGGCCTTCGCACGGTCAGTGCTCGGGCCCTAATTATACAAATTAGAAAAATGACTAGGTGCTTGCAACACTAGGTCAAAAGTGACAGTTATACATTACACACAGATTAGATTACATGTGTTTACATCTGTATTAACACGTATCTAAAGCAGAACCAACTGCCTGAAGTTCTTGCAGTGCTTTCAGCAAATCACTTTGAGGATAAGAAGCAATGAGAAATAGAAACAATAACAGTGGTTCAATGTTATTCCAGTTGCATCGTCATTCAGATCATTAAAAAAAATACTGGCGCTAATTTTGCCAAATCCTTTCTTTCCACCGCTGTGTGACACTGACCCTCTGCCTTCTCTGTTCCAGCATGTGTTTGATATGAGTCATCATCAGACTGGAACAAAGGCAAATCAAACAGCACCCTTTCATTTTGCTGATATGTAAATCTACCTCATTTGGCTATCAAAGACTTGCCTCACTCTGCACATTTTGTTTATCGATAAATACTTTGATGGGGCAGCAGCAAAGGATGAGGTTTACAGTGCATCCAGATGGGGAAGGTAAGATAAAATCCACCACATCCGTATGCTTTTTACAGACATTTGGTCAAGATTTTCAGGCTCAAAATAAAGAATTTATATTGTGTAATCTAAAGTTTTCTCTTACATTTTTCAACAGATCACATTTTTCGAGGAGAAGAATTTCCAGGGCCGCTGCTACAACTGTAGCAGCGACTGTGCCGACCTGCACACGTACTTCAGCCGCTGCAACTCCATCAGGGTGGAGAGTGGTGTGTGGGTGATCTATGAGAGACCCAACTACAAGGGTTTCCAGTATGTCCTCACCCCCGGGGAGTACGCCGACAGCCAGAAGTGGATGGCCTTCAGCGACAACGTGAAATCGTGCCGTGCCTTAAAGAATGTAAGAGTCCTCATTCATTCTGCAGGCATTTACTGGAAGGCTCAGAAACATGACTCCAAATGAAGGCTACTGTTGCTCCATGTCTGCTGGTTGTGAAAACTGTCAGAATTTGCTAATACATTAGCCACAAAAAATCTGATGTGTAGGACTGTTAAAAATAAAAAAATGGATAAAAATGTTAGCAAAATAATTAGCTAAGAGTAAAGATACAGAATAAATGTACTAATTCTATTTGAAGTCTAGTCTCAAAAATGCCAGCAGTTGTAATAGCTTACTTTTACATTATGTGTCTTGTGTTTGTAGGTTTATGGCAGTGCGTGGAAGCTGAGGCTGTATGAGAGGCCAGACTTCAGAGGGCAGATGGTGGAGTGCTCTGATGACTGTCCTTCAGTGTATGATACCTACAAGCTGCGTGAGGCTTACTCCTGTGTGGTGATCGATGGCACCTGGGTGTTCTACGACCTCCCCAACTACAAGGGGCACCAGTACCTTCTAGAGCGGGGCGAGTACCGGCAGCATGGTAACTGGGGGGCGTCCTCGCCTGGAGTCGGCTCCTTCCGCAGGATCACAGAGTTTTAACTTTACCTCGGCTTTAGCCTTGGCCAGAAAGTGATTCAAAACCTTTCCAGATGCCTAAACTGACACCATCAATAAATGAGAAGCAAACTCTGACTGTTCTTATGGATTTTATGTAAATATGGTTCATACTAGACCTAATGACACAAGGTATTTACAACAGACCCCAGTGAAAGCTATTATGACAGGTCCTAGCCACCGTATATTGTATTGTCTCGTCACATGGTTACATCAACATTCGACAACATCAGCATATATTTTATCCAGAAATCATCATTTGATATCTGTATATGACAAAAATAAAATAAGACATTATTCATACACTCTGTTATAGATTGGTACTGACTATTTTCCAAAAGACTCAATAAATAAAAAAAATAATTAATAAATCCAAATAATTCAATGAGATGAGATATGTGTTTGATCTTGAGACTACGCAATAATGAAACATCTCACGATAACTGGCTAAATATGGCTAATGGTTTCTATTCCAAAAAAAACAGGACTGCACCTCATTCCAATGGTTTATATAGTCTAACTTCAACCACTGAGGAGGGACAAATCAGTGAAATCATTTGCTATGAGAACAGTAATAAAATCTGTCCTGTGGCTTGTCGAAATTTATAAAGAGAAGCGGCAATAACAAGAACATTGTTCTTGAAAGCAGTGGAGATGAAAGGGGATTATTTCCGGAAATTATTAATGAATCAGTTTTGGCCTTATTTTATCCCTCTTACTTGCCTTCAGACAATTTGCCAAAAGAATTACACACATATATATGCTAATAGACCAAATAGGTTAGGGTGCACGAATGCTGTTGATTGTTAAATATGAAAATATAAAGTATTGCCTGAGGGTGGTAACAGGTGAAAGGTCATGTAGTGTCCAAAATGGAAAGGATTCATCCCCTAAAATAATAGATGACCATGTTTCTTGTGCACAAGTGGAAATATTGTCCTGAGGAAGGGTCAGGTGGGTCACCAAACTAAATAATTATATATATAAAATACAAAAATACAAATTATATATTTTGTCATTGCAGGTGGATTCGCTTTTTTTGACGCTTATAGCTGCATCTCACAATCTTCATTAGCAGTTGGAGAGTAAGATCATCTCTGTAATGGTCATAGGTGAAACTTGGATTAAGATTTTTTGTCCAACTACTATTTCCAAGGTCAAGAATGTCCCTTGTTTAATATGAATCAGGCATGCAGTCCTGTAAAGTCTCTGGAGCCTTCCTGTTGTGTCACTGACTCAGCTCAAAGCGTTTCATATCAAACCAGATGTCCTGCAGTGGCCTTGTTTTTGTCAGCAGGCTTTGCTGCATCCAGTGGCTTTCGGATGCTTTGCACTTTGCATTTGCATTGTTTAGGGAAACAGGATTCACTGCTTCAGAACAATGTGATAAGCCCGGATAAATATTTGAACCGCTGATTGAATAATCCAGTTCTCACAAAGCAACCCATGTGCTTAGTTTTATTGTTCCTGTTCTGTATGAAGAGAATATTGGAGATTGCTGCTTTAATGCTTTATAGAACCCCAAACCTCTTAAATAATTATAGAGAAGGTTTTACATAGAAAAAACACATATTTAGTGCTTATATTTAATGTAGTACAACACAAACTATTCAGTATTTTCAGAGATAAATATAATTGTGTGCAAACTATCTGCTTCTAAACTTTATTTTATTTTATTTTATTTTTATTTAACCTTTATTTAACCAGGAAAAGTCCCATTGAGTTACAGTAACTCTTCTCCCAGGGAGTCCT
>NW_023340206.1:1950040-1959906 GCF_004916995.1 Morone saxatilis
TTTCCTTCTGAGGGAGAGGGAGGACCATTGTACAGTTTCATACAGAATGCACTGCAGTGACTTCCAGGGTCAATTCCACAAGCGCAACAATGAGTCCAGTGAACTACACACATACTTCAGCCACTGCAACTCCATCAGAGTGGAGGGAGGATTTTGGGTAATACATGAGCTATGTAGTATGTATGTAGTATGTGCTGAACCCAGGAGAGTATCCAGACTACCAGAGCCGGCTGGGCATTGGTCCTGTCGCATTATTAGGAACGCAAGTTAAAGGTCCAGTGTGAACAATTTAGAAGGCTCTATAAAGCTATAAATAGTTAAAACTACAACAAAAAATAATAGGAAATTTGAGAAAAAGCTGGTGTCAAATAGCATCCAGTAAAAATTTCAGCATCAACACATTAAGCAATCAAACAGCACATATAAAGGCCAGGTACTGTAATACAATTGCAGCATCAGCTAATGTCCAAAGTTAATGGAGAGCTCATTTGAATGACAATAATTCTACTGGCACTGCATTTCATCAGCCTTTATATGAACGTGGTCCATCAGTAATGCAGTGTGAATGAAGGGCTTTACTTTTATTGGTTGAGGAGGAACGAGGCGATTATGGAGCGCACAGGAAAGGTGAGTAACACCTGATGCACTTCATACAGTCTAATCGGTCTGTAATTGTCCCTCAGGAATGATGTTCAGTTGAAATGTGCAGTCATGTAACTGCAAATAACTGTGTATATACTGTGTGCTATATATATGCATTTGCTTTGAGTTAGAAAAATATTGGAATTACGGATTGAAGTAGTGTTTTACTGTATTTATTTTTTTGTCACATATAACTTTCTAAATGTATTTAATTTTCCTGCACAAAGCCTTTGTTTTAGTAGGCCAAGATGAATTTATTGGCCAAATGTTTGTAAATTTTGGTTTGTGATTTGTCAGCTTGATCTCACCCAGAATTCATTCTTGTTTGTGCAAAAATGACTCTTGTCATCAGTAAAGTCAGGGAATCCTTGACAGAACTTTTGGAGCAGCAGTATTTGTTTTTTGGCCACTTGGGGGCAGCATAACATGCTAAAAAAGCTACTCTTTCAGTGTAGATAACAGATATTGAGGCCAATTAGCAACTTAATACGCAAAAATGACAAGAAAGATGCATTTCAGCAAAATAATTGTCAGACGATAGCTGATGGATTATGAGATTGCACAGTGCGTTCCGCTTCTTTTGCTCTCCACACAGACTGTTTACCTGCATGCAACCAATCCTGCTTAAACGTGATCAATAATGCTTAGACTACAAATGGAAACCAGAATGCTTTTGATGCCAAAATCTTGGTCCCTTGCCTAAAGATTCTGCATTCATATGAAGACGTGAGATCTGCAAATCTAGAAACACACGTAGTTGCACATTGTTAACATTATTACAGACAGACTTCCTGATTTAAATTTGACCTACCCACTGTCCTTAGTTGCATGCACACTGCACAGTTTTATTACTGTAGTAATAGTAGTAAAGATAGGATTAGCAAAAGAAGTAACAATGGAAGCAGACATCTACTAGTCGACGTAGGGGTCTAACAGAGACTCCTGCTTGCAGATCTTCTTTTATGAGGACAAGAACTTCCAGGGTCATCACTACGAATGTGGTAGCGACTGTCCTGAGCTCAGCTCCCACTTCAATCGCTGTAACTCCATCCGGGTGGAGAGCGGGGTCTGGGTCATCTATGAGAAACCCCAGTACATGGGCTACCAGTATGTCCTCATGAAAGGGGAGTACCCAAACTACCAGAGCTGGAATGGCTTCAGTGACACCATCCGCTCCTGTCGCCTCATCAGACATGTAAGTCCTGGAATTTAAATTACATGTGTTTATATCACTTATTGTGCTGGTTTGCCAAATTTCTTATATCCAAAATGTTAATATCCTTTAAATTATTAACTGTTTTATTTTATATTTTAGCCAAAACTGTTACAAAACATCAAAGTTTCAGACACATCAGCTAATTATTGATTTGCCCCAGATAAACCTATGATTCACTGGAAGTTTGATACCACACTCTTACATAAATACAAAGCTAGAGCCAGGAGTTAGATTAGCATAAAGACTGGAGAACGTTAAAGCTCACTAATTAAGATTTTATATTTTGGTTGTTGTTTAAGTCTTCCAGCAGGTACAGGATCCGCATCTACGAACATCCAGACTTCAGTGGTCAGATGATTGAGTTTAGTGAGGACATGCCCAACCTGCTTGACCGCTGGCGCTACCGTGGGGTTAATTCTGCTCACATCCAGGACGGTACTTGGGTCTTCTACGAGTATCCAAACTACAGGGGACGCCAGTACCTGCTGGAGAAGGGAGAATACAGACGGAACGCGGATTGGGGGGCTGTTGATCCGTCTGTAGGCTCCATTAGACGTGTTGTGGACTAGACTGCAACTTAAACCATATCGCTTCCTGTTTCTCACCTCCCTACACCCCTTTATCTGAACTTTACTCACCTGCAAATAAAAGCACACAAACTGCAGCAGAATTGATTTCATGTCTTGTGATTACAAAACAAATCATTATGGAACAAATATACATAAATACGAGACAGGACGATGAAGTGTTGATAGTTATATTAGCTGTGCTGAGTGGGGTGCTAACATCTGATGGCTAAACCCCTGATGATTCAAGAGGATTCATCAACGAGGACCCATGGTATGCCAGCAGCCATTGTTCTTAGATGGCAGTCTGTGCCAGAGATGGCAGAAAAAAAGAAAGCAGAACAGTCGAACAAAATCCACCACCCAGCTGGTGCACAGACACAACAAAAACAACAGAGAGTTGAGGCCAGGCAGCTGCAGGACATCTATGGAGAACCTTGTGGATCATACGATGGGAAAAAAAGATTGGAAAAAAAAATATATATACGTTTGTGTTCTGTTCTGTGAAAAAAGAGGATAGATGTTGAGCTTCATGGCCTTGCAATTAGAATCTGTGAACAAAGTTTTAAGTTGTGTACTTCTGTACAGTAAACAGTGAGGCCAGGCCGTTTGTTTGCAGTCAGGTACTGTGGAAAGGTTTGACAAGAGGGCGTAAAGATTTGTTGGGAAAACACACTTTTTTTCCACCTTAGGGGCCTTAGACATCAGAGGGGAAACCATAAAATGTTTTCTCTGTAAAAATATATCCATTTTCTCCAAAAATCTGTGATATAGAGTGACTGAGGAGAAGACTGAAAATCTCAGGACAGGTAAGCACCCACATCATCATCTGCTGTTGATTTTTAGAATAATGGTACCGGTTGTGTCCATAAACATGCAGGAAAACATGAATACGTGGGACACAAGAAGCTCTATCATACCACATATAAAGTAGTAAATGTGAGGTAATGTGAGATCTCCAGAGTAAAGAACAAAAAATGTATTAAACAATTTTAATAAAATAAGTTAGCAGAAAACTAATTGTGAAAACTCAAAGAATATAAATATTTGCACATCATATAAACAAAAAAGACACTTACTGATCACATATTTTCTATTCAGAGACACATTGTTCATGGCAGCTGTCAGTGTGGCAGTGACAGCTCCATCAACCTGCCTCATGAAGACGTGTGGAGGACGAGAGGAAGAGGAGGGAGACTGGAGGAAAACAACACAGACACCTGGAGTTCCTTTGAGTTGGAAGGTTAGTCAGAGGCTGAACGGACAATCAGAGATTATTGTGAGGAGGAACATGGCGTTTTAAACATTTGTTGTTGTTGTTTTCTTGCTGTTATTGTCAGAGGAAATCAATGCCACCTGAACAACAAAGTGTCTTTTTCCCCCTGTGTGAGAATGTAAATACTGTATGATTGTGTTTGTGTCTGTCCTCTTGCTCAGATATAGTTGATGAAGGTCATCATTCACAGCACTAACTGCTTAAACACTGTAACGTTGCTCTTGTGAAGCAGTAATGGCAGCAATAAGGTTACTCAGAGATATATTGGTACAGTGGCTGTTTGCTCTGTTCACAGCAAAGTCACATGCTCTCTTCATATGCCTGATTATTATTGATTAATGGCTGATTGATTAATATTCCACCATTGTATCTGACAGGAACATAGATGGAAAGTGTGTCTTTATTCTTGAGGCAGTTCATAGGATACTATTGTCTACTAACTATTGTCAGCATATAAAACTGTTCCAATAATTGTACAGATTGCAGACCCCAATGTCACCTTCAGGAACAGAAATCCAAATACGTTATTTAGTGGTTCCTTGTTTTATACAAGCTTAACTGTGTTCAAAATGTCACCAGTCACCATCAATGTCAAAATCAATTCTCTATGGTCAGTTCCTGAAGTTGGAGCTTCAGTTTTACTGAAGATGATTATTTATTATCCAGTAACATTATTTACATCTTAATAGATTTTTCTGGAATACAGTTTTTCCTATTATGATATTTAAAGACACAGAGTGAGCATGTGTTGCATTGGTTGGAATTTTCATCAGGAAATTATATTAAATGTCAGTATTTCTGTAATTTTTACTTTATTTTTTTACAATCAAACTGCTACTTAAGGTTACTCACGTTAGTTCAGTATTTTATTATTATTTTAATAAATAATAAAATACTTTATTATTTTATTATAATAAGGCATCTGAAAAATTAACAACAAAATAAGTAAGAGATTGAATGAAATGAAAGATAATTTATTAGTGCAAATATCCAGTTTTTATTTCATACACCAAGGTTGCTTTGAATGTGTTCACTATAGTTCATCTTGAAAGAACTCCACATTCTGATTATTTATTGTGTGTTTGATGGTTACAGGAGGACTGCTGTTGACACGCTCTGTGGAAACTATGAAGGAGTCTTCAGGTTGGTCCACTTTCCAGGATGGGAGACCGCCTGGGAATACCAGGTGCTGTAAGCTTTTACACTTCTCTTTACAAACAGCAGAGGACGCTGCTGCAGCTTCAGTGGACACAGAGCTTTGAATACTATTGTAGGATGTGGACTATTTGTTACCATCAAATAATTGCAAAAGTCAGGCACAAAGCTGGTTCATGAATTACAAGAATTGCAGATAAACTGATATGATAAGCTTATTATTGATTTATTGATTTGCCACACCACAATTTTCAGTGGTGCTTTAATGCACACATGAACACATGACTAAAAGCATGCAGGAAAAAATAAGAAAATATAACCTACAACAATGTTGGAACAAAGATGTCAAAGAAATCAAAATAAGAAAAAAACACAAATTGACTCTTGATGATTAGCTCTAAAATGATTACTAATCTCTCCAGGGGTGGCATTTAGTTGGCCCTAAAAAATACCTGGCCACCCAAGTTTGGTGTCAAATGCTGTCAAATGTAACACATTAATTTAGGTTCATTTAAAAGGATAACATGTTAAAAAACATAACTGAATACATAACATTTCAAGTGAATGATCTGTTAGATGAAAAAAAGCTTGTGCCACAATAATTAAATGTTTTTGAGTTCAAATATCTCCTTTTGGGGGGCTTTTCCAAGCAGATATTGATATATGTGATTGTTTGTGATTAAATCAGTATATTTTTTTGCCACCCTTTAAAGTCTGCATGGCACCCTCCTGCCGCCCCATGAATATTTCTATAGATCAGCCCCTGAATCTCTCATCCAAAACAAAACAAAACTCAGTTCATACTGTTATGGTCTAAAATTGTTCAGAACAGTGACTTTTGTTCGTAGATCTATTAGATCTCCTGGAATTGGATAATATTTTGATATATGTAATGTGTTGATGATAGCACAAATATTTTTAATAGACATTTTTTTCCCTACATTGATATATTCTATATTAGGTGAAAGACTTATATTAGGCTACCTGTACACTGACAAGATGTCTGGGATGTTTAGAAGTCAGTCATGTCTGTGTTGAAGTTTAGAATTGAAATATCTGACAAAAATTGTATGCAGTTTAACGAAGTCCCATGTCTAAAATACTTTGTATACGATCCACAGTGAGACGAAAGAAAAGAGTAAAATAGTTTATTGTATCAGTAAAGATCAACAGAAGGCACACATACAGTATCTGAGGGTAGACGTCACACCAGTGTCAGTATCCTTCTCCAGCCTCCACTCTACACCATGTGATCATATCGCAAAATATACCATTACATCCACTTTCTAAAAGGTATGAGTCATTCCACCTTGGGGGGCTGAAACTGACGCAGTACATTAGCAGGCTAAACTCAGCAGCTCATGGTACGACGTAAAGCAAATGCAGCCTTTTGAAAAAATATATTCATATATAATTATACACATTTTCTACACATTGAAGCAAATCAACTATACAAAATGCAGAAAACTATCTCAGTACAATAACTGGTGAGCCGTTTGTAAGAAAGTCCATGCTTATTATTAGCAGTGGCAGTATTACAGAATCAAAAATAGGAGCAGTACCTTTGTCATAAAATGGTTTAGGAAAAACTTACAAGTCAATATAATGCCAAAAATATTAGCTTTGAAAACAAGAAAAAGTACACAAAAGACACTTTAATATACACGTTTATAGGCGGACCATAACATTTGGAAAATATAAGTGTGTCCCTTTCAAGCACTAGAAGGTGTTTAGAAGTAGATTAGTGAAGGAGTGCCATGGCTTTGAGATACTTTTTGGTTGAAATACAGATCCCAGAGTTTACGTACGCGAGGACTACAGCAACAGCCATGCTACTAAATTACAACTGAGGGTCACTGTGGCAGAGGGAAAAACCTGTGATTTTGAGAATAAAATGTAAATATTGAGGAAAATTTTTTTAATATTTCAAGAATAAATTTAGTTTATGTAATATTGAGAAAAATGTAAGTTCATTAAAAAACATTATCTGTTAGCTTGTGTGTCAAATCACAACTTTATTCTCATAATATTATGACTCGTGTTTCTCATAAAATCACGACTATCTTAAAATGTTACGACCTATCATACTATGACATTTTCACAAAAAAAACTTTAAAATATTATGACTTTTTGTAACATTATGATTCTATTATGAACTATTTTTGAAATATTAAAACTTTCTCTCAATTTATAACAACTTTATTCTTGAAATAAAACCAAATCCCAACTACACTAGTATTGGACAAAGAATTGCATTTCTGCTGAGGGAGTGAGTTCAAATTAACAGTCTCAGATTTGCAGCTTCAGGCTGAATCATAATTTTGCAAACTAAATATTTGGCAAAAGAGACATTTACTTACTCTCATAAATTCATATATAATGCGGGTATACAGCTTGAAAATCTCAAACACTGCTCAGTAATTCAGGTTCCTGCTGTTTTAAACATCTCATGTTTCCTCCAGCTGCCAGGCTGTGGACTCTAGTAAGGGTAGCTGTCGGGGAAAGCCAGTCCCCGGACGCACTGCTCCCCTCCGTCAGCCAGGTATGGACCCTCCTCCTCGTAGCTGGGCAGGGGGAAGCCGTCTTCCTCGCTGGGAGGCAAGATGGCGTCCGGGTCGGCCTTCAGACTCGGCCTCTGGTTGTCTGGGAAAGCCATGGAGAAAAGCGCCTCGGGGTTGCATACAAACTTGTAGACATACCTTTCCCCAGCCACCTGTAGGACGAGCCAATCAGAGGTGAGAAAAAAGAATGAGGTTCATTGGACGATTAAAGACGACCTTTTGGCCACTTCTATGCACATTTTCAAAAACTTGTGATTTTTAAATGTTTTGTCAACTGGAAATACACCCAAGAGGTGCTTTACCGTGTTTTATCTACCCTAGGGGCATTCAAGGGGGAACTTTGGTTCAAATCCCATCATCAAGAACTTGATTGCTCCCTAGCCTGTTCAGTGTGTGAAGTTCCCGTTCCTTTGAAGGTCCACTATTGTCAACAGGAACTTTTATTATTAATTTTGAAAATATCCACAAACGTCCATTTATGTGTCTTAGTTTAACCAGTTAAACCTGCATATCAGTATTTAATGCATCAACAGAAGACTTATCTAGCTGGGAATGTTGAGTGAACAGGCCAGGAGCCAAACAAATATGACGACAGGAATCATTTCAAACATGAAATTGTTTTTGGTCTACGTGAGTAACTGTGTCAATGAAACACCAGATTATGTTGAAAAGCAAGCTTTTTTTCAAGGAGCATATTACTAACCTTGAAAACAGAATGGTTAATATGTAGCATTTTGCAGAGTTGCAGAGAGTTGGCACATCCAAAACAGCAGATTTCAATCTAACTGACACTTACTAGAATAAATGTGCAACCACGTATAAGACTACTGGAGGAGAGAAATGAAACATGACCTGCCTTTACCTTCTGCATTATGCCCTTCTCATAGTAATATCTCAGTGAGCGGCTCAGCTTGTCGTAGTTCATTGCCGGTCGATTCTTCTGGAGCCCCCACAGCCGAGCCACCTGAACACAGGAGGAAAGAAGAAGAAAAGTTAATTACGCCACACTAAACCAAATATATTTTACCATTCACCATTTTCTACATTAAGCCTTTAATGATGACCCATCGGTGATGGCTGACCTCTTCAGGATCGATTAGTTTGAACTCCATGTTGCGTCCCGTCCAGACAATCAGGTGTCCGTTGGCCGGGTTGTCCAACAGCGTGAGCAGGAACTGCCAGAGCTGCAGGGAGCCGCGGCGCTGGTACGGCAAACCCTCCTGCTTCACTTTACCTGCATACACAGTCAAACAGGACACAGTGAGAATCAGGCCTGTTCCTCCTAGATTATCAGCTATTCTAAATACTAATGCTATCCTTTAAAGCTCAAAGCTCTGACAGTCCTACCTTCCAGTCTTTCTGGCACAACACAAGTGTCGTCATAGTACAAATGTGGCTCTCTGTCATGACCGAACCCTGTGGCATAAAGAAATGAAATATTAGTAAACTCTGCAGGCTCAGGCAAAACAACAAAGACTTATTTTAAAGCAAACACACACAAACTCACCAACACTGTTATTTTGGTACAAGACTGGAGACTTTCCAAATGGTGATGACTGGCAGGTCTGAACCTCTGGAAGACAAGTCACAAGTCTTCATAAGTCTTTGGGTTCAAACACATGGAGCAGATAACACACAAAAACACACACACACACACACACACACACACCTGAGTCAAAGCCAAAGTCTCTTGGCTCTTGTTTGATTGTGACATGGTTGAAGGCAGTTTGGGGCTGGGCCAGACCTTGACCGGGTGGCCCTGGCTCTGGGTATCGTGGGTCCACCAGCTCCTGTTTGAAACCTCGAGGGCCTTGGGGAACCAGGGGATCCGAAAGGTGGCGCTGGTACAGCGGCCGCCCATCACGGCTCGAGGATTGGTACGGCGCGTTCCCCGTTTTCTCCGGAGGGAGGAAAGACAAGCAGGGCTCTGACAGCTGCCGCTGAAACCTGAAGTGTGAAGGAACACAAGTGGAGGTCTGAGGGTCTGAACTGACTTTGTTTCCAGCTTACATCGTATAAAACAGTGGTTCCCAACAGTTTTCATTAAGGGACCCATTTTCAGTGACATATATTATAGATATTTCATATTATCTTCAGAAGTATTAATCAGAACTCACCTTTGTTCTGTGCTGAAAGGTGCCCCGGGGCAGCTGATGGGGGGATGCGGCAGAGCAAACTGCTGGCTTTGGTTGGCCTGTGGGAGGTTGTGGTGGTGGTGGGAGGGGCTCGGGGCAGGAATATGGCTTGGGGGGCAGTTATTGGCTAGCTGGGGGGCGGGAGGCTGTAACTGCCGCTGTACGGGTGGAGGTCCAGCAGGATGGCTGGAGCCACACTGTACTTGTGTGGAGGCTTTGTTGTCACAGGCACTGAGGAGAGAAGGGAGGAGCTGTCAGGTACATGTGTATTTGTTTCATGCTAAATCTTACCATATATATATATTTTTTTTTTAC
>NW_023340206.1:1960006-1960359 GCF_004916995.1 Morone saxatilis
AAGAAAAACAGATATTTGACTGGAGAGGACTTGAATGTTGCAAACTCACACTCTCAGGGAGCACAAAAGGGACCTGCTGGTCATAAAAGCCGTCCATGTTGCAGGAGTCTTCACCCTGAAATAAAGAAGGGTGAGAGGAGGGATTAGGGAAAGCAGTGGCCAGGGAAATATATTCTAAATGTCTAATGGATTGGCCTAATAAAGTTCCACCAATACTACTAATCTATCCATATTAATATCACGGCTTTCATGGTGCGCTGGTGTTTTTCTAACCTCCATGGCCCCACAGCAGGGTTTACAGTGGCTATAAAAGCCTTTAGGTTATGCAACCTCCTGTAAGTTACATCTGACAT
>NW_023340206.1:1960380-1965429 GCF_004916995.1 Morone saxatilis
AATACGAGCTGCTGGAGGAACAAGTCTTCAGAGATGCTGGAATAGGTGATGCCAGTTTTGAGGAGATAAACAGAAAGCAGCTGTACAGTCTGGCTGCACTGCGGTGAGCTTACTGTGTGTTTCACCAGCAAATCCTCGTGTATTATGAGAACATTTTTATATTCCATTTTAAACCACAAAAGAAAAAGAAAAAAAGATACTACAGGCATTTTATAAGAACCACCACAGGGAGCACTGGGTTAGTCCTTTAAATGCTGGTCCTGGTGCAGCAAGATTTTAACTTACCTACTGAAATGATTCCAACTAAGTTCATCAAACGAAATTTACATTTAAATTACATTATGAACAAACTACAGCATAAGATAAAGGTTTCATATCTTTATCTCATAATTGGAAGATAGTTCTCTCATCTAATGGGCTTCCGTAGGTAAACAACACCTCTCCCTACAGCTGCTTTTGTTTGCAGAATGTCGCGATAATAAACAGCAGAGAACTGTAAGTGAAGTTCACCTCGTTCGCTGTAACGACATCAGCACGAAATTAAATGAAACGGCTGCCTCCTGTTGGTGCGTCCTACCCGCCGCGTTGGCCAGCAGGACACGGTCATAAATCAACAAAAATGAAAGATTTGTGAATGGAGTTTGGCGTGACGCACAGGAGAGAACAGCACGTATCGTGGGACCTCCTTGTTTTTCTCAATGAAGTGAANNGGGGGGGGGGCAGCTCACCATTGAGAAATTTGCCACAGAGCACAGAGAAAGATTCACGGTGCTAACAGGCCGTAAAGACAGCTGCTGCAAACGGAAATACCGCGCTGCCGACCTGACAGATGCGGGGAAATGGACGCAATGTTGCCTTTGATTTTCAGAAAATGGCGTTCGCCTCTTAACCCATATCTGCTCCCCTCTCTGCCAGCAACACACCGACGGTCCCCGCTTGACGTTTATGTCACAAAACAAAGCAAAACAAGCCCGCGCATGTACACTAGCTTTTATTCAAGTAAAAGAATAATAATGCGGGACTCACTTGATAAGTGAAGTTTCTTGGCAGTGTGAAAAATGAAGTGGACGCAGATTTCCTCCCCTACATCCCCTGCAGCTCCTCGAATAAAAACTCGGCTGTGGATTTTTCTCAATGAAGAGCTCCGATCGCTGGATCTAAACCGTGCCCTTTGCTGCGCTCCCATTGGCTGAACGCAAAGTCAGTCAAAGGGCGGGCCAATCGTGTTCAAGGCTGCACTGACGTCCGTCCCTTGTGTTTTTTATGAATGGCTGCGTTTCATTCATGGAGCCACAGCTCTCTTAAAGGGCCAGAGCTCCCATTCCATTAAATAACTAAGTAAACAAATGAATACATACATAAATCCAAAATAACTTCTCAGTCGTAAATGTAAATGATTACATAATCGTAAAAAATTGCAAGTAAATGATTGTCATGGCTTTACGCTCAATTTGTAATAATTACCTGAAATTCTATTCAATACACTTAATTTGATTCAACAATATACAAAACAATTTAACTCTACATCCAATAATAGTTTATATATATATATATTAGACATTTATTAATGAAAACCAACTAGTTGCTTTTAAATTGCTGATTGTTTTATGGTGACCATTGCTCATGGGACTTATATATAATCTGGCACAATGACATAACTGAGAAAATGAATCATTAACTATTTCATTAAACAATAATTAATCATTTAATCAATTTAATCAAAGCAAAAATACCACCAGACCTGTTTGCAGTTTCTCAAGATGTGACTGATTTCTGTTATGTATCATGGTCTTTTTGGTTGTGTTTTTTGACCTGTTGGTCAAAGATGTCACTCCTGAGCTGTTGGGCATTAATGATGTGCATTGTTCCCTCAAATTTTCTAGCATTTATATACTAAAAACAATTCAATCAACTGAGCATAACTGATATTGAAATATTCATTAATGTTTAGTTGCATTTAGTTGCTGGAACATTGCAATGCTTTTGTTGAAGTGTAGATCATACTGTACCACCTCTTTGCAGACTTGTCAACATGATAGAATTTAATCAAGGTTTAGCACATGACTGGCTTCAAAGTCCATGTCATCTCAGTGGGTGGCAGAGCACTTTCTCCACTTTTAATCCACTTTGATCTCTGTTTCCACTTCATTACCCGAACCACTGCAAGAGTGTCACCCCCTGATCATGTGCCATAAACCGTGGTATTTAGTGCTTTTATCAGGCCAGCAGTGAGGGTTTCCATAAAGTACCGTCTTTGAATAACTGACTGAGCCACATTTAATAATGAAAGGAAATCTACAGTGTATTAAACCACTGCAGTTACCGCACTTTGCTCCAGAATTGGACAAAAAAAGACAGAAGGTTTGATAGTTAGGAGCCAGCCCCTGATACAACACGCATCACCTCACTGAACATTTTAATCAAAGCCATCACTCTGCTTCATGAATAATCGCCCAGAAACAACAGCGTTAAGTGTAAATTGTATGCCAATACTATAATCATCCTCAACTTTAGTGGGTTACCGCTAGCTCTTACTGTATTGAGGAAAGTTCTTAACTGCAAACAACTAAACTATAGATTCAATCATCAATTCATTTCACCATCTTTATTGTTCTTTTCTTTTTTCATGGTTCAAAATTCTGCTAAACCTTTTGGCCTTCTTAACAGGGGCGTTATGCCAAGATGTTGTGAGACATTTCCGGGGTTAGGGCTCCCAGGCAACAAAACAGCAGCTATAGGATATTTTCAATCCAGTCCATGATTACTAGAGTGCCTAAAATATCTTGGCATATCATTTGGGAAAAACATGATTTGTCCAGTAAAAAAAAAAGCATCCCGTAGAACCACCTCATATTTGTATCACTGCCTTCAACATGAAACCATAGCACGAGAAGGCAGTTGATACAAAATATGATGTTGAGGTATGATAATTTTCACTCCTGCCACCTAAACGAAGGAATTCTCTGTTATTGTGATGTTATTATTTTTAAGTTATATAACAACAGGGTAGGGTGGGAATTGGGTAAAAAACTGCAAAAGAGTACATTCACAGAATGCATGTTTAGCTTTTGTGTCTTCGTATGTCCATTGGTCCATAAGCTTAACTAACAAGCTAGTAGCAAGCTTGCTCACTGAGTCACCACACTGAATGAAACATGACACACACAAGGCAACAACACCCCATCAATGTTAAGGGTGGACCTATAGATACCGGATATTTCTGCAATAATTAACTTTTGTCCATTGACTTTCTGGTCCAGAGAGGAAATACACAAAGTTTGAAGTATTTTCAAAGCTAAAAAATAAAAGATTAAAAAGATTCTGGGCATGCAATGTATTTAACACTGTTCCAAATTGAATGAAAGACTAGCCGTATCATGTCTAATAAGGTACAGAAGATTTCAAGTCTATATCTGATTGAGTCACAGAACTGTCAATTCACTACAGCTTGAAATGATGTCTGTCTGATGTAAACCCATCATTGCACTAGACCAACATAGAGAAATAAAGTGAGATTTTAACAATAGAAACAAGGCGTCTTAAAATTAGCTAAGCAGAAGGAACAACCGACCACTAATATAACACTAATTACTGCATCTTAGACAATAGAATATATGTTGCATCATGTGCACTGAGCCATTTGTTGATACTTGCTTTCAGTCTTGTCTTATGACATCAGACTCGATGACCTTTACAGGTGGATGTTTTTTTTTATCTGTTTTGCAGGGTGCAGCGACTGTTTGTTGTTCTACTTAGAAAACTGCTTGTTCAGCGCTGGAGCCATGAACGGATCCGTGTGTGATAAAAAATTCCAGTTCAAACATCAGCTTGAAGCTCATGCAGCTCTGTTACGATTTGCAACCTCTCCCGTTTGCTCGGCCATCACGTGTCTGACTTGTTCAGTATCACATCAATTGATTTTTATTCTTCCATTTTGCAGATAACAGCATATTATCATCGACAACATCCTGTTGTCAGAAATTTAGTTTTACAGTTCTTATCAAATGTGTTGCCAGGCTGCGTTATGGTTTTAATGATGTCTCTTACTTCTTAAAGCTTTTTAAATAAATACTCCCCAAATTATGATATATTATTGTTCTTGTTTTTAGCAATAATGCAAAGTTACAGCGTCCAATACATGTGTTGAACAGTAGTAACAAAAATGGTAAAATTGAAAAAGAGGGTTACGGTTAGGTTTTTCATCATTATGATATATTTATCCTATACCTTGTGTTTTCTCTTTAAAAAATTTTAATAATTCTATAATCAGATAAATGCCTTTTATTGTTGATGTTCATTACAAAACAAATTAATAATACCATCTGATGAATTTAAGTTACAAAGCTAGTTTAAACGATTATAAAAAATATATCTAATATAATAATGAGTATGATTTAAAGAAAGAATATCCTACCAAAATAAGGAAATGATGATCACAGGTCTGTAAAAGTATAAATCCAGATGAAGTAAAACCAAAAGAGCACTTGGACTGATTACCGTTTTGTGTTAAATTAGACTTCTTCTGACTTGTCGGATAGTACCAACAATTCTTTCACGTTTCTCCAGAGTTTCAACCAGCACCAGCACTTGATGCTGTATGAGAATATTCTGACCCCCAGTGGAGGATGAAAAAGTGCAATTTATGAGGTAAAAGTCAAATTTATGAAGAAAATTATTATATTATCATGACATGTTATGTCGCAATTATGATTAATATCTAATAATATGAGCTGACCATGGGGATATTTTTCATTCTTATTTTGTTATTGTGCTGGCGGGAAATGGGCTTCCCTACACATATTTACAGGAACACCGGTGTATAAAGCAACAGGAAGTTAGTTATTGTAGTTCAGACATAACTTGGTAAAATCTGCATAACATAACAAACTGACATGAACCACGCACACGTACATTGCAAGTAAACTTCCACAAATCTGTTTAGGAATCATATAAAAGCTCATAATAATTTAAGGACTTGACTGAAGTTTTCTTAAATGAAGTGAATCCATGATAGCTGTCTGTACATGCACTTCCTGTTTATACTGCAAA
>NW_023340206.1:1965466-1976036 GCF_004916995.1 Morone saxatilis
TGTGGTCAACTTATAATTTCTTCTTCTTAAATATTTTTTAAAACCTCTGCTCTCTGCAGTACCTGCTTTTCACCACTAGATACCAGGCTTCACACAGGTTCAGGTTTACAGTTTGGCAACTGCCTAAAAATGTGCTTTTATTGTAGTGCCCCCTAGTCCTTTGTCTATGTCCTTCATTTTTTCTTAATGATCTGAAATCAAGAAGTCACAAATTGAGAATCAATTCATCAACAAACTACACTAAACTACAACAAAGAGAGTGAATGCTTATGAGACCTTCGTTACAGTAAAAAACTACTGTAGACAACTTTAGAACGACTCTTTTATTTTGAAAAAGAAATGTTTTAAGTCACTTGTAGCTTTGCCTTAAACACAATCACCTCCAATTTCATGTATTTTTCTTTAATTCCTTTTTATAAATTAGAATGGTATATTATGCATGCAATACCGCATTAACCGCTTAGGTTTTCATCTTCCACAGAAAAAAATTAGATAAACACAAAAATCCCTTAAAAGTCCAGATGAAGCTGCTTGGAAAAGGGTGGTTGGAGAAGCCACAGCATGAAAGCGATGTACACAGTTTGCGGTTGCATAGTACAGTACATGAAGTTCCTCATTTTAAAACAGCATGCCGTTTTGTATTGCACATTACTGAAACTTTGTATACTGGACCTTGCTGTTGTTCCAAGTGTCCCACATGGGTCGTTGTCTCATTTCAGCACATGTATACAGCAAATAGCATCTCTCAAAGACATTATGTACATTGATTTGTTATAAAAATAATCGCCAGCAAATATTAATCTATGACTTTTCTACTGGAATAAATATTTGTTCTTTTGCTTCTTTTTTTTCCTCTTTTGTTTTACATTTTACCAAAGAAAGCCCTCCCTATAAGTTCAGAATTTTGTGGTCGCCTTGAGATTTAATCAGTGAAAAATAAAATTAGTCATGAGCTTCATTTTTGGCTGTGGGTAAGTGTCAAACAAAAGTAAGAGAAAGCCAGGACGGAGAGTTATTTTGAGATTTGTGAGCGAGTGTGGCGTCGCTTTGTTTAGATCTAATTCCACGACTCAAAATGGCAAACCTCTCATCATTTTAGGGCGTTCCCAAAGAGAGGGAGGGTGGAACACTGGTCTGGAAATCCCTTCTGATTGTCTCAAGCAGCCCAGCTCAACATTAGTTGGATTGATTCTGAATGGAACATGGCTCCCTGTTCAATCAACCAATGGGATTTATGCTATGGGGCAGAATGAGACAGATAAGCGTGCCTGTAAACAGTAGCATTACACACTTTAACACTTTTTTTTTTTCATTTGCAGTCTTGTTTCAGTCCATAAACAGTGTACAACAAAGATATTAATGGGGAATGTGGGCAAAAACATCTAATAATCTGTACCCGTGTACTAGATTCACATTGTAGGAACAGTTGCTTTTTCTTTTGTGCTATACAAGTTTCTCAAAATTAGTTTCCCCTTTCATCCAGATCTATACAAAGTGATCTATTAATAGAAACACCTTCCATTGTTTTGTATTTAATAAATTAAGAGCTGCTTTCAGGTCAGGCTTTAGGTTGCTGTCGGGGTATAAAAAGGAGGAGGCGTGTGGCGTTTCCACCATGCTCTCCTTTGAAAGTTGCTTTAATAAGGTCTTGCAAATTAGGTCGCTTAAAGATATTTTGAAACTGTGTCAGGCTGTAAAATTCTTCTGGACAGTCAAATATCTCTTATGTAGGGCAGAGCTGATGTCGACTTTACTTTAAGATTCAAATAAAGACTTTGATACAGAGCGTGGCGGTAACAGATGAAGCACTTTTAAGACGTTCCTGCTGACGTGTTTCTTTAGAAACTGAAGTCTGTAGTTCTCTTCAATTTTTACTTAAATGAACATCTTCCGGGCTGGTCCGCCCACATTCTGTTTAAGCCCCGCCCCTTTCCAAGTACAGCTACAGATCATTGAGTTGGTTGAACAGATACAGATAATGCCAACAGTGCAGCACGTCATAATGCATACTTTAACATAACATTTATGACTGAATTAAAAAATGGAAATGACCCTAAAAGCAGCAACTCCCAACTTATTTTCTTTTCAAAGCAGTTTTTGATTAATAATTTTGGTATTCAAATCTTAACTATTTAGATAGCACTCTTTATAGATCTTAAGACAAAAAATGTATTATATTCGTTCTATTTAAGGGAATGGATCCTCTATTGAGACTGTATTTATTTTCTGGTCCATTCACTGTTTAGCACCAAGCTAATCTGGTGCTACAGCGGTCACTACTGTACATCGTTTTTGTCAGAAAGGAAGGAAGGGGTCTAAGTGTCAAAAGCAGCTTCAACATTTGTCTAAACATGCCAAAGAAAACTTCTCTGACAAATATGTGATTATACTGTACATATCTGATATCAGAGAGCAAATCAGGAAAAAAATATTTTTCCCTGGCAGTGTGTTTTTGGTTCGTTTATAGATACATTTTTCTACTTTTAATAATTTATCGCATTATTAATTTAATTATTAATCTTTTATCAGTTAATTTATGTCAGGTTTGGTCCTCCATACAAGTAAATAAAATACCATTATTTGAATCATTTTGTGGCATAACAAAGGATTGTTGTAGTCCAATGAAAGTAAACAAACACACTTTCTGTGTACTGTAGCGTAGACAAAACAAAGACACACTGCCAGAGAACACATGAATCAGATCACACACTTCAGTCAGTTTCCTAGTCATTCCAGAAAGATCTCACTGTCAAAATCTACGGAGGCTACGAGCAGCCAAAAAGTCTCATTACTGTATTATCTGGAGGTGACAAACTATTCAAATAACAACTCTTCTTGTGGTTTTTCCTAATTATTACATTTTTATCACATCAAGATAACAACTTCACCAATCTCAGAACCCATTGGCTATTGTGTGATGATTTAGCCTCTGGGGGCAACTGCCAACCTTTCAGGCCTTTGGATTTCCAGAAAATGGATAACGGATATCCAGGCAAAGACTTCCTCTGCTGTCCGATTCGCACGATAGCCGCTGGTTTCCGAGACTGCCTTTCACCCAATGCGTCCCGCTTCCTTAGCTCTGGACACGGACTGTTTACCTGCATGCAACCAAAGCCCGCTCAAATGTCATTGGTCAATACTACTCAGACTCTAAGTCTTGGTCCCTCGTATAAAGACTTATATGCAGATACTGTTCTGTACTGTTCATAGAGATAAACTTAACTATCTCAGTATTTCAAGATAACAAATGGTTCTGACTTTCTCCGGATGCCTCTTTCTGTCAAAGATGAGAGGAATGAATTTGTGGCTAGACTATGTAGACTAAGTACATTGAACGAAAAAAGTGTTCTTTTCAATTTAATGTTCTTTATTTACCCTAATGCATTATTAATTTAAAGCCTGTTTTGTTTTCAGGCTAAAAAAATGGCTAGAACTGTTTGTTATCTGAAGATGAGAAAATTAAGTCAAAATCATCTTAAAAAATAAGATATGTACAGTATATTATGATAATGATAACAAGCCTTATAAACATTATCGACCACAGCAGCTATCTCTTTCCATACAAGCACCATGTGGGTTGGGTACACTTATGATCTCCACTGAACCTTTTTGTGAGGGCTGGGTTGTTGTTGTTTTTTTTTCACTGTTGTTGTTTGAGTGCACTTATAACATAATTCTGAATTAATAGAAGCTGTTATCGTTATAGTGGCTCCACCTTTGAGTCATGCAATCCAATGAAACTTAAAACTTTCAGAATGACATAAACCAATACTTAAAGTTTTCTGTTAGCCATTTCAGTGTTTTGAGTGAAAAACCCCAGGGATCCAGAGAAATCATTTATCTGTAATTTGGGCCATCTTTTACTTTTTTTCATTTTTTCGGAGAAAGGTGCCCTATACTTCTACAAACATCAACTTGATTACACTAGGGTTCTATTTTAAGTTTGGAGGGAACATGCTCTGCAGTCAGGACAACATGCCAGCTACACAGAGAATGAACATGATGCAACCGATCCTGCCATGTCACATTTTTAATGCTTTGATCCCCTAAAACCACAGGAAGGAATATTTGATGGCCGTGAACCAATCGCAAGACTTAACCAACACCTGTTCTTTTGTTTCAATGCTATACAACTTGTATTATGTTGATAATAAATGCAACCTGTAGTTTCAGCAGCAAATGCTCTTCACGGTCGATCACACCGTTCCCAAATCCGATTCCTCGCGCTGGCAGGGTCAAAAATATCAGAGAGAACATCCCAAACTGCTTGAAAGGTTCTCATAGCATTGGTTTCTATGCTGGTCCACATCTTAGCAACATCAAACGGCATCTCAAGTCGTATTTTGCTATTGTATTTCACTATACTAGACAAACTGTCGCAGCTATTGTCTTCTCTACCTCTCTAAGTGCTTGCTGTTAAGAACAGAAGCAATATTGCCTTCTCCTACAGTGTAACTGAGATCTGATCCCAGCACCATCAGAATCTGCTCCGCTTATGACGGTGAGGGTCTTCACCCAAATGAAATCCTAAAGCTATGCTACAGAAAAGCTGGCCTTGCTCAAAGTGACTTTCAAATAGCAAAATAGTTTGGGAATGTGAAGCACCAGTTTTCGAAACTAGCAGCCAGATATCATCTGCACACCCCCACGCAAACCCACCACCTACCGTCTTATCCACACAATCAGGTGATTTAGAAAATTGGACCTCCATATCTACACCTCGTCACAGGAGAATCCAGAATGCTAGGTACAAAATATCAGTGAAGTGGATGCGGAGGTTGGTCATCTATCAGCATGCAATAAGCTAAATGGTGAGGGGATTTATACATGGCCCAGGGTAGGGGTCAGCAGCCTTCAGCAGTCTGTGTGCAGTGGACTTCCCTCTGACCTGGTGCGATGTCCCAGGCACGTAGAAGCCCATACACCATCACCATCTGACCACTATTCATAATTAGCTTGCTGAGACAGGCAACAAGCACAGTCTGCTTTGCACATCTGCTGAGCATTGTTAGTACAATCCCAAAAGGTCCCAGGAACAGAAATTTAAGGAATTCATTTTACAGCATTAGTTAATGTTGGCATCCTGAACCTTGTGACTACTCGCGCTGTTGATTGACGGGGTTTGCCCTGGCAGCTTGGTTAAAAACAAACACCTGAACATGATTTCGTTGGACTTTTAAAGAGAAAAATAGCCAGGTAGACAAAACAAATGAACGCGATCCAAAACAAAAAGGTACAATTTGGGACCATCTTGGCTCTGTTGCAGCGTTTATTTCAGGTGGAATCTGGGCCGTTTGGGCCCTGGTGATGATAGAAGTTGGCTCAGAGCCGGTGCCGGGAGTCATGGCTGTAGCTGCCCGGTGAACTGCGATTGCGATGTGGCTTGTATGCATCCTGATAGGGGTCCTGGTAGTCCTGGTAGGGGTCCTGCTGCTCTCGGCTATGCTGTGAGCCAGAAGACATGCGGTTGCGTCCCTTGTGCGCCCGCTCGTTGTGGTAATTTTCGTCCGATGTCATCAGGTTACGCCGCTCATTCGGGGTGGAATGGTCTCCCGTGTGGTTGCTCTGTCGCATTCTTTGGCTCTGCTAATCACATGAACATACCAAGGACACAGGTAAGGCTGGAGACAACACCAACAGACAATGAAAAGACTGGACATCAATGTGTAGGATTCGGAAAGGTAACATTATCCTTTGTAGAATGTGCAATGTGTAGAAGAGGAAGGCCTACTGTGCTCACACGTAATTAAACACTAACATACATATGGTCCATTTTACCCATCTACATTGTTTTGGTGTGTAGGAGGAAAAATATGTAAAATCATAAAACCTGATCTATTTCAGAAACTGTATAAGTCCTGATTAAGAAGGCAAGAACTGCCCTTGAAAAAGAAGTTTATTTTTTCCCCCAGGTGAGTGCTCACTGATGTTGAGTTGACCAAAAAAGGCTGCTTTGGAGGTCTGCACTTAGTTCCGTTTTCTTAGGTTCCTATGTTGCACATCAGCCATAACAATATTTTGCTTTTAATGCTTGCTAAGAAAAGGATGGCGAGTTTCACCAACTGGCAGTGTGTTTGAGGATTATGTTTTATTTTGTTTACAGGGCCACCAGACTGTTCATAATGATCCTCATAATAATACGTAGATTATGTAGGTTGAGGAACTGCAAACGTCATGCTATTGCTTCGCTCCTGATGTCTTTAAACTGACACAAATGCTCATTTAAACTAATGAAAGGCTCATTTTTGACAGACATTTTAGAAGAAATTATGTATTTGGTTTTCAAGAGGCAACAGAAACACAAAAATGTAACTACTTGCTTGGTTTTGTCTCACGCATATATTTAGACATGGTGTGGAAATGCTTGAAGTCTAGCCACTGTTCCTCTCATATGCATTTTAAATCAAATATACTGTAGAGTCAGGAGGTTTGGCAGATCCCGAAGGGTTTGAATAAAAAGCAGATTATTCCTGTTCTCCTGGGTTCCTCTCTTACCTTCATTATCTCCCCAATAACTACCCACAATCAGTCAATTATTCCCATAAGGGACCCTGGCACTACTGGATGTGTACCTGCAGTCCAGAGATGGTGGTGGGGTAGGGGGTGAGGGTGGTGGGGCCCAGGTTGCGTCCCAGCAGGGGGTTTAGGGGCGTCGCCATCGAGGTATGGGTCGCTTTCCAGTAGGCCTCGAGGTATTCGGCGAGATGCTCACAGGCGTCCTCCAGCTGGTTCTCGTCCAGGATGATGTCAAACATTTCCTGTTAGCGGCAGATGGTCAGAGGGGAGTAGGTATGAAGCTCATGATGGAAACGCAAATGATCTCCACACTGACATTGTATATGAGGTCCTGTTGTGTTACTATGTACTGTGTAAAGAATTATTATATTATATATTATTAGTATTCTATTGTATTTAAATAAGTCATTCTGAATATATAATGTGAATACAGAAAATACAAAATAGAGGATTTAGCGTGCAGGAGATGATTGGTTGGACTGAATAAACACCCATCTGTTGTGTTTGGCTGAAACAACATGAACTTTACTTAACTGAAGTCAAATTATGTTTTAGAATATGGTTAGCTGGAGTAGATTTTGTGAGCTGAAAACTATGAATAAATTTAGACAACAAACTCCAATAAAATTCAGAAACAGACCGAATATCAGATTAAATTATCATCCAATACCGATACCAATACCAAATCATATTGGTGTGTGTGTATATATATATATGAAAACATATATTTATAATTTCTTTCTGGTATATAATACAGAAAAAAATGCTTGTGGTAATGCATTGGTGTCATTGCAAATTTTATCCAGCAGAGTGCGCTGTGATTTAGTGTGTAATATTCTAATATTGTGCCAGACACAGTAAGAGAGAGGAAGCAGCTCTCAGCAAACTAGAATTGGTTGACAATGTATTTCACTTAATTATTCTTTATTCAGAGTTTCTGTAGATTTGGTTAAATGTAATACTTTTTAAGACCTTTGTAAGACCATACTGGCAAAAGAAGTACTAAGGATATGAAGGAAAATTGCTTCTGGTTCAATGTTGGTTTCATTTTGTATTTGTTACAACATCATCAATACAATTTTTCCCAAAACCCCATTTAAAAGCTAAACTTAAAAAATGGAACTTTATACTAGTAACATTAATGCAATCAATATTAAGACCTGTCAAAATCAAACTTAAGACATTTACAGACATTTCAAGGCCTAAAAGTCAGATTACTGGTTTATGGAAAATCTCAATCTAAATATATCGGTCGGGCTCTACATCCCATTAAAACTTTAAATAAACAGAGCCAATTCCAGATGTTCTAGGTGATAAAATATACTTGCAAAATAGTTATTTTGATACAAGAATACATTGTTAAATAAATTATATCTGAATCACATTTGAGCTTAGGAGATGTCTCTGAGTGCAGAAACATATTTGTGAACCAGTTACTGAAATATTAACATAAAAAGTAAAAGTAAGAGACAAGCCGAGCCAGTACATAAGGATGGCCACTTACTGGAGGACACTGGGCCAGTTTGTCAGCTGCCACAAGCTGCACATTCAGGTGTTTGCTCTGGGACTTCCCTCTGGATTTGACAAGCCTCTGCAGAACCTGGATGGGGGCGTAGGAAAAGTACATGATGCTCCAGTTACACTGAACCAAAAGTAGTTTTGGGTGCGCTCGTTTTAGGTCACCCGGTACCCTCCTCATCACATGATGAGTGTGAAAATCAAGTTCCTAACGAGCAACGGGATACATTTTTCCCTGTGACACAACTGAGAATGTTATAGTGTGTGCAGATTTAATTGGCTAGTCATAGGTTTGTCAGAATAAATATATACACACATCAGGCAGAAATAAGGAACCTTACGTATAAATGTATGACCAGATTGATTGCTGTATTCAGGGTTGTGGCAAATAGCCTGGCTTAATCCCCTTAATGTATGCCATACATTATGCATGTTAAAGGTGCTGTAAGTGATATTGTTTTGTTAAATAAGCGTTGAATAGCTCCCCAATCTGACAGCCATCAACGATATAAAGTATTCAGTCAGTAACATGGGTCACCCAGTCCCTCCTTTCTGCAGTTAACAGAATACATTTTCTGGTATCCCGTTCCCACTTTATCCAATCAGGAAAGAGAGCTTCACAAAGACGCAGTCCTCAAGGGCAGGCAGCAGAATGTCAGTGTGGTGACGTGGGGAGGAAGGAGGGGACTGCTAGCTGCAAGAACAGACAGGAAGTTGAAAAATGCCCGTTTCACTTACAGTACCTTTAATGTTCTAGCACCTTTATTGGTGAATGTCACCAGGGTTCTTGAGAGAAAACCTTTTTTACAGGTTTGCATATTAAAGTGGGTCTGTTATCGTAGGCCTGGGTCTTTCCTGGTCAGCTGTAGCAAAGCGAGCATTTTACATGCCAGGAGGGTGTGGTGTAAAACAAGTGTGAAAGTCACCTGACCAGGAATGTGACTGTCTTTAAATGAGTGCACCGTTTCAATCACTGTTTGAAGTCTTTGCTGATCTGTGGTAGCATCTGGGGGATTCTCTCTGTGAGATTATTCACCCTCCACACCCACACACCTGGTCTGGTCGTTGCTGTAGTCCCAGTGCAGAGGGAAGAAGTGCAGCAGACCTACTCTTCCATGCAAAGGTGCCACTGTGCAGATGACTTGGTGCAGATTTAAAGCCTCTACTGACTCCAAACACTAAGTTAAAATGCCTTTACTTTAAATGTGGCTTTAAAGCACAGTATTTCATGCTGGTATGCTTGTAGGGAACATTGTGCTTGTGCAACAAGTGGATTGTAAATATCAACCTTGAATATAGACCGTTACCTTTATCATGTCTAGGTGTTCTTGCTGTTTATCTCCAACAACTGAATGACTGTGTGGAACAGTAGCTGTGGAGATTATATTACACGCTTAAAGTATTGTTTTGTTCAGTTTTGACATTATGATTAGTCTAATTAGTCCATGTAACCCACTCAATAAAAGGGGTTTGTGTGGGCTAACAAAACACTACATAGAAACTAAAATAAAACTAGTTGTTAGTATTTGCAGGTCAAAAACAACATTTCAGGTAAACCTGCCACTGCGCTTGTAACAGAAAGTTAAACTGATCTTTCAGATGTGTCTGGCTAAGTCTTCCCAACATTTGTTACCTTTGGCGAGGAGACTTTAACATGAACGATGATGGGGGCCAGGGAGGTCTTGAGGAGCTGGGCTGGGTGGTTGATGGTGTCAGCGTCCAGCACCACCAGCTGCAGGGAGCGGGCCAACTCAAAGATCCTCTCAATCTCACTTTGCACCTCAGCTGGTGAGACAAAATGCAATTCAAATACAAATTTAGACATTTTTACAACTTACCTGCTGATTTGGTACTGGTATCCAGTGAAGTTCAAAGAACGTCTAGAAATTGAATTGTGCTTTGTTTCTTAGGAGTTGATAAGAGTTTAACGCATGTCAGTGTTGTGCTCACAGCACATTTCTGCTGCCCCAACTTGCATTAAAAAAAAAAATTTAAATCAGTGAATGCATGTTTGAACATACTGTAGTTTAGATAAGAATATATATAGATGATATATAAAATATATAAAAATGATGATATAAATACATATACATAATAGGAATTTACACAGGCCTGTCTAAACAGTCATTTATTTATCTTTTCTTGCATTTTTCTACATGTAAAGATTATGTAAAAAGCAGTTATGTTCTTACCTAAGCTGGAGCGAGTGTTGGATCTTTCAATGATGGCCCTCTTACTCGGGTTATTGAGAACAGACCTCTTGGCTAATGATATATCTGCTGTGACTCGTGTGATCGATATCCTGTAAAATGACAACAGGGGATAAAAAATGTTTAAACACAAAAACGGATTCACTTAGATGCATTTATAAGATCCTCACTGACATGCAGAGAAAATTATAATATATATACACACTATATATATATATATATATATATACATATTATAAATAGATCAACACTCAACGATGCATCCTGCCAAGAAGGCTACTAGGCGTGTGGTTGGCCAACACTTTGTCCAACATTTCTTAAGTATT
>NW_023340206.1:1976118-1986900 GCF_004916995.1 Morone saxatilis
GTGCAAAAAATATTGATAAAATCGAGTATCCCAATATTTTGCCTAGAAACAATTTTTATGCTTAAACCCCCAACCGCTAGATAGCAGGGTTGTAAAATGAGGGCTATGATGTTGAATGTTACAGGGACTGTGATAAATACAAATGAGGATCCCACTGTTCTGGCTGCATAAAAAAATAATTACAAACTATTTTTTTAACTCAAGATTTTATGCAAATGGTGGTGTGTTCATTTATACTATGACAGTTTTCCTAGAATTAGATTTTTACAAAATGTTTAATATGTTGCCCTTTCCACAGTATTGCAATATATTGCAATATATTGAATCATAACCCCTGTATTGTGATACGTAATGTATCTCCAGATTATTGCCAATATACAGGCCTACATTATAATTGCTTGCTCTTTTCTAAATATCTGCTATTTAGAAAGATATTTGCACATGTGGACACTTTAGGCTGCTAAACTAATCTTACTGAAAGATGGCAGGATGTGTAAGCTTAGATGACATATTCAGTATATGCAGCACAGGCTGTATTCAAAAGAAGATACAGTGACCTGTGATATTTCTTGTTTCCTTAGGAGCTGTGAATTTTAGTCAGAGTCCAGTGTTGTTCAAAAAACATGACATTTGGTGAACTACACACAGAAATTGCAGAGCACAAATGACATCCGTCTTACCTGCCATCAAATCTGTGCTTGAGGAAGTCGAACAATGCTTTTTGCATCATGTCGGTTACCTGCATAGAAGAAGAAGAGAAGAACGTAAAAAAGTTGTTATTGTTGGTCTTTGTTATACCTTTGGTTATTGGGTTGTTTAAGGTGCAATTAAATGTTATTCATGATTTTATAATTACATTTATGTTTAATTCTTATTTTGTGAGTTATATGTTTAGTTGTTTGTCAATAATTCACTAATTCAATTCTTATTGCTGCCTGTTTGGGCCAGAATGCTCTCTCTCCAGAGAGATTACATGTATGAGCCTCAGTCAGACCCCGACTCAGATGGTCCGGTTTACATTAAAAAACTGTCAATACTTTTACTATGCTAGTGTAAACTCTCACTCTATGTATCGTACCTATCACCAAACGACAGCCGAATATTTCCCTCGGGAGTTGGGGGAGACCAAAAACTGAGCAGCATTCAATACTGAAAGCATTAAATATTAGGGATATGTTTCTGATACTGAGTTTAAGGCCACATCTTTTATTCTATATTCCATCTCCCACGATTAAAAATCCATAATGTAAACAGTCTGCTTCAGTTTATCTAATAAATCTAACTATTAATAGCTATTGTATTCCCCTCATCATCTATGTACATAATGACAACTATAGTACTAGTTGTTCCTTATATTAAGTGCAATCTTACACACTACATTTATAAATCGTAATGGAAGCAATGAGACAGTTATGGGAAGCTACTCTTCACAGAAAAATCTAAATCTGCCAATTACACAACATATTTTCATTTGACCTCTCAGTCTCCTCGTTAGTCTGGCTGCAATCTGGATGTTACGTGGGCGATGACACACTCACAATTAGCTGCGCCAACAGCGAGCTATTTTTTAGGGGAATCTGGGATAGAAGTATGAGACTCATCTCCTTTCTGTAATCTTGTCCTTTTTCGCACAGGCAAACATCGCATGCAATAATCTCTGTTTTTGGGTGTCATTCAGTGACGCTGCATCAGGGCTATTTATTGCATCTGAACGCAGGCCATTAATCAGTGACAAAAGTAAAAGGATATTTTTGGTTTTCTTTCCAACCATGAGGATTGGCAGCTCACCTCATAACCCTTAAGCGAGGGTCCCACCAGCACTACAGGCCTCATGGAAGGAACCACATCATACGGGGGGATGTGCTCCGTCTGTTAACACAAACATGTTTAATCAGCGGCAGTAGGCTCATCACAAACAAGACAATTACAGCATACAGCTGTAATGGACTGCTGAGTCAGCTGACCTTGAATTACAATCAGATGTGTTAAATGGTATATTGCCATGTTGAGGCATGTAGCAAATGATAATGTAACTTGTCAAAATGTAATAAAAACAAAATTTGTGTGTATATCATGTAAAAATCTGAATATTAAGATTGTTGCATTTTCCTGACAATGTAGCACATTAACAAATTGTTTAACTGTTATACAATAAGTCTTTAATCAATATATTATGTTTTCAACACATTTAAAGGAACATATTCCATTTTGACCAACTAATAAATGCTTTATCATTTGCTACATGGATGGATGGACATGATGGCTACACTGACGCTGTAAGATAGTCACAAAACTACAGTCTAACCAATTAACACAAACCAGACCAAGTATCACAATAAGAAGTTGCACCACAACACTGTACCATGCCAAAGTGGTCATAATACTAGATACAGTACGCAGACCTGACAAAATAAAAAATGTATGATTTCATTTTTACAGTATTACTAACATAATACATAAATCTATTTCTTTGTTATTAACATTTAAACATGGTTACCTGTCAGCCCCAAAACATATTGGACACTAGCTATGGATTTGGTTCTCATAAATAACTGAATACCTAATTGTGAACTGTAAACATTACTGGATATTTAATGTTAAAATACCAAAATAATAATGTTGAATACCACTTAAATGTTTTACTTTATCAATCTGTATTAATCTGGTTTGCAACTGACAGTAGTTTGTGTATAAATATGTATATTAAAGATTTGTATTATGTAATAAATTGAAAATAATTTTTCAAGCTATAGTTTGACAAAAGAACAAAACTTATTAGTGACCTCAGGTAAAGATAAAGATCAGTAATGTTCAGGTTTGAATATTTTTCACGGAAATTTCCCCACATTTACAACTACTTCTTTAATACTGCATTTTCGTCTGGTATCCCCTACACCATAAACCACTGAAAACACCATCTAATATGATAAGTATAAAAAATAAGTTGTATAAAACCTGCTGAAAACTGCTTTTCCCAAAACTTTATCAAAAGTACTAAGATCGAGAGTATGTGTAACGGAAGTTGCAGTTGGCTCTTCAATACTTTGGCATCACAGAAATGGTGATGATTTGGCACTGTATACTTCAGTAGGGCTGAAGTATTATGTGCCCTAGGATGTGATATGAGGTTGTAACTTCCTGCCAGTGCTACTAGTTCCTGTCATTTTATGATGGCAGCAACAAGAGTCTAGTGGATGGTAATGAGTGGGTTTTACCGTCACCGACTTACCACTTTCTGTTTCTGCTTTCCTGTAGGAGGGGAGAAAAGACAGTGACAGTGTCGTCAGTAGCTGCTGCTGGGGGAGTCGTCGCCATAGTTATATTAGAAACATTCAAACATGCTTCACATAAGCAACTTTCCATCACAATTCTTAGCAAATGAAACCTATCAATGATAACCGGCATTATGAACATAAAAAAATATTTCTATTGTCCTAAGGTTATATTCACAAAGTCACATGAGTGCAGTTCAGGGGGGTTCATAGTCTTGTCGTTGGGTTCACACTGTGGTAAGCCCCAGTCTCAGAGCGCCTGCAGTCCTCAACTGGAGGAAGAGGAGGATCATGGGAAAACAACTCTACGAAGTGAACTTATGCTCTATGCAGAGACATGGGAAGGCTTTAGATTTTATTCTCTCTATGTTGTTGCGGTTCAGGAAGCTTGGCTCTAAGCTGGCAGCTGGCTATTAACAGCCCTCTCCCCCTGTCCGATGCTCTCACCTGCAGAGGATATGAGAGGTCGGATAGAGGCAGATACCTCATCCTCTACACTGGAAGAAGAGTTCCCTCCAGACTTACTGGAAAAGACAAGAGGGGATAAAGAAAGACAGAAACACACCATGGTATTAATGTGGAAAATGACAGAAAAAACTAAAAAATGTAACTGAGAGGAAAGTTGCAAAATGCAGCAGAAAAATGTTGATCAACAGTAATTTTTTGTTGCAATTTTGTGTTTGTGTTGTGTTACATCGCAAAAAAGCAGAGGAAAACATAGTGCTTTCAAGTCATGCTAGATTGTCAGTAAATATGAGCTATCTGCAGCAAAATGTTCACTTCTAATTGATTGTAATTACTAGTTTTTGGGTGATTACATCTTCCACTTGGCATCACAAATTGTAAGGTTGTCAACACAGGAAGGACAGGCAGCAAATCCACTGATGTCAGCAGTCCATGGCCATAAAAGTAAAGATTTTCAGTTATATCCACAGTAATACTGAGCGATACATGTGAAGGCCTCCAGTTTGCAATTATAAAGTCCTTCTATCCCATCACCATCTACATCACATTTTTAAGCCCATTGGTGAACAAAAATTAGAAACCTGGTCACATTACCAACGTTAGTCTTTAATTTCAGGTGTCCAGTTTTTAAAGACTGGGTCCCTAAGGGTCCTACATGGCCCATGTGACTGACACCTGGGCGGACTTTACACAGGATGAGAAAATGTCAGCACCATGCGGTGAAAAGGCCAAATGTGAGGCTCGGTTCCATACAGAAGTTAAAAGTCTGAAATTTACAGCTGATCAGTTACAGAACACCATAAGTTAAAAATGAAATTAGATTTTTATTTGGATGATGTTAAATTTGCTCCCCATGTAGCAAGTGACAACTGAGGACAACAGCTGAGCTCTAAATGACAAAAAATACCAAACAGTATCAACTTCAAAAAAATTTAAAATTAAGAGAAAATAATAACAATAATACTTTTTTAACATGACAAGTGCAGAATATGGTAAAAACACACATTTTTATGCTACAATGTGGATAATCAGGCTATGAAAAAGAAATTTTTTTTCAGCTGCAAATTCATTGTTTTATTTTCAGAATTTCAGACTTTTCCAACATCTCTGGAAGGCAGCATATCTCACACAAGGCTACTATTTTTAGGTTACAGTGAAAATGCAGTCCTGGTACTGGGGTTCAAATGTCTCTCCTTGTCTGTGAGGCTTGGTGACAAATAGCCAGAGAAGCCAAGCTAGTAAGTGAAGCGCTAAAGCACTCCAGTCTGGTAAGATTAGTATTAAACTCAACGTTAAGGCTTGAGGAAGTGCATGTGAGTTACTGTACAAATTCTGGCTGACAGAACCTTCAAGACACATTACACACAGAGGGAAACTAGGAGGTTGATAGGACCGCTAATTACAGCTATTGAAACTGTTTTACTGGGTACCGTCGGCCATGGAGCTGGAAGTGGATGCGAGGTAAATAGTCATGAGTTCATGGAGCAGACCTTGGGTCAAACAATTGGAATGGCAAATCGATGAGGTTAGCAGCCTTGGGTTACTAAAGACGGCTTGCCTACTGTATCTGATTAAATCCTTTAATTGTCTAAATCAGTCTAACCCAGGTCTGCTCAGGAGTTGTATGGACAGACATCAGCTGTGTCTTTGACAGCACAATAGAACCTCCATAGTGTTTGTTTTGCAATAGAATCTGTAAAAATGTAATGCTGACAAATGAATACAATTGACCTTCCCCTTTTTGGTCTGTGCTCCAATAACAATTGAGCAAGCATCGGTCAACTTTATCTTCTCCTGTAGTTAGTTATGCTATGTGCTAGGCTCGTCTATGTTGAAAAAAGACAACTATATTTAAAAGACTTTAAAAAAATAAAAGTGACATATATATAGTCACATCTTAATGTTAGTAAAATGCTTACTAACTAACAACTGATCTAAATTAGTGATTTTCCTGGCCATCAAATATAACTAGCTAGCTTACAATTAATGTAGATTAGCTAGCTAGTTATTTACTATTTTGCTAACATTAGCTAGTTGTGGCTCATCCTTTTCGATTAATCGGACGGTTATTTTCTCGGTTAACCAATCAATCGAAAATAGCAAAAAAATCATATCAGAATATCAAAATTTCCAATAATGAAAACCCCATCACTACTGTGTAACTGTAGAATGTAAACACCACTTTAGGTAGTTAAAATCCGCCAAAGCTTTCAGAACAAAACAATACTGGCAGGACCTCTGTTGTTGCCCAATAATCAACATGAAAGATAAGAATCGGTTGTTGTTTTTTGTTACCTGTTAGAATGACGCTCGTTTTACTACAGACACTGCGGGTCACCTTCAGTGGCGCGCCATGAGGTGAACCACCCATTGTTTCTACAGTAGCGCCCAGACAAACCAAACACTGTATCTAGATAGGGGATCATCACGGAGAGGATGAAACAAGTGAGTTGCAATTTGCAACTACACCACTAGATGCCACTACATTCTACAGACTGGACCTTTAATGTAATGAGATAAAGGTGGCATTCAGTGGTGGTTTGAACATAAAGCTTCAGCATGGAGGTTAAAATGAAGGCTATTAAAAGAATGGTTAAATGATACTTTTGACCAACTGTGGATGGCCATAGAGGGTAAAGTTCAGCCAGTGAGCCTGTTGTTAGCTTGTTACTCCAAGCAAGCAAAGTAAAAATGTGTCTTTTCCATAGAAAAGAAAATCTACCTTTGCCAGGGTAATTATTTCCATCCTTTCAGGGATTTGAACTTTGATTGAATTAATTCCTTTTTTAAGTCCTTACATAGCTTAAGTGCCTTTTATAGTTTGTTGTACAGTTGTCAGTATACCACATTCCCAATTATTTGGAAGAAGAAGAATAATGTACAACAATGACCTACAATTCCCTCACATTTTTTTGTGTTTACACTAACTAGTGTGTGACCTTATGATGCTTAGTTTATGAGACAGACGAGAAGTGAGATGAGTGTGATTTTCTGTTACTTACCCTTGGACTCGTCCTCTCTTTTGCTCCTGCTGCAGCCGGATGTTCTCGAGCTTCAGAGGGCTGGGGATGAAGCCGATCTCACAGCCCTCTTTCACTAACCGACCTATCCACCAGTCATTGTTGAACTTCTGAGGACGGCCAACATAAAAAAGAAGCGACAAACATGCAGGGAAAATCTCTGAATCAATAAGTTCATGTTTCATAGATTCACAGAGCAGTTCGATATAGTGGATGTCACATTTAATCAAAAAGTACACATGTACCTCTTTTATGTGAAGGAAATCCTTGGCGTCAAAGGAGATGGCTGTGGCTGGTACTGGAACATCCTCATCCAGTGCGCCACAATAGCTGACGTTGGTCCTTACAGCAAATGCCACAGGCTTAGTCTGGAGGATGGAAACACAAACCCAGTGAGAAACAGAGAATCCAAACAATATTCTATTTTAAAGTGGCCAGTTCTCATTAATCTTCCAGACTCCAAGGAAGCAGGAAAACTTTAGAAGTGAACAGAATTTGCATATTCATAGATTCTGGAATTTATAATGAGGTAGTAGTAGATTGTTAAGGGACCTTGAAGGATTTTAATGTAGAAATGTATTTATTTTTATCAGACACATATCATTGTTTCAAACAGGTGATTTGTTTATGACTTAATCTATGTCTGGAGGGAATCTTTAATCTGCAAAAACATTAACATGCCAACAGTAATACTAGTCAGTGTATGTGTATATAAACATGGCTGCAGATGAATTTGGCTAAGTAGTGTCACAGGTTGGCTACCTTGGCTCTTTCCAGTTGAATGGTGGCCTGCTGCTCCCTCTCCTGGCGGCTCTGTCCCGGTCCTTGGCTCTGGCTTGGGCTCTGGCTCTGGACCTGGGCCTGCACCTCCCGCTCCTCCTCCAGAGAGACATCTGAGTCTGATGGTCTGCTAGTATATGAATCAGCTGAGCCCTGCAAACAGAAATCACAGTCAGTTACTGGAACTGTACAGCTAAGATACAAACTCACATCGTTCAGGCTGTGGTCTTTTCCAGGCAAAAATCTGCAATATAGGACTATGGATCTTGTGGGGGGTACTGGGAGAATTTGTCACCACCAAAGTCTGAAACAATGGGAAAATATCTTGAGACAAAGACCAGACTCAAGTACTACAGCCCTGCTAAAGGCAGTTAAAAATAGTCTAGACTTTCCTGTCAGCCAGATTCACCCTGCCCAGTCAGTACAGTAGGCAAAGCTGCATTTAGAGCCACAGGAAATGGTCTGTAATGGTCTCAGTACTGTAACTGTGTGATGAGGGCATGGCTAACAGAGATGAACAATAGCACTCTGCTCCTAATAAGGTTTATTCCCTGAAAACCCATTTAAGATAGCAGTCAGGAAAAATGAGAAAAACTATTCTCAAAACCTCTCCACAGAATGAGACACTGTTCCAACATCAAGGACTTTAAAATCAGAAAAAGTGTGGACAGATGCACCCGAATGACCTACAATTACTCTCTGAAAAGACAAAAAAGAGCGCATTGGCTCTTAAAGATGTGCTGTAGCTTCATCCCATTGACAGCCAAAAGATCAAAACTGCAAATCACAATGAGGTCCACTTAAGAAAAAACTTCTTTATGGGACCAGGTTTTGGTGTTCAGATCAACTTGCATTGGGAGTGCCAAGTCCAGAGTGGTGGCTTGGCACTCTGAATACAGAACAGGTGAAATGGATGATGTAGAAAAGAGCAGACTGCCAGGAGAATCTCAAACAAAGTAGAATTTCCATTCCTGTGCTGTCAGCACTTTGACCACACACAGCCCATCTCATACTTCCAGACAATTCTGGATAGCAGCGAGTTTGTATGAATTCGGATATTTCTGCATCTTTCGGGCCAGGAGTTAAATTTGTCTTCGATCTGTCTCATGCAATAGTTCCATATGGTCATGAAACGTGGCACTGACACACACACTGCAGACTATCCACACCTTGCACACATTCTCCACACGTTACCTCATACATAATCAGAGACTAAAATATGTGGCAATATCAATGTTCTGGTTAGTCACGATAATATGGAAGACCATTTCCGCCATGAAAAAGAAAAAAACAAATGATAAAAAACGTACTTACCTCATGGTAAGTGAACATGATAAGATAAAATTATAAGACAGTAAGTCACAATTATCAGATAGTAAGTTAAAGTTATGGTATACTTTGTTAAAATTATAAGTTAGCAAGTCAAACTTAAGAGACAGTAAGTCAAGTTTGTATGTAATAAGTCAAACTTAAGAGATAGTAATTAATAATTATGATATACAATGTCCAAATTATGATGAAAAATGATGATACTGAGTGAAACCTTTTACTTAGAGCCGACCGATATGTGATTTTTTGAGAGCAATACCAACTTTAGAGGAGAAAAAATACACCAATTACTGATGTGGCAGTCGATTTGACTATAAACTAGTCTTAAACTTCTACGTGGATTTTGCAACAATTTTCATGTTAAGACTTGTATGTACTTGATGTAATGATACACTCAACTAATTCGATACACATTCACAATACTGCTGCCAAATCAGGCCTACTTCGTATATCACTATCTAACTAAATTTTTGTTCATTGTGCCTACATTTTCATGTTTTTTTTTCTTTTCTTTTCTTGGCAGAAACCAAGAATCCATACGGTAATCCACAGACCTTGCTGTTGAGTTTTCATTGGGAACTTTTTACACTGAAGTACAATCACCAAAATTGTCAATCAAAACTGCAGGCAAAACAAAGAAAAACTGTCAATTCTCATTCCCAAACTTCGATCAATTATTTGGGTTTTACTTTAGCTGGTACAGTTGTTGTTAGTGACAGTACAAACGAAAAAATTATACGACCTTGGATTTTAGATGCATGCGGCTAACCACAGACTTTTTATTTTTTGAGAATGTGCAGTATTTTACCAAGAATGCAAGTATGCCATGATTGGCTACACTGACTGAAGCCAGAAAGTTGGATTTTTGGATTTGACCATATCTTTGAAGGCTGACTGATTTGTTAGTTAGGCCATAGTTTTCAAATGTGCCCTCTGCCCTTTAAGCTAAGCCACACCAAAAAGCAACATAAAAAAATGGAGACAAGTGAAAATGATTTCCACCCTCTTTCAAGAGCAGTATGAATCATTAGCAGTAACATTTAACACTGAAAAAGAAAACAACAAAGAAATAAGCTTTTATGCACAATGAAATGGATATTAACTGAATAGAAACCCAGTAGTTTAGCTACTTTTAAGCTACTAACTAACTGGCAAACAAACCAAAAAGAGCTCAAACAAGTCAGTGATGTCTGGCATGGGCAGCATTACAGCTGCAGGAATAGCATAAGGACTCATCTATGTTTTGATACTGGACAAATACTGTAAAATAACTGGTACTTTTATCATTTAATTACACATCTCTGCATTGAGGTCACAGAGGCGCATACAGTGGATTTTTAAATGGCAGTATTTCCTTGCTGTCCATTTTCTTGCATACTGTCAGGGATTTTTATCACTTTAGTGCCTTGAGACATGCTTGTCTTGCAGTAGTCCATTCTGCCACACAGTGAGAATTCCAGTAATGCAACATTTTTTGCTGGGACATGCCTGGACCAAGTGCTTCCTTCTGCTGTGTTAATGTAAACTAATGATGATTCAATTAAGGGAGGCCATTAGTCTCAAGAAGATCGATCAAGCTAGTCATCACAGCTAAGCACTTTTTGGTTTTTACAAGCTAGCAGTAGCAAGGCCCGACTTCAGCACACTGCTCATCTGTATTGTGTGCATCCAATCACAAAGTGGCACGTTTAGGGAATTTAAATTGTTTCCTAATTTTAGGAAATATTAAAGTCCCCTCCAGTGAAATATGTTTTTTTTCTTGTTCCTACAGCCGGATGTTTGAGCTTCACTGTGCAGAATGATGACACTAGAAGGATGTTTTCACATTCATCTGCTGAAAGTGGAAAGTTTCTCTGTGCTCATTGAAAATCTGATTTTAAGGGGCGGGGCCTACCAGCATGATTTGTGACATCACA
>NW_023340206.1:1987000-1989633 GCF_004916995.1 Morone saxatilis
ACAAAATTAGATCACTAGATCACTGAAATCTAATTTAAAATAAGTTTTGGAGGTTTTTCAATCAGTCAGCTACATAGTCACATTAATGCAATTTGCACATCCATGATTTGTTAAGAGATAAAAATTTAATGGCAAGACAGTGAGCGGAGGTAAAAAAAAAACTGCAGCCGTGGCTCCAAATGGAAACTATTAGGAAGAGAAGTGTGGACCGGGAGCACCCCCTTTCCACCAAATTAGCTATAGTCGGCCTAGGTTACTGTATTTTAACGTCCATCATAATGGTGGTACTTAGAGAGCCTAGTATTTTCTGAGGTGGTACACAGTGTAAAAAGTTTGAGAAACACTGTTTTAATCCATGTCTGGAGGAGATATGTAACCTTACTGGGTTACGATGTCCAAGAATGAACAGATTACAGAGTAACAGATACAGCACTCTCAAAGGGAATTTTTTTTCCTGTAGACTGTTCATATCATCTTCGGCCATTTTCATTAAAGGGGCAGAGATGAACCCCTGGTGATGTCATAGTGATGTCATCACAGTTATCTAAGCCTGAGCAGTTTAACAGAGAGCCTGCATTACAAACTGCCAATGTGGAGTTTGAAAGATTTACCAGGCATGTTGGGTCTGATGGAAAATGATAGTGAATCGCATTATGGGAATTGTAGGATCCAGTGTTTTTGGAGTTCAACCTTTACTAAGCACTAAACATGAGGACATGTCAGCCTCTGCTGCTTTGACTGCGACAATTCTTCTTTAAACATGTCTCTTGAGGGTCCATAACCTTTATGGAAATGCAATACTGAATCGCTGGAAAACTACTTTTAGTCATATATATGATTGTGATATTACATACAAAGATAAAAAAAGTGTACAATTACCTTATAATATTCAATGTATTTTTCTCAAGACCATTTCGCCTCCATTTCTAAAACATCCTGCAATCCAACAGTAAAAAGTCACTCTGAACATCATTTCATGTATCTGAGTGGAAGCTTTGAGGTTGCACTGTAGCATCCGAGCCATTATCCAATGGAGTAGCTTCAGCATGTGACTCATCAACATCAGAATCCACTTAATGACATCACAATGCATGTTTCTGTGAGCCTCGGCAGAGCCTATACGACACGCAGTCGCAGGCTCAGCTAAGAAATACTCGCCTGTATATGTTTTTTAAATGTAGAAATGTGACACGAGAATTCAACATCTGAGTGTGGCCATGTAAGGGGCCTCAGGGGAGAAACTGGAAATTTCCATCTTTCCATCTTCCTCTTTGAATCACGGCTCGGTCCATCTCTGAGTGGTACAGAGTGTGATGAACACTAAATGGCTCCTCCTGGCTCTGGTGGTTTCCTGACATCCATTCTTACAGGTTTATAAGGAACACATACAGAACCACACATAACACGCACATACAGATATAGGCAAATATATACAGAACTGTGTGAATGTCACACGTCAGAAGCCATCTGCCTAATGTGCACCCCCACCACACACACACACACACACAAACACCCACCCACCCAACCCCCTTCCAGCCAAGCATAGCCCACGATCACGCTACACTGTACCGTTGGCTAACCCATCAAAGGCCTCTTATGTGTGAGTGTGTGTGTGTGTGTGTGTGTGTGTATGTGCACAGCTGAGATACTTCCATCAATAAACACATAGCAAGAGAGCGCAAAAGCAGATTCACACACGCATCCAAACACTCACCGCCTCCGAGTCTTCAAATCCATGCAGGTACAAATTGTCATACATGGAGGTTTGATATTCCAACGAGCGCCTCTAGAAGAATGAGGGGGAAAAAATGAGAGTGGAGGCGGAGGAGGAAGGAGGGGGCACCACAGAGAAAAAAAAAAGGATGGATGGGGGGATGACGACAATTGCTTCTCTCCACAGCAGAGAAGAATAATTTTTAAAAAAAATCTCCCCTCCCGTTGGATCACGCCTGGTCCTCCGGAGGCCCGTCGCTTGTTGGATGCAGCTTCTCCCTGATCCCACAGTGCTGCTGGCTGGCTCACATTATAGGATGGAGAGGCTCTCCCTGGAGGTAGCCCAATCCTGGCATTTCATTTCATCAGGCTTCCACGCACACACACGCGCACACACACCCACACAGACGCACACATATACATATACACAACAAGCAGCAGAGGCAGCAGCAGCAGCAGAGCAGTGGATCCTTCCTCAATATCCAAGCCTGATGACAGAGCCAATGTGCAAGGAGCTGATTGGCTGGCTGACTGTCCACTCAGCTTGGATGAGCGCTCTCCTTGATTATTTTTTTTTTTTTCTAGTGCGGGGAGGTAGCGGGGATTGGGGGAGGGGGATGGAGGAGTAAAGGGGGGGGAGCAGCATCCTCCATTTCCTTGTTACCTCTCATTCTGCTTATTAATTCTTCAGAAAAATACATTCAGTCTGGTTCTAAAAATACAAGGAGGTCTAATGAATTAAAACATTGGATACATGTATTTAAAAATGGCAGTGTATTTCCACTTGATAGTCAAAATTAACTCTAGTGCACCCCATCTAAATGTTTTAGTTTGTTTCATATTTCATTTTATATTATATTACATTTATTTAGCTATAACCATTCAAACAATAATCATTTATTTAGTTAAAGGTCCAGTGT
>NW_023340206.1:1989733-1990702 GCF_004916995.1 Morone saxatilis
TGCAAACATCAAGTTAAGTGCTGCAACAGCAAACCACTTACAGTATATCTGGCTCTGACCATCCTAAACCAGCTATAGTACCTTTAGTACCCATAAAATTCGTATAAAAGGACTAAAAACCTTAATGGAACCTTCCTGGTGACACAATACCTAGTAACAAGTGTTAGAAATGACCATTAAAACGACCAGTTCAAAGAGATCACTATCTACTATCCTTAAAGTTCAAATAAGTCGTATAGATTAAGCACAGCAATAAGATATTGCACATCCTACTTCTATGGCTAACTTTGTAAGCAGACAGCAAACGCCTCCCTCCTTCTCCTCGCACTTCATATGTAGGCACGTGTACGGTCACAATCAGTGGCCAATTACAAGGGGGGGGGGGGCTGTGTCTAAGCTGAGGAATTGAAATATAACACACTGAAGAATCGTAAAAGGAGTGAGGTTTGAGAATATTGCAGATTTGTGTGTGTAAATCTCATTGTTGTTTTACTTACACCCTGTATCTTCCATAATTTATTAATGACAAGGGAATATAAAAAGCCACAGCTTTGAACATTTATGTTTCAATCCAAGCAACATGAAACAATCGCTCTAGTGATGTTTCCAGGATTGCGACATAAGAATGGTGTTTAGAAGGTCTAAACTGCATTTTTACAAATAATACAGAGACAACCTAGAATGCATGCACATTTGATACCCTATAATCGCACAGTACTCTGTTCCTGTATTTTTGGGCCTGTTTTGTATTAGACAAACATGCTTTGTGTAAGACAAATCTGTAAAACCTGCTCAGTCTCCTCTTTAACTGTACATTGCTACTGTCCACTGGCAGTGAATCACTGCCCTCTGCAGTCGACAGTGATGTGCATCAAGTCAGTGCGGTGGTTGTGTCATGCACATGTGCTCTCATACATGTCATGGTATGACACAACCATCTCTGAAAAATGATCATCTAAACATTGCTGC
>NW_023340206.1:1990724-2040444 GCF_004916995.1 Morone saxatilis
TAGTGGTCACAAACTCTACAGGGTGCATTTAACCATAAACAATGTGCACAGAAGGTTAACTATAAGAACCTGAGTCTAATTTACTATGGTAACATGGCCTGACCATAAACTCTTATGACTATATTTATAAGCAGGTCATACACTCTCACTGTGATGGTAAAGAAGAGTCATGAATGATGTATTTCTTAAGGATTTAGAAGAACCATGTTACCATTTCAGTAGAAAACCGTGGGATGCAAAATGCAATATTCCATATGCAATATGTAGTTATCCTGAAAGTGAAGCTTTGAATGTAACAAATCCTCTGTCTAAGGTTATTTATAGAATAGTCACTTGCCACTAGGTGATGCACTAGAGCACCGGCATCTCAGACCAAAAGAAAACGTGCACTACGGCCCACCAGACTCCATTGACAAAACCAGTCATTTTACCTCACAGATATTCATGAAACACAGTACAAACTGGACAGAAAGAAAATCAAACTCACCGTCTTTGTTAGACTTTCCAACAATCACCAACTCTGGTTTGATCAAAGGAACGCTCACTTCAATCACTCGCCACCACACGCCGTAGACAAAAGTAGACATTTCTTAGTCAGACTTTGAACTCTTCGAAACAAACATCAACTCTGGTTTGGTTGAAATGAATCCTTAATCCACATGACCAGATGGCCAGACAGGTTTTGTAAACAAACCACAGAGGCTGCGATAGCAACACAGGCAGAGGGACAGTGACATCATTCTCTGCTCGGGTCACCATGACTCCACTATATCTTTACATAGCTAATAGTTGTTTTCTGCTATATTAATGTTTCAAACTCATATATAAGCTTTGATAAATAGTTAAAAATGTCCATGACAATCCAAACATTTTACAACCAGTGACAGACACTGATTTCTATCTTACATTACACTATTCCTTTGTATATGAGTACCTGTCTGAGGATGAAACTGGTGGAGGTGGTGCTGCCATCCGAACGCTTGAGTCGGCTCCTCCTGGAATAAGTCCCTCGATTCACCTGCGTAGATTTAAAAAAAAAAAAAAAGGTCTCAACCAGCAGAAATACTTTTTATCTACAATGTGTCTCTAATACACGATGCAAGGTGACATTCATGCTTCATTCAGCTAACCACCCAGAAGACATGTGACACAACCGAATGTGGCTTGTACTGCATTATATGTTTGTCTTGCCTACTTACTTTTCTCCTTACCTCCGGACTTTTTCTTTCTTTCTTTCTATTCCTCTTCCAAAACGTCCAAATATACCAGCAGAGTTCATCTCCAGGGAGCTAAATTAATTATCTGCCAGTGATTTGCCCCATTTCTGTTCAAGTCTCCAGAGTTAATGACAATGTCACCGTTAAAAAGTCAGAGCCTACTTCCCTGAATTTATAAAACAGGGCCATTAATCTGGGTCACCATCTCTCTTCTGTCTCTCAATTCAAGCCACCAGTCGAAAGCCAAGTTAGCTAAGTCTATGAATACCCGGCTATTAATATCAGCGTGCAGCCTCTAATGATCAATTGAGCTGAAAAATTAGTTATCAGTTAATAAAAAGACACATTTCCTTCTCTTTGCAGACAGAACCTCTGCTACTTTTATGAGGCACTCAACACATTACACACCTGAAACAACATTAAAGTCCTTAAAGATAATATTTAATGATCTGGTATATTTGGTATAAAGTGTAAGCAAGTATTTTGTTTCCGTAAAGTTTTTATTAGCTGATACTGGCCCACGTGCGGGATATGACTTAAAGAGAATGGCAAAATCTTGGAGAGGTAGATACGCGAAGGTTACAGTGTAGCTTTTAAAACATCAAGTGGAATCAGATGCTGTATTTCAAGAAAGTTTTGAGTTTTTATTGTGAATATTTTATGTAGTATATTGGGTCAGCGCAGAAGGAATAGCGAGAAACAAACATCTGTGCACACTTTAGTCCTCAAGAACCTGGCTGACTCAGTCTTATGAGTTATTTATTCAATCAATAACCTGATAACACTTTAAATATTAATCATAAAACACTTTGGTTATTCCAAAAAAAAGAAAACCTTAACAACTTGAGAAAATATAAATCTAACTTTCTGCATGTCAAGAAGGTCAAAACAATGGAAATGTATCAGTGAGGCAAATAAATGCCTAATAAAGCATGTTTTGAGTCGTTTTTAATATTTAAATTGTATTTAATTTATCTCCATGACCATACAGCATACAGCTGGGTATTTAGCACCAGTCGTTTTTACTATTTATCACTGTTTTCATGAGAATGGGTCTATGAACAAACTGCAATCCGTGCTAACAGTCATATATCAGGGTAAGTTCTCACAGTCTCAATTATGGCGTCTTTTCTGGCAGGAAACATTTCAGTAAAAGACTTACAAAGGTTTCTACCGGAGACTTTCACTTGGTGTAAAGTGTGTCAACCAGCCCCCGTCTCCACTACATTTTAATGTAACCTGTAACCTGTGCCAAATTCACAGCGGGACTCAAGCTTTTAAAGTGTTTTCTTTCTTCTTACATAAAGAATCAGTGCTTTTCTTGTGTGTGTCTGCTGCCTGCAGTCTGCTAAGCAAGTAAAAACCGTCGTGTTTTCTGAAGTAGCTTAGCTAAAATGAACCGACCTGAAAGATAGGCGCTTGGATGCCCTCGCCAATCTTGTTCCGTATGTAGATGTGTCGGGACATCTCGGCCAGGACATCGGTCCAGAGGGCTGGCTGCTCCGGTCCAGCCCAGCGGAGGGGTGGCGGGTTCCGAGATGCGTGCTCCAGCTTCACGCCACACAGAAGAACATGAGCGCTCGCGAGCCGCCGCTGTCTGTCCACCTCGAGACAGGTGTTCGCTGTGTTCCTGCTGCGCGCGCTGGGACGTTCATGCACACTGCTGCCGCTCGCGCCACTCAACAGCAGATGCGCCCGAATGATGGACGGAACTATTTTAGAAACCAGGGGGGGAGGTGGGGGACCTAAATTTAGCCTGAGGAGACAATAATGAGGAACAAGGTAACTATTTTAGGCTCAAAGCAGCAACATAGAGTGGGCTAATTAATGAGACACATTTAGGCTACAATTTATTGTAAAAAAAAAATAAAAAATAAAAAAAAAAGAAGAAGAAGAAGAAAAAGACAAGAAAGAAACATTTCTATTTGCTTCTGTTGCTTCTGTAAATTTCACCAAAAGTTAGTATTAGATAATGCATCATTTTACAAACTTACAAACAGGGGCGTTTCCAGACTTTTTTTTTGACTGGGGTGGCACAGGAGGGGCACTGACTTCTGCAGGGTTGGCATGAAGTATGTGTCTCAGCTTTACACTTGATACACTCGATGAAAATAACACATCTACACCACAAAACTGTTTGGTTTTTGCCCCAAACTGTGTGCAAAGTGGGCATGTCTTCAAAGGAGAGACTTGTGGCTACTCATAGAACCTATTTTTATTTAGAGATCCTGAGGTCAGAGGTCAAGGGATCCCTTTGAAAATGTCAGTTTTTCCATCGCCAAGATTAATCCCAATTTTTTTTGTAGCAATTTTTGGGGGTTATTTACCCCCACCGTTTCCCTGACATTGCTGATACCAACGGGTGCGTTCAGTCAACTAGTTTCATATGATTCCAATATCTTTAGCTTGCTTTAAAACAGACAGCCTCTGAAAAACAGATAGAGTGGCAGAGGTAAGGATAATGACCAATCACATTTCAGCGGTGGCCACCCAAGGCCAACCCCTCTGGACACGCCCCTGAATACAAATAATTATTGTCCTTATGTAGGTAATCAACTGGGGAAGTTTCATGGTGATATCTATTAGTTTATTTTTTATTTTGTTCACCTGTAGTACGAATCAGGCACACGCATATCTATTAGGTTGTTTTTGCCGTTGTGTTGTTGATGGTTCCAACATTTTTGGGCTTGTGACCCTTTAAAATTGACTTCTTTCTTTATGTGTGTTGCATAAAGATTGAATCTATGTCTGACTTTTGACCATTGATTTTTTATGTATATGTTATGTTTGTAGTGCCAGAATACCCTAATGTTATGTCTTTTTGTTCAGAGTTTTGAGAAAATTGTGTTATTTTGCAAATAAAGTTATATGCTGTTTATACACGTTTATAGTAGTGGTATGGAAAAGGAGGAGAGTTTAAAGGTGTCTTTATTTTAGAAGCTAATGTTAATGTTTGTTATACTGTGTATGAGACTAACACAGCATGTTCTTCTTTTGAGGAAACGCCATGCTGTCTCTCCCTTTGTCCAGCAGATGGCAGCATTATTAAGATTAAAGCAGCTGAGGATGTTTTTAGAGCCCACTGTCATGTGTAGGGTTTTCGCTGCTGCAGGTACAGAGATGTTCCACAGACACCTAAAATGACGCATATGGAAGAACACAGTATATTTCTGTTTGCAACACTACATATTTAATATCCATAATATTTAGATATACTTTTTGTATAATAGTTTTTGAGTGATAAGCTTGTGTGGATTTTTTTTTATGTTTATGTTAATCTCATCATGTTTAGGGTTGAAAGCTTAGCATTTATTGTGTAGGAATGCTGAATAATTATTTTTTCTGATATTCTAATTTTAAACATAAACCTCCACATATCCAAAATACATTGTGCGAGGATAAATTGTTTAAGAAGAAATTTGGGGATCCTTTTTAACATGTCATTTGTAAATATATGTATAACGAAATTTAATAGGTTTTAAGTACTAACACCTGCATGGTCTACTTGTTAGCAGTCTGGCTATATTTGCCAGTACATATATGTAAATATAAAGTGTTTATCATCAACCTGGGGCACTGTTTATGTATTTTATGTGAAACACCACAGCTGCAATAAACTCAGATATTGAGGAATTTGTCCCAACTTACCACTGGTATCTATAGAAGCCAAGAGCGGCCGTGGTTGCAGTTATTTTGTTAATCTCGAGATCATAAGTGTTTTACTGCTCATATTGTGGTGTGCTTAACTATGATTTGTGATCTGCCTTTTTGACACATTTTCTATATTAAATTATAAAAAAATAATTATAAAAATAATAACAATAATCTGTAGTTGCAGAAATATTGAAGTTCAATCAAGTTTGAAAAAAAAAACTCTTATTGTTTGAATTAAAAATACAAGTTAAAATTCATTTTATTCTGAAAATCTTATTTTTTATATATTATTATCTTGTTTTCCAGGAAAACAAAGGGTAGTCTTTTTAGATAATATTTTAATATTTCAGTAATATTTCATCTCAAAATGACCCTTTCATTTGTTGAGAAAATATATTTAACCTTCTACCAAAGTGGCCGCTCCCTGCTTCTGTAGATTTCCGTAGCTTTCAACCATTCATAAGCACCTTCATGGGCTGCATCCTTCGAACAATGTAGTCTCTGAATTGAGACACAATTACTTAACCCATTGCGTGTTGGTCAGTTGCTATGTTGTGTGTTGTATGTAAAAAGATGTTATATGCAAGTAGAAGCCACCAACTTCTGTTTTTATTTTATTATTTTCTACATTAATATGGGATACTATGAAATGAGCAAAAAAGCTAAATATGTTTTCAAATTAGCTACTTTGAAAAATTTAAAATTTAAAACATATTTTACTTTGTTTTCAGTTTTTCTGCTTACTACCGCTTGAACTGAACAAATGACAAATAACACCTGTGTCGTTTGGTTTGTGGTGCAGTACACTTGCACCAAAGCCCTGCAGAGCTATAGCTACAGGCACATTTTACATGTTACTTTTAGAAGCTGCAAGGCTAACAGCAGTCGTTTTTCTTTTCAGCCCTGCTGGTGCACAGAAATAAACAAGAACACTTTGCCGGTGATCAGCCAAGCTCCTCCATCCATCTCCACGGATTCAGACATCCAAGATGCTGAGTGGTTCACATGTGTGGTTTGCTTTTACCTGAGTGTATGTGCACTCACCTGGCCTACAAAGCAGTTATATGGACAGCCTCAAAATATCTTAGTCACGATGCTTTAAATAGCCATGTTCTCCTTTAAGCCATCTGTTAAACCTATGTACGTGGAACCACTTTATTACCTGACTCTGGATGAATGGATAAAAATGTCATGGTGCAGTGGCACGGATATCAAAAGTAAGCGGAAACTTTATCTGTGGTTTATACAGGAAAAGCATGTGATATGCAGTTCCAGAAGCGACAAATGTCACGGTAACAGCTCTCTGTGTCTCTGAACACTTATATCGTCCATTGAACAAATGAAAAGGACCCACTTTTTTCGTGGATTTATGTCTTTACGTGTTTAGAGACACTTTGATCAGACAAATCTTCTAACAAGTGGATGCGGTGGATTAGCTGAGTTTAAAGTAGGAGGATTAAGCTGTTTTGCTCTCTTTTTAGCAGTGCAAGTAGCATGGTCTGTCAGTCGGTCCACCACATCGGTCCAGACTGAAATGTCACAGTAACTATTTAATGGCTTGCCAGGAACTTCAGTACAGATATCCATAGTGCACAGATGAATAATCCTGATGACTTTGGTGATCCCCTGACATTTCCTGTAGCGCCACCATGAGGTTAACATAGTAGTTTTGAGTGAAATATCTCAACAACTATAGGACTGATTGGTAGCCGTACACACATTCATGTCCTCTTATGTCAAGTAAAAGTGTAATTTGTCCAATAGCTGGGTTAAGTAATGGCATTCCCATCAGCCTCAGCTTTAGCTTTACTTACTACTTACGGTTTGAGTAATGTGGGAGCCAGCGGGAGCCCATAAGAAACGGTCTGAGCTACCATGTGCGGGTCTCTAATACATTACCACAACCATTATTTAATGACAAATACTGCATTTTTCAATGTAATAAGTCCTATTTCCGTTAACGTTGTGGTACATTAGCTACTACTCTCTTAGATTCTGTATTGACTGCTTGCTTTGTATTACAACAGCTCGTAAAACATTGCATCCCCCCACTACTGAAGCGCTACATAGTGCGCCTATGATACCAAAAAGGGCAGAATTCTCTCTCTCATGGAAAGGGCACCCGTTATTATTTATCTATCTGCGCCACAATGTTAGTTAGAGACCACAAAGCTCAGATTATAATTCAAACCCTATCAGCAAATATCCGCAAGCTAACACGCTAAACTAATATGGTGAACATGGCGGACATTATACCTGCTAAACAGCATGTTTGCATTGTCACTGTGAATATGTTGCCATGCTAGTGTTAGCATTTAGCTCTCAGAAGTTTTTCAGGTATCTGTACTTTCTGTATTTATTTTTCGGACTTTTTACGTTTTTACTCAAATATCTGTACTTTCTACATCAAGACCGGTACATGAGACGTAACAAGACAACTTTTGAATCAGTACTATTACTTTTACAAGAGTCTTTTCTGTACTTCTCCTTGCGTTAACAATGTGTGTACATTTTATGTCATTTATGCTAGCTCCAGGCAATATACTGTGCCTCACAGAGCTGCTTACATGGCTGTAGACCAGTCTATTAGACTGGTCAGTAGATGTCAACAACAAACTACAGTAGTACAACTGACTATAGTACAACTGGCTCCCTTATTGAATACATTTACTGCTATCAAACAGGAGCACAGTATTATTTCCAAATACTTGATTTGATTAGGTTGTGTATTATGGTACAGCAGGTTAAGAAACAACCCTCAAAAAGTTCCAGGGTTAGGGTTAGGTCTTTGTTGAGCTATTGTCTTGCCCTGAACTACATTGACCTCTAAGGCAGATCCCCCCACCCCCCAGAATTATATATGCATGTGTTAAAAGATGCTTATGGTTCAGATGAAAGCAAAATTTTGGGGTTAGGGTTTGCCACATTTGGCTCAGAATTTATAAGAAATTACAAAAATACAACCATGGTGCTGAAAGAACGACTGAATTCCTTAAGACAAAAATAGCAAAAACTGTTTTCTATATAAATCTTTATTCTTCAAAAACTAAGTAAATAAAATAAATTAAAATATTTAAAGAGTTTGTGCGCAGCATGAAAATATGCGTTTACGAGTATGAGTACATCTTCTATGTTATGTGTAATATTTATGGACTTTCGCTCCAGTTTTTCCACTTGTGAAATGGGAGGGGAAAAAAGACATTCAGATGAATAAATGAATAAATACAGTGCTAGTCTATTTCGGTGAGCCCATGGTTTTACCAGCAGATTAAACTCTCAGACAGCAGAGCAGTGCTGCTCACTGGACTACGAACAATAAACACTAGAGTGCAGTCTATTCAGAGCGATGATGTGACTATTTTGAACTATTTGGCAGTAGATGGGTATGAGCAAACCACCTTTCATAAAACAGATATTAAAGTCCCCCACCACTCAAAAATCAGTTTTTCCCCTTGTTCCTACAGTGTGATGTTTGAATTATGTGCGTGCAGAGTTTGACACTAGAAGGATGTTTTCACATTCATCTGTTGAAAGTGGAAAGTTTCTCTGTGCTCATTGAAAACCTGATTGTTCAGGGGGCGAGGCCTATGAGCATGACATCACAAATAGGGGAGTGGCTTTCTACCAGGGGCTGGCTGTCAGTGTCCTGGTCAGGCTGCACCACTGACCCCCCCTGCCCAGTGTCGATTGGAGAGACAAACAGGATTACAGCCTCGACCACGGAAAGCAGGATTTCCAGGAACCGAGCCTTGCAGTGCCTTTTATCTCACGCGAGCATTAATCGCACTGGCAGCAGTAAATTAACAGTGGACAAGGAACAAATCTGACTGAAGCTCTGAAATTCCACAATTCCCAACAATACAACACCAGGAATCACCCATGTGAAAGACCTCTGTCACAACATTTATGTCCATGTGGGCTCTGTGAGTGCATATGTGGGTTATGGGGCCAAGAAGGCTATACTCCATGTGGGCACTCACCCATGTGGGCCCTTTGTGTCCATTTTACAGTATAGCAGCTATGGATTTGCTTTCCCCCAGTGGGAAAAACTGGGCCCCAAGTGGGATATCTGTGGGCTATTGTGCAAATTTAAATCGTAAAGTTGCTTCTCTGTTGTTGCTTTTTACGTTTTTCCTCCCAACGCCAGCGCCAACAATGAATAAAGTAATTTAAATGAATAAAGAAAGAATGAACTTTTCTGGTTACATCTAAGGGCTCTTCAAGCTGCCTTCCCCTCCATCAGGTGCTTCTATTTCTTCTATCTTTCTTCATCAGTTAAGATCTCCTACATGAAACCTGCCTACATAAAAAATAGAACCACAATCATTGTGGTATACAGGACAAAATGGTGGACTTCAAGGTCTTACCTGTGTGCCTGTCTACTCTTAAGCAACGTCAATTATTTAACAAGCGAGGGAAGCTGAGGGAGTGAATTACTTAAAAGAGCACCCTGTAACCCTCGTCTTCCTGCTCGTGCATCAGTCAGACCACTTAAAAGAATAACAAATCCACCTCAAACAACATTCCATTGGACAAAAAAGCTATTAGCAATGAACTCATCTTCATGCCCATTTTGTTGGGGGGGTTTTGTGCATATTTTTGGGAGTGCGAAAGAAACGGAAAAGATTGGAAGGACCTTCAGCCATTTTTACAGGAACATGTTACTCTCTTGTATATGTCTTTATTTATTATTCTCTAAATTTGGATAGTAGTCACTGTAGGCAGGTTTTGCTTTTGTATCACAGCAGGAAGAAATATGAACACGTGCCAGGAGAGCAACAGTGTCAATATTGAGTTGTGCCATGTCCAGATGCTTCCAAATATTTTTGCTGTTCTGTAGGAATGAGGGAGATTTTTCATCCATTCTATTACTTATAAAGTGAAACCTGAACAGCTTACATCAAGCCTCGTGTTTTGTCTAGCGTGGGCGCCTCCAAGGGGGGTCCAGGGTCTGATACTAGATATTGAGAGCTACCCTGTGCCCTGGTAATATTTATTTAAATCAGTTAATTAAATGAAATGTATATTTTTTAATAATAGCTCATGTAAAAGAAAAAAACAAATGTATAGCCAGCCGCAGCACTTTTGACCCTCCATCACACTGTGCCACCCTGAGATTTTCAGTGGCCCCATCTGGCCACCCCTATGTAAAACTTCTTCTTCTGTCGATTGGAGCTGAAATGATCAGCCGAGTAATCAATTAATCGTCAGCAGTTTATGTGGGTTCTCAATTGTGAATATTATTAGTTTTTTTTCCCCTTAAATCTTTGGTACCCTATTAAAACGTGCTACCAGAGGTACAGTCAGTCTAACTACCTTAGGTATAATGCTTTCATTAAGATTAATATGGTTAAAGGTACTGTGCAGGTGTTCAGTGTTTTTTATTTTTATTCCAATATTTGTGATGAATTAGCAATAGCAACATATATATCAAAAGCTTTAAGTTTTTAGCATGGATAACCAAAATACTGGCACCAAAATTGATTTATTCTTTTTTTTTTTTTTACAGTGTACATTATACAAAAATATAGAGTACCAAAACTTCACAGTGTCCAAAAGGCAGTGTTAAGTCAAATCACATCAATCATATTCAGCAGAAGTGTCCATTTAGGGATCAATTGGCGAATTGCGAAGTTACTGTATCCCATGTGGAATGTTGTTTCAGACTTCACTGTGAAGAAGGCTGTCGAGGCCTTTAAATACAAAACAACGCGTGCTTTGACAGAAAAAGTGAGGCTTCCCCCTCGAAAACCAATATTTCCACTGTTCGGGCCAAAATCAGACAAACATATTTGTACAGTTTACACAAACATGTACTGTATATTCATGTAAGAGTGTTAGTGCATGCAGTCGCTCGTATGCAAGCACCCAAACGTGAACACGTATCATCAGGGCTGTTTGTTTCATGCTACATAACACTGCGAATTGTGAGAAAACACCTGAATTCATTTCTTGGTATTTACAGTTTAGAAACACAACATATGCATTATACATTTTACAGCACGGAGTAACTTAAATATTAACAAGACTGTCTTTAAAGCCTCTATGTGTAGATTTTTGTGATCATCGAATCCTTTATATTATGGTGACAGTGTACATAAATTAGGCAATCCCACTAAAATTTGGTCGGATTCTTAAAGGACCAGTGTGTAGTTGCAGATTACAACCTCCTCGCCTCACCCTCCCATTCTGGTGTGTAAGAGAAACTGCAGTAGCTGTAAGTCGTGGTGTGCAATAAGGCCCTATAGAGCCAGAGTTTGGTTTGTCCATTCTGGGCTACTATAGAAACATAATAGCCTCCATGGGCAAGCTTTAAAGGTCCAGTGTTTAACATTTACACACTGGATCATGTTTCTACAGTTGCCCAGAATGGATAAACCAAACACTGGCTCTAGATAGGGCCATTAGCATTTTTCACAGCTACCATAGCTTCTGCTTTGCGCTTGGAAGGGGAGGGTGAAGTGAGGGAGTTGCTATCTGCAACTACACCAATAGATGCAACCAAATCCAACACAGACTGGTCCTTTAATGGTAGGGCGTGCAGTATTTAATCAAATCCTACACAGAGAGGCTTTAATAGCTTGTAAAAATGTTTTATTTTACAATTGTGGAATTTCAGAATAATTTTCAAGACGTTTCCTGTAAAGAAAGTAATTTGGTACTAATTATAGGGAAAATAGAAATGGTGTTCAATTGGTCCCAATGAATTGTTGCATAACCTCAGGAGTCAGCTGAACACGCTAAAAACATACAAGATAAATGTCACAACATATTTCTACAGGTAAGCATATTCAACATATATGGAGAATACATTATAGTTACAGTTCCATTACGGTTCCTATAAGGGAAAAATGAATGAATGAAGTGAAAGCCATTCCTTTTTTCTCTATAATTTGAACCAAATTTCTTTGTTTTTTCCAGAATATTACTTGGAAATGATTCTAAAATTACAGACCCCTAAAACAAGACATTACCAAATTTGTATATCACAGGGAGCCTGTAACACTATTGTAAGTATAATGTCAACATCATCACAAGCAACAGAAAGAGCACTGTAATGCTACGCACTCTGAGCATGCATACCTCATACACAATACAGACAGCCATTCATACTCCCATTCACATCTATAGACAATATCGGGTATCTAGTACATCTACATGTTTTTGGACTGTGGGAGGAAACTGGAGCACCTGGAGGAAATGCATGCAGACACTGAAGAGTGTAAAACGCCAAATATTAGTCTTTTGTTCTCTTCAGATTTGCTCACTGTTACTTGTATTCAGAAATGTAAGACAAAACTCAGTTATAGTCGCCTTGTTTTTCTTAATTGGCAAAACTAGTGTTCAGCATATTTTATCAAAAACAAAACTCAAAGTTATAACTTATTACACTGCTGCAAAACATTTTCTACATGCAAAAAAAGTCTTATAGATGTTTTTCCTGCTTTTGGGCAGCCATTGTTTTCCATTCATTTCAGTACCCTATAAAAACTAAATGTAGAGACTTGAAACCTGCATGAGCAAGTTCATCCATCACAGTAATAAACATTTCTGGGTTACCTTGTCGTTGTATGGTTCTGCAGTTGAAAAGTGTGGATTTGAAAAGCCTGCGGTTGATTTATGGTGTGTTTATGTTCTGGTAAGAGGCTCTGAAATATATACGGTTACAGCTGTATTAGATTTAGTGATTTTTGAACATTAAAGCTGCAGTTGGTAAGTTTTATATACATAACTTTTTGTCATATTCGCTGAAACTTATTACTATATCCTGATAGTAGTACATGAGACAAATAATATGTGAAATAATCAGGTCCTTCTGGCCCCTGTTACTGCTTCTAATGGTTTTTGCAAGAATCCACCGACCCTACATAGAAAGATAGTGCCCAGGTGGTCATAAACTGACACTCTGGGTGGGTGGCTTGAGGATAGTTGAGTCTCATTTAAGTGTCTGTATTTGATGAACTGGGAATGAAACTCAACAATCAACTCTCCTTCTTGGCTCTGATTGGTTGTTTTTATTCAGACGTGGTGGATTCTTGCAAATGCTATTAAAAGCACTCAGAATAGACAGAGGAACCTGATTTTTTTCACAGATTATCCGTCTCATGTACTACTGTCAGGATATAGTGAAAGTTTCAACAAATCTGACAAAAACTTATTTTTATAAAACTTACCTACTGCAGCTTTAATGCATAAACAATGCAGTGTGACTGACCAAAAAAACGCCCCATATGATTACAAAATCACAAAATTTTGCCTCAGCAGATACAGATACAAACAGTGACATCTGTGAACACCACTAAAATAATTCATAAAATCTGCTGACAGAAAAGTCAACAAACTTGCATTTTTTACAATGTACAGTACAAAGCGAGGTGTGGCAAGAATGTCCTCTTCAGTGTTGTTTTCTGATGTGGACTCTGCTAAACATGAAAATTAAAGCAATTCTCTGTTCATTTCTTCACTCCATTCACACAGAGTAAAGGATGACACATCACAGTCAGCAGTCTTTACTGATGGCAACACACACTTAAGGGTCTGAGCCAAACAGTTCACAGTATTACAGAGTCCTCTGAATCCACCTGCCGAAAATGAGGAAAAGGACAAAAACAACAACCAGTTGACGAGATGAGTCCAGTGGAAAGGTACATAAAATGTCTGAAGTCCAGTTGAAGCCCTGGAGTTCTGGGTCCCACCCTGCTTCCATACTGCCCTGAGCACAAATGGAGCACCTTAGGGTGGGTGAAGTAAGAGGAAGGGGACCCCACCAATACTGTAGGTAGGTACTGGTTTCATTTAGAGAGTGAGTGAAAACATGCTTCTTTCTTAGAAGGGTAAAGGCTGCTGCATATCTCTTGCATTGGTTGCTTCTTCTTCTGCCTCAAACTAAAGAAGCAACAGTATTTTGAAGAATGGGAGAAAACAACAGGCCTGCAGCTTTCACTGGAGACTTTGCAAGTGTTGTGAAAATACAGGCATTTGAAAAAAACCAAGGTACTCAAGGTGCACAAATATCTATGAATATTCAAGCCCGTAAAACTGATAAATATATATTGTAGGCCATCACTTCTTCTTTAGATACTGCCAGAATACGAACTGCAGCATCGCTCTCATTGACTACGTACAGTCTGTGTTCACTGAATGTTTGGATTATAGAGTTGTTCTGATACCAATACCAGTATCAGAAATTCCTTCGGTACTGCCTAAAATGCAGCATCAGGGATCTGTGAGTACGCAGCCTCAAAACAGTATAGTCCCAGTATAGCAAAGCCATGACTACTCTGATTCTGACAAAGGGTTTATCCTGAGCCAAGCCATGCAACAATGACAGCAATCATACAGGCTTAGTAGTATATGCTCATTAAAAACATAAAGCACATGTATATTTTTTTTAATGCACATGTATCAGATCGGTACTCTTATCGGCCAATAGGCAAAGTTCAGGTATCAAAATTGGTACCGGGAGAGAAAAAATTGTATAAGGGAACGGAAGGCTAATATGACCAAACCCTATGTGATGGCTAACAAACATTTGCTCCACAGCACCAGCTAAAGGGTCAGTGCAATGCAACAAATTCTACAAATACAAGAAAACAATAGCATGTATGTATAATTGGTTGTATACGGCGCATATACACTTCCAGAGGAGATGGCTGCAATTCTTCACTGAAATTTCACAAGCCAGTGCTGTATGCTCTGCACCGCAAATTTCTTGGCATGCTGTAGCAACTCATTAATGAAAAACTGCACATGATGCTATAACTTCGCATCATGTAAAACAGTTGACCTATTATATAATTGAAATCCAATAATGTTACACTGAGTTGCTACACGATCAACGTTCTAGTGAAGAAATAGTTCCTCTGGTAAATAGGTCCGTGGGTTATCTAGAGTAAAGGAAAAACTGTTTCTGAAAAAAAAAATGTTTGCTTAATGTTGTTTTAGTTTCTGTCAGCAACTTAAAAACGTGGGCAAACAAAGCCAAAACTCTCTGTGTGATAAATTTAAGTGAATAGAGCCTTTAAGATGAACAGATCTACAGATTGGACTGAAACATTAGAATGGTTTTGGTGTTTACTTTAAGACTATCTTGACCAACAGGATCATCTATCAAAATCTTTTCAAATGAGGAAACACTTCAGGGTGGTGTTTGGGTTGTTTTCAGAGCCCGACCGCCTCTCAGCTGTGCATGTAGGTCCTGCAGGGGGAGTCTGGGTGGAAGTCATACTTGCTCAGGCTGGTAGGGTAGTAGGTGGTGGTGAATATGTTGCTGGAGGGCAGCGGGGAGGGGAAGTGGTTGCATGTCTCGTCATTCACGTGGAGATTGTTCTTGTTTAGTGTCTGTAGTGCAGAGACATAAAGGAAGTCTTGGCCCTCATAAAGGCAAAAATATGAACATATTTTCAAAGCTAAAACATTTTCAGTTACATTATCGTATTGAGTATAGGTATATAATGAAACAATTCAACCAGCCCACCTTAAACTCCATGGGGATGTACTTCTCATTCTTTGGCGTGGCGTTGCCCTGCTTGTTGTAGGTGAGGTGGTTGGGCGTGCTGGGGTGGATGACTGCTGACTCTGGCGCCGGTCGGTTCAGGTGGTGGCAATAGGAGTAGGCGAGTGCCGACAGTAACGCTGCTGCAAAGAAGCTGGCCGAGCCCACTGCTACCAACTGGAACAAAGTAAAGGCTGGGAGAGTAGGAGTTGGAGGGGAAGAGGATGAGACAAAGGAGAGGGATCGTTAACCAATGAGACTGAAAAATATAGTAAAGTGTTGTTTATAAGAACTGGGTTCTGCTCATGAAGGAAACTTAGCAGAGACAATGACAGATAACCAGCCCTGTAAGAGGCCCTTAGAGTCTGAATTGTTAATTTCATCCAACAGGTTATCGAATCAGCAACTTTAACAGGTTTTCCTAGCCAGACCTCTCAGCCTATTATTACATCCTGCAATATATGTGCAAGGGCAAATTTTGGTGTAAGGGTAGAATCAAAGCATTGGGGTTCATCCTCTGGGGACTTTAAATATCTACATTAAATTCGACATAATAAGGAATATTACACAATGTACAAAGTTGATCATCTGGCCTAAGAATGACACTACTAGAATAAGAGTCGTCTATTGACCAAAATGGGTAGAGATCCTCTGGAGAGCATGAGCGTGTTCAATGACAATCTAAGTTGAGTTAACTTGAGTGTGGACAGCCACAGTGGAAGGTCATGGCAATTCAAAGTTGTCAATCTGACTTAAGGGTGGCAAAATGGAAAAGGTTAATCCTCTGATGATCATTAAATAATTAATAAATAAATGCCAATCCTTGTGTACAGTGGAAGTTGAAATTATGCAATGGTGGTACTTGGGGTTTGACAACATTATAATTCACCCTGTAGGAAACATGACCATCTACGGCATGTTTGGTAATCTGGCCAGTAATTTTCAAAGGTGTCAAGTTGAGGGAAAATTTTACCTGACGGTAGTTCTAGAACAAATTTCAGGGATCAGGGGGTCTAGACTATTGTATATAGTTATACATCAAATATCACTGCTGTCTGACCAGTAAAGCCAAGATTTCTTCACTGACTGCCATTCTGAAGCCCTGCTGTCAGTATGTATGTCCATCATACTGGGACTTGAAGTCACTCTTTGGCTGCTATCTAACCTCATAAAAAGACCACACTTTGTCCAGTCCGATTCCCCATGTGGGAAAAAGCCACAAACAAAAGTCAATATACCACCAACTGTATTGTACACCTCAGGCAAAGAAGAAAGCCAATAACTTTGTAACTCTGCAACAAGAACTAGGTGTTCATCGACCGCAATTAAACCAATCTGACATAGATTTACTCTGGATGCAACAGGAGAGTGAAGGCATAAAAGCTGGCTGATTTTCTGTTGGGAATTGAGGAGTACACACCTACAGAAGGTGTCTGCAAAGTGTAATAATTTTGGGAGATAGAATTGAGAGATAATTGTTGTTTTTCCTTACTTCCACAGCTTTGGTCCTCCTGTCCGGGCAAAATAACTGGAGAGAGACAAAAGAAATTAAACAGAAGAAAAAACATCAATTTAGTAAAGTAAAATCACTACAGCTCCAAAAGATCAAACAACGAAAATGACGAGACCAGTTAATTTCTCTCAAAGGCTTCATGGTTCTCGAGGTAGGCAGAATGCTGACATCTCCATTAACTCATCTTTTTAATTTAACAAAGAATGAACAAGTCAGCATTTATTGTGTCTGATTGAACTTTTGTACGGCTCTGACTGGATCTTTCTGACTTATATCAGCAACAGCCTGCAGAAATGTACTATAGGAGGGTTGACATTATAAACCTGTTTCAGCAATTTACTAATGAAAGCATGTGCTTACCCGGCACCTCATGAGGCTGGCATGGCCTAGACTGGGTGAGGTTGCCCTGGCAGAGACTGACCTCAGCCTCTTGGTCTTCGCCACAGTGACGAGTGCGATGCTGCAGACCCTCCTCGTCACAGTCCCCCCACTCTGTCCATTCACCCCAACCTGAGGACCAAAGAAAAGAGTGGACAGAAAGAATCAAAGCTTGAGTTTGACAAAGAGAAACTGTGAGATACAGTGGTTTGTTTTCTGTCTAGGTAGTTTACAACTGTAAATTCAGGAAGTGGATTTTATTTTACTTTCAATACTTTTGGTTTTGGACACATATTAAAATGTGTTTTCTATTTCAGTGTCCAACCAGTTTTAAGCATATTTTAAAAACTGCACAATAAACAAAGCAAAAACAGACACTCCATAAATGGTAAAACAAAAAATAAATACATAAATATCCTAAAAATCTCTTGGCTTGACCCCAGCTTAGTTTAGACTACAGTTTATTGTTAGCTAAAATCAACACTGTATGTCATAAGTTAGTATCATGGATTACGTTAGTTGGTAAAGTAATTTTGCAAGCTAGTATTTTGCTGGAGATAATGCTATTGAGCAAGCAAGCTAGTCAGCCAACTGCAACCCAGCCACATTGCATTTATCCACTCAAGACTGTATTTTTCTACATTTGCTACGTTAGCTAGCAATTCATCTGCATTAACAAGCAAGCTAGACAGCTAAAACCATAATATATTCCAGAATTTTTGTCGTAATGTTAGCTTTGACTTTGTGTTGGACCGTATTGTGGCGGGTGTTGGACGTTTGTTGTCTGTTGACACTGTAGCTAAGCAGAGAGAAGCACTCGGGAGCACACATAAATGTAACATTTTTTGGATTTTTGTCAAAATTGTTGCAAGAAGTCCGTCCAAAAACTGTTACAGATAACTGAGAAAGTCGGGGAAAGTTATTTTACCAACCGTTGACAAATTGGCAATAAAAAATTAAATATATAAAAATAATGATACATAACATGCATGTATACATACATACATACGAATACATACATGCTTTAGAATCTTACATATGGCACCTTTAAATATCTTTACTTGAAATACCCCAAATACTAAGAAATACCCCAGAATTAAAAAAGGTATTTAACTAGAATTGAAATCAATAATGTAACCAGACCCAATCCATGTCCACTGGTTTTTTGAACATCCATAATAAAAGTGGTTCAAGAGAGGATTTTCCATTTTGAGTTTTGCATGTTGGCCCAAAAAGGAAAAGAAAAAGTAAGTAGCTTCTTATAATGAGATATCCTATATTGAACACTGCGTATTCAGCAACAAATTCAAGCAGCCACTGGAAGCCCCTTTATCTCCTGTGGAACTGAGTGACTGTAAACTGAAAACTGTGTGGAGGGTGTCCAAGTGTTCAGGTTGAGAAATGTTGGCCACAGCGCAATGGTCATCATCAATCAAGAGCCAGTCACAGTCCAGCCTTCTTGTGTGGCTGCTGGGGCTACTTTGTTTACTGAACAAAAGTGTAAAATAGATGAGAAGTTAATTACACCAATTTGCTCTCTGTCTCTACTTCTACAAGTTGCATGCTGGGGTCAGTTTATAAAATTTTTCTATTTTTGGACTTTCAACCAATGCATGCTGGGACAGGCTCTAACAACCACAATGTTTGCCTTCTCAACCCAAATATTGATTCACCACTTGCTGTGTGGAGGAGATTTTCCATCAGTGTCCACACAAACAGCATTATTTAATCTGGGGAGACAGCGTAAATCTACAGAGTGTATTTATGGTGCATCAACATATACACAATAAGCAGAACAGTACTTTACAAAGCAAAAAAGCAAAACAAAAATATTCACGCTGCAAATTAGGGTTAGGATGAAAAAAACTATTTCCAGTACTCAAAAGTGTGAAGTGATTCATGTTGTTCACACAACCATCATTATCACCCCACCATCACCCAGAGCTGGGTAAGCGAAAGATGTCTGTATGTAAATATTTGGACAGTTTTTTCTTGGCTCCATAGTCAATCACTTTGGACTTGTTATGAAACAATGACTATACGGTTTAAGTGTTGACTTTTAGGTTTAATTGGACAGTGTTTACGAGGCCCTTTTTACACATTTGTATACCTTAAATAGGCTTGAATGCAGACAGAAGAAACTCTGTTGCATGTTGTAGTGTGACATAAAGCGGAGTGTCATCAACATAGCAGCAGAGAGGAATATTTTGTCTGCAGATAATATAATCTAAATGAATAATATCAATAGAAAATAATGGATATTGGACACAATATCAACCCTCTAGACTCAACATTTAAAAAAAAATCTAAAATAAAATAATAATTTAATAATAATAAAATAATGCAGCTGTCATACCTTCACAGACATGAGTATTACAGAGCGCCTCTTCAGTGTGCAGGCCTATACAGATGTCTCCTCCACTGGCAGGGGGTGGATTACTGCACGTCCGAGTCCGCTGGTAGTGTCCGCCCCCACAGCTGGCCGAGCACTGGGACCAGGAGGACCAGCAAGACCAGGCTCCACTTACTGGAACACACACAATAAACTTTAATAATGTAATGTACATATTCTGCTTTTACTAAACTAAGAGCCAGAGCCTCCCTGTTACCTGGGCAGGGTGTAATGTTGCAGTCCTGATACTCCACTGGGGATCCCACGCAGGCGCTGGGGTTGGTCCTGCCCTCGGCTGACGAGCAGCTACGTTTCCGGGTTCGGAAGCCTCTGGAACACTGCTGAGAACAGCTGGACCACGTTTCCCACAGTCCCCAGCGTACACCTTGGGGCTGGGACAGAGTTCGCCCACTAGTCTTTACCAAGTCTTCAACCAGAGCTGGAAATACACAGAAAACACTTTTTATTTGCATCAATAGAAACCAAATGAATATAAAATGCACCATAAATTGTGTTTTTTCAGTTCCTTTCACATGATAAGCAATGCACCAGAGCAGCGAGAAAGAAAACAGAAAGACTGAAACAACTCACTCAGAGAAAAGAGTATAAGTTGATGCCTTTTGATCCACCCTGCTGAATGAGAAAATTGCTCAGAAAATCTAAAGTTCTGAATGAGTTGAGTTCATACAAGAACCACAGGATTTTATCTTTTTATTGCCAAACTCAGCAGACAGACAGCCTGTTATGAAACATTAATTAGTGAGGTGTAATGTGGGTCACGTTGAAAAATGAAGCAGTTTTCCCCATACACCCACCACACACACATAGGCATCCACAATCACAAATTATTTACATATGAATGAGGAGCACTTCCTGAGGCTTTCAACGAGGCCAGCAGAAATATTTCAGGTTTTTTTTCTGTAGACAAGAGCAGCTACAAAACATGAGATGAAACAATACAGTGACATTTTCACCTTGTCAGCTTTACTTATTTTGGATTAAATACCTAAACTGACTTTTTTGTATAAGACAGATTCCATAAAGGGAAAGGAAAAGCCTGTCTCTGAGGGATGAAGGAAGTGGACATGTGCTTACCCATGACGCTTCAATGATGTTTAATCAATCTGCTGCTTGATGTCTACATACAGTTTGGCTACATCTTACTTTTGAATAGACCAGCTGTGTTTATTGTGGCAAACTGGGAGCTCCGCCACCAGAAGCACTTTTTAAAGCCCAATCAGATACAGTTCCTTTCAGCAGGTTTTACAGCTACAGTATGCAAGACTGTAGAGCTAGACCAGGCTTTGCTTTGTTTTTAGACTGGTCCGACTAATTTAAACCTAAAATTTCGTTAAAGGGGCAGTTCACCCTAAATTTAAAAATACATATTTAATACAAGATTGTCTTTTTCCAGAAAGCATAACCCGGTTACTCAAGAAAACAATCCAGGCAGATTAAATAGCACTACAGGTAAGAGGAAAAATATGTATTTTTGAGTTTGTCTTTTTAAGGTGGCATCTGGTTACACCTGCAGTTTGGTAGGTAATTACCACACCAGCTGTGTTTCCATGGTAACAATCAAGAACACATGCTGGCAACTGACAAAAAGAGGAAAGCGCGGCCACACTTGTAATTTGCTAACAACACTGCAGAGCAAGAAGTGGGAAGGGAAAGAGTTGTCATGCTTTCCTGTTCCTTCCCAGTACTCACAGTCAGTCTGGCAGGCTCCAGACCCGTCATTGGGGCAGAACCGGGTCTCCGCCTTCTTCTTGCCCAGCTGGAGCTGCTGGGGGTCAGGGAGCAGCGCCCGACAGGTGTACCTGAATCTCTGCTCTTGCCTTGACCCATCTTGACTGACATTGACCGGCATCCAGGGGGTCCAGGGGGTGTTGCGGCGAACCTCAGGGCAGGCCTCCAGGTTACAGGCCTTATACTCCTGGAAAACAAGATGGAGGAAACGTTTTACCATTAATGCAGAAGTCTAAACCTAGTTACTGCTGTCTGTTCTCCCAAAGCTTTAGGACCCCACTGTTTCAGTAATTCATTATGAACAGCTTGCAGAGACAGACTGCAACCTTAATACAGACTGCTAAACAGCACAAATATTACAGTTCTTTCTGGAGGGATTTTATTATGCAGCTAATTACTGTGTTTAATTGAACTATTTAAACTCCTCTGGTGGCTATGAAGAGGCAAAGCTTAAGACGGCATGGAAGGCTGCAGCTGGAGAAACACAATGATGCCTTTAGTCAGTTCTAAAGCAGTTGCTGAATCACTGAAAAGCAGAACTGATTGTGCGTGGGAAGACGGTGAGGGATCATGTCATATTTACAGCACTAGAAACAACTATATAACTTATTGCCCAGGGATTCTTGTAGGGCTGTACCCAACTCAGAATTCAATATGAAGATTTGACTCGACAGTCAGAGAAAGTAAAAGTGTGTCCTGCTCATATATAAAATCACTCTTGATGCAGCTAAAAAATAAAAGGGCAGAAATTCGACTGATAAAATGACTCTGGGTGCTTTTGACTGATGACTCAAATCACTGACTTTTAGGAGGGAAGCCCTAGATTCTCAGACAGAAAGCATAAACCTCTATGTGCATTACACCCTCTCTTTTTGGCTGCTCACCAGCAGGTTAAAAGAAGCGGCCCAGGCCAACAGAAATAGCTGGCAGGGCCAAGGAGCCATGGCACAAAATAACTGGTCATAAAAAATGGGGAGAAAAAAGTCCCATGGGGATTAATCTTTGATTTTAATAACCCAATAATCCAGTATCCAACAAGTAAAGCCTCAAGCATCTGTTATTCCAAATCTAAATTGTAAATAACTGGGTTAAATTTAACAAATTCTGTTAAACTCTATTATCTCCTCTGGTCTGGTACTGCCTACCCAAAGGGTCTGAAGCAGTGACATCTTTTAAATCACTTCTCAAAACATAACTTTTCAAAAAAAGTATTTTATTTAGTCTAGCACACTGTTTTATTACCGACATCTCCCATCTATTTTATAATTATTTTTATCATTATTGTTTTTTTATCCTATATAGTGTTTAGTATTTCATTGTTTTAATTTTAATTTATGTGCCTCAGCACAGTTCATTTGCAACATGTTTTATCTGTTTTATTGTTAGTATTCATCTGTACTGTTAGGGGTCTATTTATTCCACCTCACTTATGTAGCATCTTAATTGTCTGATTTTATTTTGCCTCACTGCCTACTTAATTGTTTTAAATCTTGGTTCCAACCATGTAAAGCACTTTCAAAAGTGCTGTATAAATACAGTATTTATCATGTTTGAAAAGACCATGACTTATTGGTATTGCCTGTGTGATCAACCAGGAACAGAATAAAAGATCAAACATATTTATCTTACAGTATATACAGAATTTTTGCCAAACGCTTATTGTAATTGGCCATATCAATGTTCAAGATGTTCTTGGCCAGACAAACAAATAACATTTGTCTTGGGGTGAATTATTTCATAAATACAGTATCCCACAGCAGAATGTTTTTGAAAATGAATCTATAAATCATCTGCATGGTTGTAAACATATTAACCTTGTGATGTTTTTAATATACAAGCACTACAGTACCATGGAACATCCAGGACAGCTGTTGCCATTCTCACAAACTCTGGTCCTGGAGTGGACGCCCCCTCCACATTCAGCACTGCAGTGAGCCCAGGGACCCCACGCCGTCCACAACACTGGCAGAGGACAGGGCTTCTTCTCATTGCACAGCCTGGAAACACAGACACAGTCATCCCTATCTAAAATATGTTGACTTTATTATGTAGCACTGATGGTTGGCTAGCCATACCATATTTTATTATTGCTGTTGGCGAAAACTGATCTCACCTCTCCTCTCGACCCTGGCCAACACAGATTCGACCACCGTGGCGTGGCGAGGGGTTGTTGCAGGACCGCTGCCGCACTTCAAATCCGATACCGCAGCTGCTGCTGCACTGGCCCCATGAAGACCAGGGAGTCCAGCCGCCATTCCTGAGCAACAGAACGCAGGATGGGAATTCTCAATCGTATTACATGTGCAGTGAGAATCCATATGCCTCCACTCTCATCAACCTTGTTTTCCAGCACCAGGAGTTGCTAAATGTTAATTTTAAAGATGATTAAAAGATAAAAGCGACATCTCACCACATCCTAAGTCAGATAAACATTAGCTAACTAGCCAAATAACAGTTGATGTAAATTGGTTACCTAGTTAGCTAGTGTTCTGCTAACATTATCTTTCAGATGTAACTACCTAGCTAACGACTGCTAACCCCAACCCTACTTGTGTTTGTTTCTGTTGCAAAACGTTAGCTACCTAGCTAACTAGGTAGTTAATTAACTTAAGATGTATTTGTCGCTTTTATCTTTTCACTATCTTTAAAATTTGGGGTTTTTTTTTCAAAATAGACAAGTGTAGCACATAACATATCTAAGTACAGGAAAGGAAGAAAGTTTTGACCAAGGCTTGCTCAACTGTTATTGGAGCACAGAGCAAAAAGGGGCGGGACTTAGGAAGGGTCAATACTGGTACATTGCGACAGCCCTACTTGAGATAATGAATATCTGCTTAAAGGGACTTTACCTGGAACAGTTTGCCACCTGGATAGTTGAGCCCTTACATCCGACCCCACCACATCGGGCCACAGGTCCGTCACACGAGCGGGACCGACACACACAGCTGCTGACAGAGCCCTCGCCGTCATCATGGTTACAAGGTTGCCATGGCGCCCAAGGACCAAACCCGCCATCCTGTGTCAGGTTCCTCACCTTCAGAGGGGATTTAAGTGGGGCTTAAAATCCATACCAAATGCATATGAATAAGTCACATGTGCCTAAATGCACTATTCTGGTCTAAATCTACAGCTTGGTGCCCTAAAAACTGTCCAAATTGGTGTATCACAAAAATATTACCATAACATTATTACTTAATGTACAGCTGTGAAAGATTTTAGACATTTCTCACAGAGGAACTCATGAACTCTTGATAAATGCAAGCATTTAAATACATTGTATATATAAGTCCAGTACACCAGGCTAACCAGGCATGTGTGTGTCTTACTGGGCACTCAGTGACATTTTGGGTCCACTGGTTCATGTTGGAGCTCTCCTCAATGGTGGTGCAGCGCTTCTGTTTGTGATCCCAGCCACAGTACGGGTCCCGAGCTTCCATGCAGTGACTGGTATGATTGCACACATTTAGTCAGTAATTGTTGCAGTTGCAGAATTATGAAGTCTCTCTGCAACAGAGCCTGTGCTATGAAATACTGATTCCAAATGACATGAAAAACTCTATTAGTCTGCACATTTCTACAGTCTATAGTCAGCAAGATGTATTAATTAATAACTTTTCTCTGTATTAAAGGACTTTGATTATGTTTCAACTAGGAGGGCTAGAGGGACTAATACTGAGAAACTTCTGTCCATCATACAATATTTTGTAAGGTTGTCAACATATTCTAGTAGTGCATTTATTGTCAACAAACTCATTAAATGCCTGGGTCTTGCCAGAATATGGACTGACAGTTGCAAATGCACTTTGTTTACAGGGAAAATAAACGGGGCTCTTAACATAATAATCTTTGTCAGCATTTAATGTGGGCCTTTCAGACTTGGCCACCCACGCGTGTTTGTCTCTTTAATAGCACCGAGTTCATAAATCTTTTTAAGTATTTTCAAGTCGAGTTGGTAAATTTGCACAATCACCACCAGCAGCAGCACACCTACAAAGCAGGCTCACTGCAACTCTTACTTAATGATTGACTGCAGGTAAGTTTCCTTGTGATCAATTATTTAAAAAAAGAGTCAAACTCTATAATTCGGTTACTCATTATCTGAAAAACACCATATCTGACATTGCTGTTTTGAGGCTCTGTTGGATCATACCGTTCAGTTGGGTAGCTGGAGCAGCGCTCTAGTGGGATCTTTACCAGTCTGTCATCAAGCCCAACAAACAAAGATCTGTCACTGTGGAGGATTTGCAGGCTCTTAATTGGTCCGATTTGCCCTTCTGGGAGGATCCTGAGCTCCTCCAGGTAGCAGCCATGAAGGCTTTTATTGGTTGTGGAGAGAGCCTTCAGGATGGTGCCGTATTCTGATTGGATGAAATGAACATGGAGAAAAGTTCTGAAAATGATCCAGTGCATTGCATAATTGACATCAATAAAGGAGTTCAAAATAAGCCAGAAGACCCTGTTTCTGCAGATAAAAAGGTGACAAACTATCTATATCTAATTTTAAATCAGCAATGCAACTGACTCTTTTTTGTTTTTAAAGTCTGCCCCAGCCCTCTCCCCTCCTGCTTACCAGTGCCGATGTACATGACATGGTAGAGGGTGTCTCGGCCCTGCACGATGTCCACAACCAGCTTGGAGAAGCGCAGGTTGTCCTGGGTGAGCAGAGGGTTGACAGTGACCGGCTGGACCACATCATTCATTAGGAAGAGTCGCTGGGCGTCCTGGAGGCTGCGCTCTGTCAGGTTCCCCCCGGGGCCTCCCTCCTCTAGTGTGCCACACTGCAGCCAGGAAGGAGAGATTAGTGTTCAGGACGTAGACTAAAGGGGGTTTCAGACATGTTTTGAGTCTGCAGGTGTCTTTTCAACAGAAGACATTTGACTTATCAATTGCTGGTGTAACAAACAACATTAGTGGGTATATTTCAAGTAGATGTATCAGTGCCAGGGCATTGGTTTTATGCATGTTAGCTTACAGGTGCACCTTAATGCAACAGAGGCCTGTTACTGACAGTGTAAGTATATGTAAATAAATTCAAATCTGAAATCGAAAACAACAAAACTATTGCATATATAAAGCAGAGATAGCTATGACACTCGGATTTCCCTGCAGCCCGATTTAAATGTTTTATATATGCATTGGCAAAACTTGGCATGCTCTTATTGTTGGAGGTATATTTGATGCAGCTGAACTAGAATTTTCTGTGCGCTGTACAACAATAAGCTATCTCTGTACTCGACACACTGAGATGAAATGGATGTCAGTCTTTTGAAAACTTGGACTAGGAAATTGAGGAAGGACAAAACTATCTGTTTAACATTCCCACATCTATCCACACCATCGTGTCAGAGAGAAAAACTGCTAGGTAGATGAAATCTTTTTTAAAATATGTGAATTACCTGAAAATTGGGTATTGGGTTTGGGGTGGAGAGCCAGGCAGTGCGGGGGTTCTCCTGGTAGCGAAAGGGTCCATTGAAGGCCTGGGTGATGGAGCTCATATTGAAGGCACAGACAGCAGAAGCTGATATACTGTTTCTGAAGAAAGGGAGGCCGTAATCACAGTCAGATCGCAGCAATTGAGAGAGAAAGAAGGCAAGAATTATAGAAATAGAGTGTCTAATAATCTCAGTTGCCAACAAAATGAAAGAAATCAATTGGTTTCAAATATTTACTGGCAGACTTTCATGAATTTCAGGCCTAATATATTGTAGAATATCTAGACAAAACTGTTGCATGTTTTGGAGCCATCAGAGGGCATTTGTGGTTTGATATAGTCCGTAATTGTTCTCATAGACAGTTGGGAGCTTCCCAGTCTATCAGCGCCTCATAACCAAACCAGTATGTGACTGGAACTAGGAGTCTGAACTGGTCCTATGCATTTTTTTCACACTTTTTGGAGCTGGTTTTAGCACTGAAATGCATTTTGTTCAGTGTGTATGAATGTGGTAATACCAGAGGTGTACAAGTAAGTCTTTGCAGTCCTAAACTCTGAGTTCCAAATCTTAAACAGGTCATATTGCAGTCTTCACCAAATGAGATTACCATTTTGACAACCGAATTATCAAAATGAAATGATCTTCGGTTTTATTTTTTCCACCTGGTGCTCAGTAACGGAATGTTAACTCTTCAAGGTTCTCTCTTGCGACTTGATTGGATTCTGATGGATTGGTTCAAACAAAGTCGATCTGGGGAATAATGGTGACCCCGAAAATTGTGTGAAAGCTGTCAAACATACAGTACTGTCCAACTTCTGTCTGTAATAGCGTGTAATGCTATCTGTTATCAACTGGTATTGTGAATAATGGCTAACCTGGCTAAAGCTTGGTTTTCTGACTTGTACTGGAACGTGATTAACTCGGGTGGGATATCATTCCCAGCTCCAACTTCCGACTACCAAGGTAAATGGAATGCAGCATTAGTGTCAACTTGCTGGGAATGAACAGAGCAGGAATTTGTGGCACACTTTTTTATCTTTGGGCTTCGGGGAAGGTATCAAGTATTTTCAGGACAAAAGGCTCAAGTCCAAGTGAAGTCACTTGTCACCGGTGTTGTCCAAGTCTTTTTTGATTTTGTCAAGTCGAGTCTAAAATCATCAAATCTGTGATTCAAGTCCAATTCCACACCTCTGAGTAATGTGATGTTTGAAATGATGCACCTATTGATGAACATTACTCACACATTAGTGGTGAAGATGCCATAGATCAGGTCCTGCTCTGGTAGGTAAAAGGTACTCTGCAGCTCGTTGTAGTAAAAGGGAATTTCTCCTGAGCGTGAGCAGTTAAGTCGGGCCTTCATAAAGGTGGTCCATGTGTCCTCCAAAAGGAAGCGTCCGCCCATGTCGTTCTTACAGACCCGCGCCACACGAGAGAACACCATCTTCCCGCAGTCGTTTTCCACTGCAGTTTCTCTCAGGAAGAAGTAGGCAAACCGACCGATCTCATAAACAGACACAAAATGAGGCTCTGAAACAAACATGAAAGGAGAAAAGATATGAAAGGTATGAAATCCACAGACGGGGATGGGAATCGATACGAGGCTGACAAAAAGGCAAATCAATGTGGGGCTTTGTTTACCGTTGAGCCATTTGGAGTTGTACTGGGCGGTGCGCAGGGGCGGCATGTTCCCCAGGCTCCTGTAGATGACGGGGTCGCGCCCGGAGAAGTCGATCACCGTGGCGGCATACAGCTCTCCCCTCTCCGTTACCATGGCGGTGGAGTTGTGCCGAGGGTCATAGGGACATCGGGCGACACCGTTCACTGTGTCCAACACCTGACTGATGTTATCAACCTGACGGGACAGTGTAAACAAAGATAAACACAAACAAATTCACAACAAACAAACAACTAATTAGAGGGAAAAAGCAATCTTCTGCTTCTGTTGTAGTTTGCGCGGCGGGTTGCAAATTGCAAAAAACATTTTGAACAAATAATTACATTCATTTAAAACTTTTAATTAATTTGTCAGGACAGAATGATGCAACCCTGAGCTACTATGATTTCCTAAATGCACAAGGCTGATGCAAAAATGTTCAACTCAAAAAGCATAGATTAATACATTCTAGAGGAGTGATGGGTGTCTTCAAAAGAATCGATGTATTTATATGAACACTTTTCAGGATCATTAAGCCGACAAACGCAATAATTTATTAGCTACATTGCAAAGAAGAGCCTCCTTTCTAGAGGTGAAAGAATTGGTCAATGAATCGATGATTCGATCAGTAGAAAATCAATCATTAAATGAAGTTCTTTATTGAGCACAAATGTTTTGTTTTTGCTGGTTCTATCTTTTCAAATGTGAGGACTTGATGCTTTTCTTTGTTTTTTATCATGTAAATGACTAATTGAACTGTTTGTACAACACAAGAAATGTCACCCTTGGATTTAATCAAATCTGTATTTTTAACTATTTTCTGAAAGAAATCCTTTTATTTTGAAAGAAAGAATCCTGGAGAGCTTTTTAAAGACGATACCAGCCTTTTTTAAAGCTGTTTAATATAATTTACATATACTTTACATTTAAATTGACAATTTTCAAAGTGAACCAAAGTGTTAAAAATTGCAGAATGTGTTTTTTTTTTACCTCCAAGCAGCAACTGGTTTGCATTCATCTGATTATAGTACAAAAACTTACTTGCAAAGGCTTTAGATTTGCTTGACTAATTGAGGCATCCTATTTTAATGGTGGATGATTCTGCTGGCTCTAGCTGCTCATTTGCTTCCTCACATCTCGTGATAAACTGTTGTACCAACCTGCCTGGTTATGCAGACGGGGGTGAAAGCATTGGTCCCGCATGTGAAGAGCCTCCTCCCGCTTATCAACAAAACCCGAATGTAGTTCTGACACTCCTCCTGCAGACAAACATGGCATTAATAAAGTGAACAGCCATTCCAGCCATAATGTATTGTATTTGTCACTGAGCGCGCTACCTCGGACTTCCCCTTGCTTTGACATGAGCGCTTTGTGTCTTCATCTGGGGACCAGTCTGTCGCCTGGGGAACAAAGATAAAATCATTTGGTTTTACAGAATTTGGTTGATTTACAACCAAATTACCATTAACAGCATCTCAGCACAGACAGGAGTTTAAGTAACTGCAATTAATGCAACAAATCATAAAGCACACATGGAACATTCATGCAAAGTTTAAAGGAATAGTATGAAATTTGGGGATTTTGTTCCTGAGAGTTAGATGAGAATACACTAAGTAACACACTATATTTTATGTGTTTAATCCATAAAAAACAAAGTGTGTGAATAGTCTAGCACAACAAAACGACATGGTGTCGTCTTTACAATTTGGATGTAATGTATTAATTAGAGAGCTTTACAGATGCAGAGATGTTACATTTGGATAGACTAGATGTTTCCCCCTGCCTTCCAGTCCTTACGCTAAACTAAGCTAACCAGCTACTGGCTCCAGTTTTATATTTAGCATACAGACATGGCAAGTGGCATTCATTTTCTCATTCTTAAGTCACAGCAAGTCAGCAAATAAACAAACAACAAAACACTAATTATATGGGAGCCAAAAACACACATAGAAGCAGAGATAGTATTATTACTTTTTATTAATTTTAAATAAATAAATATTACTAGTATGAAAGAAAACTGAACAGACCTAAACTGAAAGGGCTCTGTCTAACACAGTTTCTTATCTTGGTTAACGTTACCTGTATGAGCGAGGCGTTGCTCAAACTCAGTCTGAAGAGGAAGTTTCTGTAAAAGACATTTTTCATGTTAGAGGTAAAGCAGCAGAAACACGCACACTGCAGAGGCTTTAATATGTTCTGAATCTTGCTCTTGGTGTATTATGTTTCTTTTTTCTTTCTTGAACACTGTATATTGACAGCACATGTTGAATGGATGTAGATATATTTCACCTTGCCCCCACAACGAGCTGTTTTCTGCTCAGGTCCAGGGCCAGCTGGGAGAAATCCTTCACTCCTGGATGGGAGAACTCTGACACCCATGGCCTCAACGCTGGAGGGAGAAAAAACAAGAGGATGAGGAGACAAAGTAGTGCAAAACCACGACAGGAAGGAAGGAAGAGTACAAGGATGAGTGCAGACATAGAGGAAGAAAGCAGGACGGTGAGAAGAGGAGCAATGTTATTAAGATCCACTGTTTGTGTAGGAATCCTACTCCACCAAATGGTACCTGGCTCACAACTCCAGCCCTGGTTAAATCCTCAGTGTTTTTACTGCTGTGTCACATTTCTCTCCAGTGAGTCACCTTATCCCACAGTGACAGCTCCACAACCTCCCAGCAGCGTTTCCGCCTTATGCCAGAATGGAGGCTCAGTCCAGGGCTCCAAAACTTCACAGAACATGAATATAGATTTGGTTTTTAAAGTTGGGGGCCACAACTAAGAAGAATTAGAGTCAGGAGGTCTGCCCGCGGTCGAATGAAAGATTAATGAATGAATAATACATCCATTACATCCAGCATTTTGTTTTTTATTTTCCCATTCTGCAGGGTTGTATTAGAGCTCAAATTCTTCTTTATCTATATTTAACACCATATTTGTTAGTTTCTGGAGCCAGAAAATTCAAATTTGTCCAGTGGGAAGGAATCCCAGGTGTAGATAAATGGATGTTAGCCACACCACGCCTCATACACCAAAATATACCTCTCTTGAAATGAAATGCCATATCAAATTTATAGTCATTAAACCTGTAGAGAACACCAAAAATGTCAAACATAAAAGACTAGCAGACATGCAAATATTCCCAAAATGCACTGGCACTTTTCTATAACAGACTAGACACAACTTTAAATGAGTTTAAACTTAGCTGCACAATTCAAGACGACAGTTTCTTGTGAAATACTGCTGCTAAGTTAAAGCAATAGTCATAAACATGTGGGAAGATAGATTCCAACTCTCATACGTCCATCAAACAGAAAAGCAGCATGTTTGCCAGGGTGTAGGATTTAGTGGCATCTAGTGGTGACTTTGCAGATTGTAACTGAATACCTCTCACTTTCCAGGTGCGTAGCAGCTCGTAAAAAAACACAAAAGGCCCTATCTAGGGTGTTTGGTTTGTCCATTCTGGGCTACTGTAGAAATATTGCAGTTCAACATGGCGAACCCACTCCCTCTGTAGATAAAAAAGGTGATGATTTTTCTGCAAATAGATCCTCACTGGACCTTTAAAGCTAGGGTAGGTAATGTATTTCAGAAGCATTTTTAATTATATTTGTTGAAATTCTCTTGACATCCAGACATCCATCCATGAAATGCTCTGAAAAAAAAGAGAGAAAGAAATCTGGTATCTGCAGCAGTCACTGGACTGTAATAAACCGAGATAATCATTTTATTCAAAACGAATGAGAGCTGGCAGCACAAGCACAAGGCTGACCACGAGAGCAAAAGTCTAGAAAGAAGCAGAGGAAACTATAAACAAATACTATAAAAAAGTTATAAAATTTTACTCTTGAGATGATGTTGTTTTGCTTCACTGAGTTGTATTCTCTTCTACTCTCTTCAGCCTCTTATTTTTGTTTGATATTTAACTCCCCTAAAGAACTATTTTGTGTTGATTCTGGTGGCCCCTGTGGACAAAAGCGGTAGTGTTTCTACTGCCTCATTTTATTGATTTCAAGGGGAATCCGACTGAATCCGACCTGGAGGTAGAATCATTATATAAAAATGATATATAAAAAATAATAATATATAAATTTCCTAATCAATTAAAAACTCCTTGTAGTACGTTTAAGAGGTTTTGTCTGATTATATTGACACTACTCTGCTTCCATATACACTCACCTTGGTAGGAGACAACAGGATGTTCCTTTCTGCTACAGTCTGCTGGTTTGATATGAGGCTGCTGGGACAGACACACAGACGAACAGATGACCAGCACAAGGCCACCGGGGGAGAGGGCCCACGCCCCCAACCCTGACATGACCATAGTTACAACCACATCCAGTCTTCTACACAGTCCTCAGAAAACACCTGTTGGGACAGAGGAAACATCTGTCAATATAAGCACAAACATGACCATGATAAATGATTATTTATTTTTTTTACCAAAACATCTGTACACTTTGACAATCCTTATACATAAACTTGCACACCCTTCCCTGCTCTCTGTCTGCATGTCCATCCATCTAAATTAATTCTGCCAGTCTCCCCCAAGCCGAGCGTCCCTTTGCTGGCTCTGTTTGTCTCCTCTGGTTGTCCAGCCCCTCTGTGTCAGCAGGACTTGGTCATGGCTAATTCACCTCAAAAGGCCAGAGCCGCCAGTCTCCCTAATGCCGACTCTCACACCGAGGGTGCCATCAACAGAGATCTCTATGACTGAGGAGACCCATTCAAAGACGAGCTTGGACCCAGAGCCAAACAGAGGGTGCGAACTTTGAGCTGTGAGCCACATGAAGGGTCTTTGTGTCAACATCAAAATTCATTTACGTACATCAAATCCGCTCAGCAATGATAATCTGATGATGATCACCATAGGCGCTGGGATATATCGTTTTTCCACCAAATTAGCTCTGGTTCTTGAACCATTCAAATCCATTCCAAAGATCTGATGAAGATCAGAACATTGTTAGAAGCAGCTACGCCAGTCTTGTGTTGCTGCCTTACTCACTTCCTTTCCACCTCTGTCTCCATATTTATTTTACTTTCCCACATTTGTTCATGATGTCAGTAGTGAAGAGCTGAGAAAGCAATCTGAAGTTCCCTCAGTGATGCCAAATAACTTCAACAGTGAGGCCAACTGGTAGCTCTTTTCTCACCACTGTGTGCCTGCTAATATACGGACATCCAGGAGAAATCCAGCCCAGTCTTTGTGGACAAACCAAAGATGGCACTTTTGAATGACTTTCACATTTTAGAACCTTTAGAAAAGGTTTGAGAACACTTTAGATAATGAAACTGACCATAAACTAGAAAATGTTTTTGAAAGAAAGGTTTGTTTGCTCACTTATGCAGAAAATTGCAGGTGTAAACACTTCAAATAAGTTAAAATGCCTTTAAGTTGAAGTGGTGAAAGGGTCTGAAGTGTCAGTTGAAGTGTAAGAGCTAAAAGCATCTGAAATCAGCATTTGAAATTACAGTTTTATGTGAGGACTCAAGTGATGTCAGCTGAGTCAGCATAGAGCTTAAGACAACTCTGTAGCCCTCCATATCTCTGTTTGCGGCTAGCAGCTCATGGATACATTAGCCACTAATAACACAACACACAAACCACTGACTGAACTGTTGGGTGGTTGAGTGTTGCATTGTGGATAGGTGGTGCCAGGTTTTGACAAGGAAGAGGGTTGTATGGAATAAAAAAATACGGTATCTTTGGTTGTGATGGTGTTAGTATTTTTTAATATGGCAAAATCTTTCATTTACTAAAAAAATGAGTGAGCTCCGGTTGAGCAGATTGGTTAAGCTTCTTCCATTCCCATCCCACTTTACTTTAACACTTAAACCAGTTTCATTGCATCTGCTACGTGCTCTGGAGAATGGAAGCGGTGAATGTCTGTCTGTCTGTCCACCGCTCACCAGGAGGACTGAATGTGTGTGGAGGCTGTGGTTTTTCCAACCTGCTGGGTCTAACATTGCTGCTTAATGAAGCGACAGGAACAGAGCCTCCACCGCTGGGTCGCTTTTGTTATGTGGCAATGCTCCTCTCACCGTGCAAAGGCTGGCCAGTGAGAGGGCTATAGTGTTCTGGGATTTGTCTATTCAGTGCGAGGAGGGGGGGCAGCAGCAGACGTCAGTCAGATTCTTCAGGGGCACTAGGAAATGTACGGATGCAGAGTCTCACTGTGATCAACCTTGGCCTAAGACGAAGAATGCATGTTCGTCAGAGCCCTCCGAACGACCCACATGACCATAGAAAAAACGATTTATAGGAGCATTTTCAGATCTGCCACCTCTGTTAAGGGTTGGTTAAAGCTTATATATGTGAGATTTAATACATTAATATAACAGCAAACAGCTATTAGCTATGTAAAGATATAGTGGAGTCATGGTGTCCTGAGCAGAGAATGACATCACACTCCTTCGGCCTGTGTTGCTATCGCAGCCTGTGCTTTGTTTACAAATCCAGTCTGGCTGTGTGGGCATGTTAGTGGTTAGTTGGTAATTGTTGGAACAGTGGAAAGATAAACAAAGATGGTTTTGGTGAGTTTTATTTAGTTTCCTTGTATGAAGTTACGATGAAATGCAAGGTAAAAACACTGTTTTTGTCTATTGAGTGTGGTGGCAAGCAATAACAAAAAACGGTTTCTGGATAAACGAAAGATCTATCTCTGTAGGGATCCTTTCCATAAAGTTGTCAGACACTTACAATAAAAAGTTGGAATCTGTCAGTGTCTCATCTAACTTGGTGAATTAAGATTGGAAAAATAGTAGAAATACTAAAAAGTTTTTTTTTGGAGTTTTGTTTCATATCTGTGCAGTTTGAAGCATGTTTTATGATTGTCTGTAAAATTACTGGTTTTGTCAATGGAGTCTGGTCAGCCATAGTGTCCATTGTTTTGGTCTGAGATGGTGATGCTCTAGAGGCAAGTATGAATAATTTTAATCAATTATAAACGTCTTTGTTCAGGTTAGAAAAAGATTGTTGTCATGGTTAAAAGAAAATTGCTGTTGACTAATTTTCTCTTGATTGGCGAACTAATTGCAACAGCACAAGAGGTAAAATACACACAAGTCGGTGAAGTGGTCAGATCACAGTCTTCAATGAGTTTTGAGCACATTTCAGCCAAAAACACACTTCACTGTCAGGTGTGACTCACCAGTTTTGACTGAACAGTAGGAAGTAAAGGTAGGCAAACATTTAAGCCTGTTTTCCTGGAGCTGTGAGCATGTCAGAACATCCATTCATTCGTGTAGCTGCCTGCGTTGGAAAAACACCATAAAGCCTTAACAACCTGTGAAGAGATTAGAAATACAGACTCTCCGATTCATGTGACCTGTACGTGTTTAGAGTGTGGGAGGAAAACCACAGGAACACAGAGAGAACATGTGATCTCCACATTGGGTGGAAGACTGCCAAAATTTTAACCCTCTTGCTGCTATGAGTTCACCGCTGAGCCACCATAGCACATAAATTTTAAGACGTGGCTTCATTGAATCAATAAACCAAAAAATGACTACATATGCCTAGAATTTATCTTCCAGCATCTACTGCGGATCTGCTTGCCCTGTGTTTGCTCTCCAGACTAATCTCTGTGCTTCAGCCTGTCATTCCTCTGTCAGAGAGTTCGCTCAAACATCACGAGGAGTCCTTCACCTCGCTCTGAGGAAACACAGACTTTGGATAACTAAGGTGCTGCTGTGTCTCACAGGCCAGTGTGCTTCACCCTAAACACTTAATTTTCCGACAGAAACAAACATAACACAGAGCACAAAGGTTAACTTGTTCAACAGTTGTGAAAGTAAAACCTTATTTTTTGTATTAATTTCAGGCATATCCTGTGTTTGCAATGGTGCATAACAAATTACCGCTATCATCCTGGCATATATATATATATATATATATATATAATGATAACCATATTAACGCAAGTAAACCCTTTCAAAGAGATGAATTTTAACTATTATAATATTCAATTGGAATATGAAATGAAATATTCTTGGTAAAAAAACAACAACAAAATAATAAATAAAATGGGCTCAACACAAGCACTTACATAAATATTAAGCATTTGGCACAGGGGTAGGCTATAGAGCCATTCATTCCTTAACAGGCAATATAGTAATGGTTATGGAAAAGCTGCTGTTTCTGGCAACACGTTGGGGACAGTCTTAAACGATAAGTCAATACTGTGACAGGTGATAATTACATATCGCGTATATATGGTACAATAAGTCCAAACATAATTATTGTGACAGGATTCGAGCTTTCATGACCCAAAAATGAGATTTCAAACGAGGATGTTAACACCACTCTTCTCTGCCTCTCAACACTGGACTGAGTGTGTGTATACCTAATAAAATGTCTTATGTCAAACTGTCATGTGTCATAACATTAGAATTACTTTGGAACACGTAAATACCACATTATACCACAAATCCCAAATCATATTGGAATATGCACCTGCCACTACACATTTCCAAAAACTAGAACTCACGCTGATACTGAAAAGTTTTGTAAACGGCATTTCAGTCTCCAGTCTGGAGGAGGGTCTGTTTTCCATCACTTCTTGAGATTTAAACTAAGCCTGCAACAAAAACAGCTCACTGCGGACTTCTTCTTTAAAACATATGTCCATATATAGATAGTTTATCTGCCCTCTTATTTATTGCTAGCACTTGATTTGTTGCAATTGCTTCAAGATATTCAAGCCCTGTATGGTGAAAAGGCTAAACTATGTCCCCTATACACATTCTTATTCATACATACACAATACCAATGCCAAAAATGGGAGAGTTTAAAAACATTCACAACAACATCAGCTAATTATTAATGTTCTTACATAAGCACAGAAAGAGGAACTAACATGTTTTATAAGGATCCTTAAAGAATATTGACCAAGATATGTGCTTTTTTTTCATTGTTACAAGAAAACTCCACAGTGCACCTTTTAGCCGCCAGTATGCTTTATCAGAACTGCTGCTCGGATCCCCGAACCTACTAAGGTTGGCAGGACTAAAGTGTTTGGACAGAGTCTGCAGCACTTCATCACAGTTGTACAAAGTTTACACACTGCAGAGGCTTTTGTCAAGTTCTCCATTTTTCTCTCAGAAGACAGTTATTGGACTTTAGTGCTGGGAGAAAAAATTGAAAAGCCTGCAAGCTTGTCACAGTTACTCATCTTTTGTTGTTGTTGTTGTTTTCAAAGAAACACAATTCAAACCACTTCGTTGTGAGTGCTGCTGAGTTCAATGCCGTTGAGTTTTTAGAGTTTATAGCCTATGCATCAATCCCCCCCCCCCAACCCCACCCACACCGTCACAACCACCACTCCTGCAACAACTTCCAAAAAAAAAAAAGGAATCTTAAGACTTTAAAGCATGCTTACAAAATTGAAGTAACATGGAACTTGAGTATCTTTTGTGAGCGTCCCTTCTTTACTTCAAGAACTTTCCTTTCAAGCACTCTTGGCTTTGTCTTCAGACAAACTGAAGCAGTAGAACATTTCAGCCTTTTTCAGAGGCCAATGGCATGGCCCTCCCATGGTGTGCGTCACTTGGATACCTTCAACCCGCTGCTTATATATGAATGAGTTGGTTTGATGGAGTAGAGAGTAAGGCATGGATGAACCTCTTTTGTGGCCATGCAACCACTAAGCTTACTGAATGCACCAACAGGGCAGCCATACTGGGAAGGTGCTGTTCGTTCTTTCTGTCAGGATGAGTAAAACCGCCTCAGTCATTTCTAACAAAGCAGCTATTACAGGGAATTATATGTCGTGATCCGACTACAAAAGATGCATAAAGACCTTGAAAACGCTCAATAACACTTCTTCTTCTTCTTCCAGGATTACACACGGCTACAAGATGAGCATGCTGAGATTCTGGGTGTACATGTTAAGTGAGCTTCATTAAAATCCAGACAAATCCTCTTTACTGAGGTGATATATGACAGGGAAATTAATTACAAGTAATTATTCCCTCATTCAGAAGTGGCGTAATTTGTTCGTCCGTGGCATCAAAAATAAAAGGAGGGAGTCCAGCGTCTGACCCTTGTGTATTAGCCTCTTGTCTAAACTCTCTTGTACTTGGACTCCATCCAAATATCATTAAAAGAAACTGTGCACACACACCCCCTCCCCTCCACCCACCTCCCTACACCAAAAAAACCTGGGATTCCAAACTGCGAATTCCTCCTTAAATCACCACCAATCAGGGCTCACAAAACAGCAGCTGCTACCAAAAGCAAATGCCCGGGAAAACATTCTCTCTGACTGTTACAGCAGCAGCTCCTACTCAACAGTAACTGAGCCCTCACCTATAAAGAGTAGTAATATTAATTACCAATGGAGTCACTTCATGGAGATTTGTAGTCGGAGCAAATGGACACTGAGAGGGCATCCAAAGTCTTTCCATCAAAATATTCAGAGAAGACCATTTCCGAGGCAGTGTTCTCAGCTCCTTCCTACCGGGGTGAATGGCCTCTCTGTGCAACCTGCCAACTATCTGCCAATGGCTGCTCTCTTTTACAAGTGAATAGACTGAGTTTAGCCACAGTTAAAAAGACACACTAACGTGCCATGGCTGCGCCACAATGGCCGCTCGGGTAATTTGCCAAACCTAATGATGCCGGTTTGGCCCCGGCTAGAGGAGGTAGAGAGAAGGAATCCTAAAGAGGCACACAGCTGCACCGATCCCTCTCTTCCTATCTCCCCTCTCTCATCTCCGTCTCCCTCTGTTCTCTTATCATGAACTCTATTTCATCTGCTTTTTGGAAAATGACCAGGGCGTATTACCAGATGCTTCTGTATTCCCTTAAAATGCTCCACTATCAAGACTTTTCCCACATTTCCCCTGAAGGAAATCTCTCTGTCATTAGACGTGACTGAAAATAAATGGCCTGCCCAACCATTCCTGACAATATGAGGGATTTTAGCATCTACCTGCTCAGCACCAAACAGCACAGAGAGATTAGCTGGTGAACATAGTGGAGCATTTAGCAGCTAAAGAGCCAGATATTTCCCTCAGGAGCTGGTGGTAATACCAGCTTTACACAATAATAGCATAGTAGTCTGAGGCAAATTTGGGCGATATCAGTGTTAGGTAACCTGCAGCTCCGGAGTCTCTCCAACTCATCTCTAGTGGCTTCCTGTGGCGTTGACAAAAAATTATATGGAAATGGATTTTTAATTAGCTCATATTTGTCATTGTTGCAGGCCTAAGTTGATTCTCACATTCTCCAATTGTTAAAACGTGTATCCATTACACACTGAATAAAAAAAAAATTTTTTTCATCAACTAAAATGTGCGTCATACATATCCTCACGAGTGTTAGTTAATCTTTAGGAAGATTGGTAATCAATAAATGTGTTACTATGCAGAGGCTACAAATTCTCTTCACATGGTGTTGAGGGTTTGTATTAATACTATTTAACATAATAGGCAATAGGCGATAGGCATCTTGATGCACTGCCAACAATCTGATACATATGAAGCAACAACCAGTGTGATACAATTCACTCCTATTGCAATGCAGTGGGATTCAACACAATTTGATTCAGTACTGTGATTCAGCGTGATAAGATGCTATACAGTTCAATATAGTACAGATAGTTTGATTTTATTTCATTAATTCTTCTTAAGCAGCTTGAGAAACAGAAAGAATCAATCTAAATATAAAACTATTGGTCACATTTCTAAATAATAAAGGCACAGGGCCTCTACTAATTATTATATATAAATATTTTTTTACTGATGCAGAGATGTTAGAAACAATGCTTCCCGAGTTCCCCCCGAATTGTATTTGATGCATATGTTTTTTAATCTGGGAAATTGCATCTGTCAACCTTTAGTTCACCGATGTGAATCAGTCTTACATCCCTAGTATGGATCGATGAACCACATCCAAAGATGCAAAGATGCATTCAAAGACCATCTTTAAACAGATGGTATGACCTCCAAACCGATGTTCCATGTTCAGGTCACTTAATGATAATGATAAACTCATCCAACGAGGAAGACCATGAGATTCAGTTGAAAGTTCTGGAAAGTGCAAGATTGTTGCCATGGTCAAGAAAGTTTTATGCTGAAACAGCATTCTTCGACTGTCCACAGTCATGTGTGATAAACTGATGAGATTCATGTCTGACAGTCTTCAAAACAATGAACCATAATTCACAAAGGTAGTATGAAGCATTAGCGTATTTGATTTAATTAGATTGAAACACTGTTTATAATGTACTGTCCACCCCTTGAGAAGGTCTGTAATAGGAAAGATATTCAAGTGAGTGTAATTTTAGTTGCAAAATACAATTTACAGGTTTAGATTATATTATATCAGTATGATAAGTAGTTTGTTTTCCACTTGTGAGTGAAGCTCTCATTACATTTATTCTTAAATGTACCTCTGAGTGCATGTTGTGCTTTTGTATGGCTGGCCAGTATATATAGTGCAGATACAGCTTGAACTAATATCATCATGCCAGCGTCTTTGAATATGAAACTCTTGGGTGACTTAGAGTCTCAGTATTTTAATGACTAATTCCAGCTAATTGATGCTGCTGTCATGGAGAAGGACCTCATAAAACCTGGTCCTTATTCCCCAACAAAGCATATTCGATATGTGGTGAGGTATGTGACAACTGTTTACAAGTAATGACTAATAACCTTACTCTCTATAAAAATCAACCTTGATCCTATTAGTAATGTAATCGACTGTGAGGGGTGCCAGCTCTGTTTCCAGCAATTATTTGGGGGGAAAAGGAGAGAATAATCGCAATCACAAATCGCCAGGTAGCTGCTTCTAGTCAAAAATATTTTTCAGTATCCAAAGAACACTCTTCTTAGAAAAGGGGCATTAGGACATTTTAAACATTGCAGAGGTTGGAATCAGTGCAACATGTGGAAAACTGCCAGTTGCCAGTGTATTGAACTCTCAGGCTCATTCAGACATAATTTTAAAATCCAGACTATCCAGGCTATTGATCCACGGTTGGGACTCTTTCCCTCTGTCTCCCCTCTGCTTTTCTCTCCCACACTATCCCCATGCCAATTTCAGCACTCACGCCTCAGGCAGAACAAAGGAAATATCCACTACACATTACCTGAAGCCCCCAGTGTTAACACATGCCTATCCACGCTGCAGAGAGTAAGAGACAGAGCGATACGCGCTGAGGATGGGAATGAAAAGGGAGAGGGGAGAGGTCGAGGGTCACGTTATAGATCATTAAAGGAGAAATGAGCCTGCAGAGGGGAAACAGACAAACTGACAGACAGGCAGAAAAACAGCCACAAAAAGTAGCCGACTTGGACACAAAGACAGAAAGGACAACACAAAAGAATAAGTAATTGCACTGCCAACCTCCACATGGGGTATGTGCGTGCACACACACACACACACACACACTGCACACATACAGAAATAAACAGGAAAATAAACGTACTTGTTCGCCTTCGCCAAACTGATCCGGGAGACAAATGGGTGGCACAGATCCCGATGCTTCACATGGTGAGAGGGAAAGAAAGAGGCATGAGAAACGAGAGGGAGAACTTGTTACACATCAACACACAGTGGCACGCTGACCAGAGTGTGTTTAGGACGGTCGGGGGGGAGGAAAGGGGTGTGTGATGGGGGAGATGGAGGGGGTTGGAAGCAAAGCATTCCTGTTTGTGCAGAGCAAACTTTACTCTGAATAGAGAGGGATGTCTGCCCTGTGTGAGTGAGTGTGTGTGTATTGTTATCCTTGTGAGATCCAGTTTTAGATTTTGGTTAAAAATAGGTCGGATTTGAATCATCTCTTGAATCAGTTGTGTTTGTCTACACTTTGTACTGCATTCAGATCACTTGACAACAGGTTTATACTGATAAATAAACATATAATACCCTTTTCAGACTGGTGCACTGACCCAGAGTGGTGCTAAAACAACAATAATTGCATACATCTACCTCCTGTTGAATGCACACAAATCTCTGACTACAAACCTATTCAAGCCAAAACTACTTAAAGACACCCTGTTGAGTTCCACTAGTGACTGATCAACAGTTGGTAGCAGTAACACACAATGCACCAATTAAAGCAAGGCAGAAGAAAACAGTAGGAGGTAAACTATGTAGGTTTTGTAGATTTCAAATATTTTTAAAACTCGGCTTTGCCAATTTTTTACACAGCGTTCTGGTTCAAGCACCTAGTTTTGAACCGTTCTAAGCATTTTCAATATAAATAAAGATGGAATCAAAAAATAGCAGGTTTTCCTTAGGAACCAAAGTGGGCGTGGCATATTCTACAGGTTGTTGTGCATCGTGCAGCTTCCTCTGTTGATAACGCATCCTCAATTACAATGGTTCTGCTCAGAACTGGTGGAAAAGCAGGCTGGTTCACACAAAGCTTCGGAGAATTTTAAAAGGATTTGTGTGTGAGTGGTTCAAGTAATTTATCAAGCTAGCCAGCTTTTCAAATACGCTACATGTTTATAAACCAAACGATTAATTGATGAATTGAAAAAACAATCTACAGATAAATAACTGATGAAAATAACTGTTAGTTTCAGCCCTACACACACAAAGAGAACCCTTTTGTGCAATGTATGGTGCAGAACGCATTGAGATGCAGATCTTACTGTGAGAATACTTACTGGTTTTGTTAGTCAAAAAGCTTTGAGAAACGTCTTTGCAGTATGAAGCGCACAATCCTTTAGTAAAAGCTCCAAATCTAGTGCTCTTTTTGTGCTCTCCCAATTAAATTGAGCTGCTGAGGACTGTTTCTTCTTCTTCAAATAATCGTCCTCTAAATCAGTGTAGATTGAGTCGGACAAGAGGGGAAGTGCGAAATCATTTGGATACAAAATCAGCCTTGGTGTTGGACGAACAAAACTCCGGTATCATCAATGTGCAAAATAAATGAGATAGCAAATGCCATTAGCTCTGGCAAACATGTTATTTGCCTAAACAAAGAAATCCAGTCTGGCCTTCAGAGCTATGATGCCCAGCAAAAGAAGTTTACTAGCCAATCTGATTGAATGTGACACATCAGTGACAAAAAGCATAAATACGTGGCATTAATAAATTAAAGTTAATTACAGTAAAGTATGATGCATTCCAATACTACAACATTAAAGATGCTATATGAAGATTTTGTGATTACAGCATCTTTGAAGCAAAAGTTCTTGTCTGTGCAAAAGTTAACTGTGCTGTTATCAACCCTTCGTCTACTACTGAGAGCACAAAACTCATGCGTGTTCTATTTCTACACAAAGTGGGTTTAAACTACAGCCTTACAAAGTAACATGACATGGAGTCAGTATTTAATACAGAATCTGATCTTGGGTACTCAAGGTTTATTCAAATCCCACTGCATCGTATCACAGACACATTCTTCTCTTCATTCCCAAATGGTTTTTGGTTTGTGGTGCCTTTGTGATATTTACTTCAGCATGTCAACATAACTGGCTGACACGCTGAAGTTGTTAATCATCCCTCAACGCAGCATTCGCAGTGAGTGCCGGAGATTATAGGGCTGACTGACATAAATACCAGAAAAATACTGGGTGTATCGAAATGTTTTTCTTCTATTAATACGTTAGAAACATTCAGGATTAGCCTCACGTCCACATTAACAACAGAGGAGAATGCCCTGAACCATTGTGGATATCAAAAAGCAAATCAATCAACTTTGTGAACATGTAGTTTGGAATATTTTATTGCAGACATTACTGTGTGTACCCAAAGTCAAGAATTAACCTCCTCTGAAATAATCTTTATCTCAGTTTTGGCCTTATGTCCACATTATTTTTTTTAGCCTGAAAACAAGTTTTTCAAAAATGGCCCCTAGAGTGGATAAATCTGATAATGATGATGCGGTTTTCTAGCGTGGATGGGGAATATAGAGCTTTTGGAAAATTAGGAGACGCAAACTATCTAAAAAGAAATGTGGACGCACGCCATTTTCAAATGTATTGATGTCGTGTGGATGTATTCTGTGTCAACAAGCAGGAAAGATGACGGTCTTTGTTGTGTTGACAGAGACGCCACTCAGGCATGGCTGTAGAACTGGATGTCAATCTGAGAAGGAGAAGGGGTGACCTCCCATTCAGAAATTAATGGCACCAATAAATCATATCCAATGAGAAACGACAGGATCATTTAGCTTCCTGTGTGCCCGGCAGAGCATAAGAGACAAATAACACTTCCCGGCCTCATCCCCAACCTTTACAGAGCAGGACATTCATCTCTCTCAGCCTCAGTCTCACCACAGCAGACTACCAAACCCCCTTAGGAGGATGAATGGCTCGTTCCTGTGCAAACTTCAGGATGACCTCCTCCGGCTCTGTTTTTACAGCCCTCCTGTCACTGGTGAGGCAGAAAGATTGCAGGCACAGTGACACGCAGGGGAGTGCTGAGCAAAAGCCAAACCAAGATCAGTGAAAGATGGTCGGAGCAGAAAGAACAGTGGACTTCAGGTGGGCTACAAGGAGGCCACCAATTTGTCAGCTAAACAAACACTATGATTGTAACATCTGTATCACCTTGTATTATTCTGAAAATGTGTCAGTGTGGGTTTAGAGCATTAACCACCTGTGATTGCCAGTGAGTGCAAGCGTATTTTGAAAAGCCCAAATTATTGTGCCCACCTCCGAGCACATTAAGTGAAAATCATGTAGCTGTTCTGAGCATTTTTTTGTACTCTCTGCATTGCACATATTTAATTTCTTGCCCTTTGTTGCAATCATTTCACCCTCAGAATAGTATAATTTTAAAACATCAGTGTCTGCTAATCAGCCATTTCAACCCAGGGCAGTGTTTGCTCAGTTTTCTTAAAAAGGCACAGCATGTCTTGGCCAGGAATATATTTTTATAACTAATTAGAGAATTTAAAGCCACATTAACCATTTTTTTGGCCACTGATATGGCAAATGTGTTACCAAGCACCTGCTTATTTACACATTCAGCAATTACGGTTAATTATTTTAGCTCTGTCTTTGGTCTCCACCAACTCCTGAGGGAAATATCTGACTCTTTGCGACTTTTAGTATTAACAGGCGTCTTGAGTGATCTGATCACAACGCACTCAAACCACTTGCAGAGGTGCACAGCGCTGCTAACAGCACAGGTAAAAGCGAGGGGCTAGAAAGTGTTTATTTGCATATAGAGCGGGGAAGTGAGATCCGATCCGAAGTGGTGACTCGAGACGCATTCTAACGCCAGGTGTATACTCATGTACTTAAACCTGGCCAATTGAGCTCTCATCCAAGACTCATGTTAATACCAGGTGTAAACAGGTTCTTAAGCTGCTTATGCTCCACAATGTTTACCAGATAGTAGATAGATGATATTTAGCGGTGGCTTGGTAGACGCTAAAAGACACTGAAGTCCTAATCTAGGCAGGAATTACGTTTCCTCCGAAGTAAATCTGTAGCATATTAAATAGGAGAGAAGGTTGAAAATGCACAGCTAAGATAGTCATGTTACCTACTCTGTATGTTTATATCAATTAAAAAAACATATTAGTTAATCTCCAATGATTTCCATTAATCCATGGCCAGCTGCAAAGGAGGCCTACAGTGGTTACCCAACAACTCTTAACCTCCAAAACCAGCACCCAACCCCGACCCCGTCACAGCCCTCAATGGATGCTTTGTCCAGCACATAGCGCTCCACTGTGAAACAGGTCTGTGTGTCACAAAGAAATATTGACTTTTAATACTTCAAACATTCAGCTTGCTCCGTTTTAAACAACCCCGGCTGTGTTGATTTTTGAAACCCCCGCAGTCACTAACGTTTACCTTTCTACTGGAGCAATAAAACTGTGCTTACAGGAGTCACACACACACACAAGCAGGAACAGGATGAAGTGTAGAGGTTAGACCTAGACAAGCGGCCCAGTGAGGACACTTACAGTGATTTGCATATTAAAAAATGCAATGCATTGAGGTTAAATGAACAGTTTAATATTCTAGGAAATATGCTAAATATGAGATATCAAGTTCAATTAGCTTAGCATAAGTCAAGGATATGCTTAGCCTAGCTTCACTTGAGCTAGGAGCAGGGGGAAGATGCTAGCCTAGCACGGACCAGAGTGAAAAAAGCTGCCATCTGACACCTCCAAACATGTCTTATTTGCACTTCATATTTTGTTTATTTACTTGTGTAGAAATAGAAATGTAAAAATGAGAGATTGTGGTTTTAGCCTTTGAGCTATTTCTTGACCCAGGGTTAGGGTTAGCATCTCAAAACTCCACACCAAAACTGCCACTCACTTGCGAGCGGCTGAGCGGTTAATGAGTGCTCTCCTTTCCCCCGGCAGCTAGCCCGCTATCAGGGACCTGTACGCGAGGTGCTAAAGCTCATACCCCGACCCTGGAAGACTGTGGTTTTCTACTGCTTTCCGGGAAAAAAGTTCTAACAACTTTCCCTGGATAAATAAAGGTTAAACACACTCACAAGCGCAGTCTCTGAGTCTGAATTCTGCGCAGTGTGAGTTTAGAAAACCTTAACACCCAGCCGCCTGCCCATCAGCCCCTCAGCACTAAACCTGCTCTTTCTCTCCTCATCCATCTTTCTCTCCTTTTCCACTTCAGCCTGACCTCATGTGAAACTGTGGAGGTCTGTGGGTAACACATTCAGGCATCCAGTTTAATGATTTAATGCCACATCCATTTAGGGGGGTTATATATTAGCAGCAGTAAGTCCTTGCGTGTCTCTGTGGCCCCTGTTTCCATTCAGCTCTGAGGAGGATTTTAAGCTGATGTAGCTGGAAAATAAAATTTAAAAATGACTCTACGGTACAATAATGTCTTTGACCATAAATTAATCTGATATTTATTCCCAGATTGGTCCTTGTCTGTTTATAACAACCTGACAACTACTTTTCAGAGATTAGTTTTACCTTTCTGAAAGTGTTTTTCATCTTCAACCTTCTGTGTGTGGTTTGAACCAGTGGCTGAATTGGACCAGTAACCTAATTCAACTGTACCCCTGACCACAACATAACCCTAACCCTCATTATTTTGGGTGTTTTTTTATCCATTTCAAAAAGGACATTCTGAGCGCTGTTTTCTGAGCATTTGTTTATTGAACAGGGGCCATGCACAAAACAACTGTTGAGCCAGAGTTAGCTATATAGCTCATTTACATGTGCGGTTAAGAACGTTAAGCTAGAGCTGTGTTTGCACGTATATTTTTATCCCACCCATATTCCGCGAAGACTCACCCCTACTCTGCCTTTGATTGGCTCTGACCTTAACCATCTCACAAGCCAAAAAACACTAGCCAATCAGAGACAGAGTAGGGCGTGGGTTTTTGTGGAATAGGCATGGAGACAAAAATCAGGGGGGTTTAGGGGTCTGTACCTAGACTAACCAGGAGGAACACAGTAAGAAGTAAGGGTACTCAGGTGCACAATAGCATAACTGATAAAAAAGAAACATGCTTGATTATTGAACTGAAGCAAGTCTCAAATTGATGTTCATACCAGAGAAGAAATGAAAGCCATGGTCACAAGGATGTTAGGAAGGTCATACATTTAAAAAATAAAACTAAAAATGGGAAAATGTTTGTCAGTACAGGATATGTGATTTTTAATTAATGTGCTAAAACATGTCAAACCAACAGGTTTTTCTGACAGAAATATTTAGTAATGTTTGGAGGTATTGTGCAGTACATGTGTCATATAGGTGTGATGGAAGCATATATATACTGTCAATGGATGGAAGCAGAAAGATGGCAGAGAAGAATTTCAGTTTAAAGATTTAAATGCTGCTACATCTTGAATAAACTATTTTTGTTTGTCTAATTAAATCTGTACAGAGACTGAGAGACGCACGCCATGGCAGAGAAACAAGTGTGACAAGGTGGTTTCGGCTCCGATAGTGGGTCAGGACACATACAGTTGATGAGGAATGAAAAAAGGGAGAGAATTCAGCTGTCAGCTGTGTGGGGGCACATAAAAAAGGTTATTATTAAGCAACCCAACTAAAATGTTTTTATCAGCATAAACTATACCATAAAATTAGGTGTTTGTCTTATTTTTATGAATAATGAAGAACCAGCTTCTTCAGTTCAATATACAAAAGCAGCAAACATTTTATGTTTTTATATATGTATTTTATAAGAATTAGTTTTTGTATTATTCCCACAATCCTCCACTATAACACACCTTGCTGGCCCTAACAGCACATCAGGTGGAGATTTTAAGCACAGTTTACTTGATTACTTGATTACAGAAGACCAAAACAAACTTACTGTAGTACCAGAACATTAAGCACAGACCAGCTTATCCTTAACTGGAGTAGAATCAGTAAGGGTTTGGTTACTGAAGTGAAACAGGGCAAGGGAGGAGATATTGTTGCAGCCTGTATCCAAAGTTGACCGGCTCGTTTATGGGGTCGCCTACTTGAAGGTTTCGGATATAAGTGTTGTCAGAGGACCTGCAGGGTTTACAGCACACTTTGATTTATTTTGGAGGAAAGCAGCATCTCAGTGAATGTAAAAACTATTATTTAATGCCGGCTGTACCAGACTGTTAGTTTCTACTGCTTGCATCAAGCACGATTTGTTTTTCAGGGAAAACATTTTACTGCTCTGACTACTGATTGGTATATGTGAGCCGAATTAAAGAAAGGACCCTAACTTTAGCTTTTTTAAATGTTTTATTCTAAAACGTGTTTTCCGGAATGTTGAGCAACAATAAAACCATCATTTTTAAACGGAGTTCGGTGTTGATTCTTTCAACGTCGCGGCTAAATGAATAAAAACGATAATGAGTGGGCTATTATCTTTCAATAGGTTACTCATGAGAGAAAGTTAGATCAACTAAATGAATCTGGAGCTTACCTGTCACTTCTGGTACATCGCAGGATCCCTGCTGCTGGTTTCAGTTGTCAGGTTTCAGAGACAGACAGATGGTGCAGATTCACGGCAGCCCGTTATCCCGAGGTCTGGACTCTGCTGCGGCTCTGGGAACAGGAGCAGGTTACAGGTTTAATGCAGACCAGTAGGGGTGCTGTCAGGAGCCACGCAGCGGACCACATACACTCTGATAAGCAGCCATAATATTTATAAAGTCTAGGATTAAACATGTCTGTGTATGTATGAACACAATTCTTAAGCAACCTAATTAAACTAGAACTATTTTTAATTAAATATGTTGTATTTTTAATTAAAGTTCCCCTACACTCAAAATCAGTTTTCTTCTTGTTCCTACAGCTGGATGTTTGATCTTCACTGTGCAGAATGATGTATGTGCAGAGTTTGAC
>NW_023340206.1:2040480-2045584 GCF_004916995.1 Morone saxatilis
CTCTGTGCTCACTGAAAATCAGATCTTAAGGGGCGGGGCCTACCAGCATGATTTGTGACATCATTAATAGTTTGGAAGTCACTTTACAGTGTCCAGCAGGAAAACTTTAGAAATGAACACAATTAGCATATTCATAGATTCTGCCATATTTAATGAGGAGTTTAATGTGGAAATTATACTTTCTTTGCATTTTAGACATACATTATTCTTCCAAGCAGACTATGGAGGGGAGCTCAGTCCCCCATTCGATTCTGAATGCCAGTAGCTTTTGTCAATAACTTAAAGACAATAATCCCTGTCAGTGGATATGCCGACCCTTGTCCCATAAGACCAATACCTCAGTGAAGGCATAGAAAAACCTTTAGACTACATTTTAAAATGTAGTCTAAAAAATATAAAAAACCTTGGGAGAGAGCCTCTGGTAAGAAATAATGTTGGGACAGAACAACAAATGCAATGACATTGACATAAAGAACAAAGATAAACACCTACTCAACTTTTTCTTGTGCCAAAGGCTATCTGTCTGCCAAATGTGTTGCAGCTTTACGATCCACTGACCTAGAAACATACAGATGGTATCACTGGCAGAGGTTTGGGTTCATTGAGAAAAGCTTGGCTGCCATCTACTGGGACTCTGCCCCCTATATTCCACTGATATGGTTGAGCTGTAAGCAGAGCTTGTTTTAATCATCCTGCAGCCAATAAAATTAATATATATGTAAAGACCCTTGTTTTACATTCAATCCTAAAGATTCCAAATGTGTGAGGATTTTACGGCAATGTGAAATATTTCCACAATATTACAGCCAAAGAAAATCATGGCATCCTGAGTTTGAATATTTCACTGCAGGTAAACATGATGTAAATGCAATTAGGTGTTAGAACAAGCAGATTTAATATATATGACTATTGCTTTAAAAAATCTCATTTCTTTTACAGTTTAAGAATTACAAAAATAAAAATAAAATGTTCTCTATTTAAAACTCCATCCGAAGTAAGTTAAAAATATATTGTCCTTGTGGAATGTGTGAACTATTTCTTTTCATTTTTAGTTTAAAGCAATTTTTCAATTAAACTAGGGGGGCGTACACTCTACAATTACAATTAAAACATATGGTGGGTAGTTTATGGCTGATCCCAGTATTTGAAGACTTAAATTTACCCCTTACTCTTGATGATAGCACATTTTTCATGTGAAATAACAAAATAAAATGTAACATTTCTGTAAGGGTGAACTGAAATTTCATATTTCATATTATTACTGATGCACCAATGTGCCACTTTCCTGTTGTAGATGGGTGAGGTGGAGCTGGGTAGTTTAATCTGTAACACAATCTCATATTTTATGAACTCATCATATGTCTTTTATGTAAAATCTTAATGTGAAAACTACTATTGCTGTTCAATATGGTGAAGTATAAAGTGCAATACGTCCCTTTGAAGTGAACCATAAAACGGAAATCCTCAGGTAAAGTACTAACGGTACTTGAGTAAATGTGAGCTACTTAGTTACTTTCCACCACTGCTAATATTCATGTGCAATAGTATGTTTCCATTTTTCTAGCTCTCTACGTAATTTCCCGCGCTTTAGTGATTCACTATCAGCTAATAGGAACAACGCAATCTCTTTCCGGTGTCTATTCCATCCAATAGGCGATAAGAACCCGTGTGAGCCAATGGCGTGCGTTTGAGACTGGTCTCTGGTTCGATGAATGGCGCGTAGAGTTGATAAGTCGAGCCAATGGGACGATAGCAGCATTGTGTGACCGAAGCAGGCCAGGGTCTGCCGGGCTCATTTCGCCGCTTCTCCACCCGGCTGGTCTTTTTGGATCTCACTGCAATGGCGGAACAGCAGCAGTTCTACCTCTTGCTGGGCAACCTGATGAGCCCTGACAACAACGTCAGGAAACAAGCGGAGGTGAGAGACGAAAACGTCGCTGTTGTCACGGGCGACAAGTTCGGCGAGTGTAGAAAGCAGGGCGGCCAGGTTAGCACGAGATAGCATCCTAGCTGCCCCGTGTGGCCGCGCGCGCAGTGAGCTTTCACGTCAAGCTCGGCAGCCCACGTGCAATGTGAAGCCGACAGCGAGTACTGGTCTGCTAACGCTAACTACCTCCATGTTGCGTAGTTGTGTGGCCATAATGTAGGTCCTATTGATACGAACCGAGTCGTGACACAGTGTGGCTGTAGCTACGTGTTTGTGTTTCTTTGTGTCACGCTCAGTCGGTTTGATTCAAGGTGAAATGTTCCGATTGTTGGGTGCCAATCCTACATTATCCAGCTGACAGTGTGGCTAGTCACCGAGCTAGTGGAGTGCAGGACGTAGCACGAAGCTAAGGAGCTACCACAGTGTTGCTAGTTTCATTAGCTGGCGAGCTAACGTCGAGCAGAGTGGGTTGCTCAAAGACTGAGAACGTAAATTCAGACATTAACTGCTGACATACATATTGCGTTATATGTGCAATGTTGGGCGACAATGGGTTTACGTTATGGAGTTGGGGAGCCAGTTCATTCAGAGGGGCGAGCTATGTTAGCAGTGCTCGTGGAAAGGCCTTCAGTCATTTTATCTGAAAGTCTGTTAAACCCAGTTGTTTCTAAACGTGCCGTCGCCTTCCTTGTTTGCTCTAATGTTGCTAATGAAGCAAATTATCTCGCTTTCAGCCACGTCACTACACGGTCTCGTCTCAGGTCATCCCCTCTCTGGATTAGTTTCCCTCAGAGGATTTGTTTGGGCTCAGTCTAGCTGGCCTATTCACTTTTTTCCCACCATGATTAGCCTCTTGTCGCGGCAAGGCATTGTTACCACGGTTTAGCTAACTCTTTAGCACCCGACTTTTGGATGAGGTGGTTGAATCTTATCACACTCCCTCCTCACTGGCAGTCAGCGTTTCCCTTTGTAAAGCACAGACTGTGTGCCGCGATGCTAAGCTCATTGGAATTCATCCTTTATAGACCCCCCCCAACCCCCCTTTCTGTCTTACAAAGACAATAGGAATCAATCCATCTATGGAGGACTTTAAACCCATATTTTAACAGCTACAGTCTACAGCTACCAAACATTTGTAGGTGTCCAGACCAAGTTTTTCCCCATTGGGGACATGATGAGAGGGCTGGCAATGAAGTACAATACTGTTGCAGTCTTAAAGTGAAAGTACCATCACTGTCTTGGGTGTGAGGTTCTGGTGGTTGGTGTTTTGGCTGTTTGAGACTGAGCCACTGACCGCCCGAGGAACCTGAGTATTGTGAGCAATCTGTTTTAAAGCCTGTGTGTTCACATGCAGTGTCATGTTAATAGTTTGTCACTCTAAACATTCAGTTTCTATTTAAATGCATATCATTAATCTGGTTTCTCCCCCACCATATTGTTGCCACAGTGAAACTCCTCCCTGTCCTGCTTCTTTGTCATGCCAATTTGTGCACTTAAAAACACACAAGAAATCCAGTCAAGGGCTTTTTACGGGCACATAATGTTTCTCTACCTGGAGATCTGGTGATGTAAACTGTTCCTCCCAATCATTTCACCTAATGCATTACACCAAGTTATTTGACTAGTAGCACCACTGGCATATGATCGTATGTGATATTTTTCTTAGAGCACACGCCCAAGGTCCAAAGCATCCCCAAAGAGAATCATGTGTTTGCATTTCTCATGTGGCTTTAATGAAGCAGTTTAAGAACACTGGAGACGAAAACAAATGTGTAGCGCACACAACAGCCAGCCTTGTTTATGTTAAATCCCCCCTCGGTGAAATTCATGTCTCATGATGCAGGAATGACACTGTAAAAGTTATCTATAAAGGTATAAAGCTTTTAAGTGTACATGCGTCCTACTTCTTCTTTTACTGCTGAATAGAGTATTTGGCCTGCAGGGTGGACAGATTACAATACAGGCTTTTGGGGCTAATTCTACAGACATGCTGTAAACATCCAATTATAAACATGTTTTTGAGTAGCCACACCCATCATAGTAGTTAATCCGTAAGAATAATAAAATGATGAACTTTTTTAGTTTGAAATGTGCCATAGTGTGGAATTATTGCCATGTGCAAAACGCCATTACTTTGTGACTGCAACAAAGTGAACATGACACTCTCTCTGGTAGAGATTCATTTTTCACGGGGCTAAAAATGTGCGTGTGTGTGGGGCTTGTATCTGTAAGCATGCACCGAATGGCATGTCTCATTCTTACCACTGTCCATTCATTTTTTTTTTTTTTTTTGCAGGAGACTTATGACACCATCCCGGGTCAGAACAAGATCACATTCTTGCTGCAGGCCATCAGAGATGCATCTGCTGCAGAGGAGGTTTGTACATGTTTGCCGAAGTATCTGTGGAATGACAGGTCTAGTTCTTTTAGCCTGAGTCAGAAGCAAGCTACAGAACATATTTGTCCCATGGTTAGCCTTTAATGTGCTTTGTGCCTCACTTGAAAGGGCAATCAAATGTTCCTTGTTTGAGATGTCTCAAAAGTTGAACAGTATTATCCCTAGCCTTGGCTAAAAAGCCTTGTTGTTCCGGGAAAGGAAGAGCATTTTAGGTCGTAAGCATTCATACTGTAAGTGTTGGAAGGTCTGGCAGAGTTCATGTGATTTTTACATCATGTCCACAATGAGAATGGTGCCCACGTAACTGCAACATCTTTAAAAAGGTGCCACATTGATGGCATTTTAGGAATGTAGTGTGGCCATCACACGTGGGCCTTCACCACAGCCTGACACGGAGGCTCGTTATGAGTCAGTTTTGACATTTGGGCAGTTATGTTTACTCCGAGTCCACCAGCTGCTTGGTCCCTCACGCTTCCTCTCCTTTTCTCTACCTCAAGGCTGATATTTTTAGAGTCCTGAAATGGGAGCAGACAGAGAGGTGCGTGGCCCAGGGAGAGTGACTCTGCCTTTCTGGGATGCTGCAATTTTTGCCAGTGTAGTTTTATATTCTTTAGTGACCATTGATGCGAATTAAGCATTGAAGTTCTTAATGTTCCTGTACATGTTTGGAAGCTGCAGTCATTCTGCTTATACTGCACGCTTATTGATATTCATGTGTCATTTATGGTCGAGGCAGATGACCACCCACCTACATATAAGGAGTTCGGTCTACACCTGCT
>NW_023340206.1:2045654-2055169 GCF_004916995.1 Morone saxatilis
TGAATTTACATTGTAAACTTCCAAAATCAATCCAAAGGAAGGCTTTAGTTTAAGCTTGATCAAACAACAATCCTATTGTGATCAAATCAAACCAAGAATCCTTTTTGCCTGACCAAACCAGAAATGAACCGTTTGAACAGTGTCAGAAGTCTGACATGGTTGAGGGGCATGACCTGATGTTAAAACCAGCGCTTTGTCCACCCAGGTCAAACAGATGGCGGCGGTGCTGCTGCGGCGGCTGCTGTCTTCTTCCTTCGAGGAGATCTACCCGGGGCTGACCCTGGAGATGCAGACAGTCATCAAGACAGAGCTGCTGACCAGCATCCAGCAGGAGACCTCGCCAAACATCCGCAAGAAGGTCTGCGACATTGCAGCCGAGCTCTGCCGCAACCTCATCGGTAATGCTCCTTCATTTTACAGCTAGGAAATGTTTAACCAATCTCTCACTATATAATTGTACTATGACAAAGTTGTCAAATGGGGTATTAATTTCACTCACTATTGTGAGATACTGCAGGTCCACAATGGATTGTTGGCTGATTCATTGATATAAAAATGTTGCAGGTTATTAAGATGAACATTAATAATCTTTGATTGGGATGTCTCCTCTAGATGACGATGGGAATAACCAATGGCCAGAGTTGCTCAAGTTTCTGTTCGACTCTGTGAACTCGGACAATGTTGGCCTGCGAGAAGCTGCCCTGCACATATTCTGGTGAGCCCCTGTTCACTTCATCCCATCATCATGTTGTTCAGACAGAAGGACTGGTTGCTGACTGTTTGTGTACGTCTTTGCCTCTTTAGGAACTTCCCAGGAATCTTCGGCAACCAGCAGCAGCATTATATGGAGGTTATCAAGCGCATGCTTGTTCAGTGCATGCAGGACCAGGCAAACCCACAGGTAGGTAACTGCCACAAATCAAATCTCGTAAGATCTGGATTTCTACGACGATGCGCTTCATTTTCTTCAAATGACCCTTCAGATTCGTACCCTGGCGGCTCGGGCTGCAGCATCCTTTGTCCTTTCCAACGAAAGCAACACCGCACTGCTGAAGCATTTTGCTGACCTGCTCCCAGGCATCCTGCAGGTAAGATACCAGGACCCATGTGTTGCTCATCTGGCTCATGTGAACTGGCTGAGATCCAGTCAGTTCGTATGCTTTTCTCCTCCATTAGTTGTGGTTGCTATCTGATGGTTCCCACATGTTTCAGGAGCTTGTCGCACAGTAGTGTTTTGTGTGATGCCTGAATGTAATCCTTTGAACCAGTAAAGGCTTTTAAGTAGCCAGTAAAAGTTTGTAGACGTGTCCCTTTCAGACCATTAATGCAAGCTTAATGTTGCGTCCTATTGTCTGATATGGATGCATTAGCTAATGTAAAAGGCGCAGGTGAAAATGACGGCCTGTTGAGTAACTTTGACTTGGAGCTGTTTTTGTGGGGGGTTTGTTTCATTCTATAATGTGTTCATGGATATATAAACTCAGTAGGTGGAAGGTAAATAAGGAAACATACCTGCAAATGGAAGATGGAACTTCAAAGTAAGAGCTACAGTGTTTACTGGCTGCTTGTTTGTCTTTTCTGAGGAATGTAGCGTGTCTTATCATTCTTTGTCAGGCCATATAAAGATGACACTGAAGACAGAATGAAGAAGTTCTGTTAGCAAACTGTTTACTGGACAGGACTGGTAGCTGTTCCTCCCAGCAGTAATTATAGAATCCCAGTGGCTTCTCGACCACTTGGCAATCAGTCTAAGTTATGTTGATTACATTGAATCCTGTTGTCATTCCACAACAGCTATGAATGTTTGAGCATCCTTACTAAGCTCTATTGCACCAGTATTTAATGAGTGCTTTCTTGTCAGTGACTCTTGATGGGCGAGGTGGAGGTTAAGCTCTTAGAATGTGGGGACGTTGTAAATTCAGCATTAGCAGCACGCCACAGCTAAATGAATGCATTTGTGACACTGACCCGGCTTCTGTTTTTACTCAGGCAGTGAACGAGTCGTGCTACCAGTCAGACGACTCTGTGCTCAAGTCCTTAGTGGAAATTGCAGACACAGCACCCAAATACCTGAGACCCAACCTGGAGGCCACTCTGCAGCTCTGCCTGAAGGTGAGTCAGAGCGCCAAGATGGAAAATCTAACTACTGCCATCGCTATGAAACCAAAAGTCTGTTTTGTTGATATTTCTTGAGATTTGTTTAAAGGTTTGTTTAGTTTGTCTGACTGTATTTGAAACATTTTGACCGACACACTGCCACATCTCTGCAGCTGTGTGCCGACTCCAACCTGACCAACATGCAGAGGCAGTTGGCACTGGAGGTCATCGTCACCCTATCTGAGACTGCAGCAGCCATGCTGAGGAAGCACACAGCCATTGTGGCTCAGAGTGGTGAGTAATTGCTCCACCATGAATTAAATAAACTATTCCCCTGATGCATTTTGGGCACCTAAAGAAGTTGGATAGACTGATTTGACAATTTCAGTATTTATGTTCTTCAGTGCCCCAGATGCTGGCTATGATGGTGGACCTTGAGGACGATGATGAGTGGGCCATGGCCGATGAGCTGGAGGACGATGACTTTGACAGGTAAGACACGCAGCCACAGTTCTGTCCTCACCAGTGATTGTTCGAGGGTAGAGCAGAAATGTGAAAGGTGTGTCATGGAGGGTTGGAGTTGGCAGAATTATGTTCCTGCCAAGCACCACTGAACTGATGAGTTCCTTTTTGTTTGAAAATGTATTTCAGTGTAGAACATTTTGGGCCTTTTGCACCACTGCAAGAGTTTTTATTCTGCCTATTGGCAGATTTCTTACACCTGAGACATCACTGGTACTTAAGGATCTCCTCAAGGATCTAACTGTATTTTGCAATAGTATGTTAAAAGACTAGCTCAAAAAGTTATTCTAACAAAGGTACTAGTGCTCAAAGGTTTGAAAATATTCATACACTGGTTTGACTTGTACTGTACCTTGTCCTCCACCAGTAACGCTGTGGCTGGGGAGAGTGCTCTTGACAGAATCGCCTGCGGCCTGGGAGGAAAGATAATTTTGCCCATGATCAAACAGCACATCATGCAGATGCTGCAGAACCGTAAGTAAACCCATAATCAGAATTGTAGGTCTTAAAATGTCTTAAATGTGATTGTGACAGGTCTTTAAAAATGGATTGGATTAATGAAGTTCTCATTACTTGTATAGTTAAATATTTCAGTCTCATACTGTAACAAGTACAAAACAGGCAGCATGGAACCAATGCCTATTTTCCTTCATATCCTTTGTATTTTGTTTGCCAGTAAAACATAATTGAGTAAAGTTTTTCCCATGGGTCAGTGTGAACATGAGAATCAACCCAGTGTGTTTGTCACCAGCTGACTGGAAGTACCGCCATGCCGGGCTGATGGCGCTGTCGGCCATCGGTGAGGGCTGCCACCAGCAGATGGAGGCCATCCTTCAGGAGATTGTCAGCTTTGTTCTCCTCTTCTGCTCCGATCCTGTAAGAAAAACTCCCTTAAACTTTATCATGTAATACAAAGACAGAACATGGTGGGATGGATGGTCTAGTCTTTTATCCCTTACTTATTATTGGGTTACTAATGTTACCGCACTTGTGTGTGTGTGCGCAGCAGTTATGATCCTGTATGATGATTATGAACTTGGTTTGCTTTCCCCCTTCAGCACCCAAGGGTACGCTATGCTGCCTGCAACGCTATTGGACAAATGGCCACAGACTTCGCCCCAACCTTCCAAAAGAAATTCCACGATAAGGTAACTAAAGTGACACGTGGAGCTGTGAACGTTGTAGCAGGTTCACCTTTGCGAGCTTTAACCAGTGTTAAAGGTTTACTGCCGTGCACTAAGACTGACCCTGGGTCCTCCTCCCCTCTAGGTGATTTCAGCCCTGCTTCAGACCATGGAGGACCAGAGTAACCCTCGGGTGCAGGCGCACGCTGCCGCCGCCCTCATCAACTTTACAGAGGACTGTCCCAAATCATTGCTGATCCCTTACCTGGATAGCTTGGTGCAGCACCTTCACGTCATCATGGTGGCCAAGCTGCAAGAGGTACAGATGAATCCTTACACTTACAAAAGATAAAACCCACCAGTCTGTTAAGCCAGTCCTGAATGTGTCCTCCTCTCCTCTCAGTTGATCCAGAAGGGCACCAAACTGGTCCTGGAGCAGGTTGTGACGTCCATCGCCTCGGTGGCTGACACGGCCGAGGAGAAGTTTGTGCCATACTACGACCTGTTCATGCCCTCGCTCAAACACATCGTAGAGAACGCCGTGCAGAAAGAGCTCCGGCTGCTGCGCGGCAAGACCATCGAGTGCATCAGCCTCATCGGCCTGGCTGTCGGCAAGGAGAAGGTACGTCCGCGCTGGGTGTCCTCAAATGAGATCCAGTGAGGTGTTAAGACGGGAGCCGTTTCACTGCACACTGCACATCTTCACGTCTGTCTCTGTTCTGTCACTAGTTCATGCCAGATGCCTCCGCCGTCATGCAGCTGCTCCTCAAAACCCAGACAGACTTCAATGACCTGGAGGATGACGATCCGCAGGTAGGAACACTTGAGCGTAACACCGAAATGTCCGGTGTTTTAGTCCCCGCCGCTTTACACTCAACCTTTTTTGTTTGTGGTTTAGATCTCGTACATGATCTCAGCCTGGGCCAGGATGTGCAAGATCCTGGGGAAGGAGTTTCAGCAGTACCTGCCTGTGGTGATGGGCCCCCTGATGAAGACCGCCTCCATCAAGCCGGAGGTGGCCCTGCTCGACAGTAAGTAACACAACAGTGGTAGTTTACAAAAGCTGTGACTAGTGCAGCGCTGACTGCAGCTTTCTTGATATCAACATTCTAGAGCCACAGTTTCAGACGTGCCACCAGTGTTATTCCCCTTTTTATGAACATTAAACTTTACAGTTGCACAACAATAGTTGATTATGTTTAATTCTATTCTCAAAACATAAGCCACAAATGAATCATTAATTCTGCTTCTTTGTTAAATGACATTTAATTGACTTAATGTAGGTTCACATGAAAAACAAAATGTACAATTTTATGTATTAAAAATGGCAAAGTAGTTAAAACAACTTGTAGACTAAAGCAGAGATCCCTTCCTGTCTAATAGGATTGCATTATTTATATAAATGAATGTTTGTCTCTGCCTTGTAGCCCAGGACATGGAGAACATATCGGAGGACGACGGCTGGGAGTTTGTCAACCTGGGAGACCAGCAGAGTTTTGGCATCAAGACAGCCGGCCTGGAGGAGAAGGCCACCGCCTGCCAGATGCTGGTGAGTAGTCTAGTCCACTACAGCAGAAGGGGGGTCTGAGGCAGAGCTGGTAGCGCTGCCGTACAGACATTATCTAGATATTGGGCTCGCTGCTGGTGCATGCGCCCTGTCTCTGAGACGGTCTGTGTTGTGTTCTAGGTGTGTTACGCCAAAGAGCTGAAGGAGGGTTTCGTGGAGTACACGGAGCAGGTGGTGAAGCTGATGGTTCCTCTACTCAAGTTTTACTTCCACGATGATATCCTTTTGACCTTTGACCTATAAATGGTGACCAAAAATGACCAGTAACTGTCTAGAAATAACTTATTAGTCCTAAATAACTGATTAATATTTTTAAATGTTGGAGTGGTTTAAGGGGGGAAAGTGTGTGTGTGTGTGTGTGAATGGAGCTTTATGACTATTTCCTTAACCTTCTCACGCGTGCGGGTGGCTGCAGCAGAGTCCATGCCCCTGCTGCTGGAGTGCGCACGGGTTCGAGGACCAGAGTACCTCACCCAGATGTGGCACTTCATGTGCGACGCTCTCATCAAGTCCATCGGTACTGAGCCGGACTCCGACGTCCTGTCGGAGATCATGCACTCCTTTGCCAAGGTAACGTATTCCCTGCGAGCACTTCCGCTGTCTGAGAAGATTTGGATGTCTTTAATAGGATTTAGGACCCATGTGCTGTTTCTGACCTCACTAATGGGAGTTTGTTTCCGTTTGAAGTGCATTGAGCTGATGGGAGACGGCTGTCTGAACAATGAGCATTTTGAGGAGCTGGGCGGCATCTTGAAAGGAAAACTGGAGGAGCATTTTAAGAACCAGGAGCTCAGACAGGGTGAGACTTCATTATAAACACAGAATACATTTTAGAAGTCCAGCACCACAAAACACTAATGGATTCTGTGCAAATAACTTGTCAAAGTTTTCAAACCGGCACACCAGACCTCATATGATCGCCCCATGACAACATCCCAGTGTCTGTTGGCATGACTTTGTGATGACAAGCTCAGTCCACGGTGTGTGTGTATATGCATAATCCTAACAGAACACTTTTGTCCTTCACAGCCAAGAGACAGGATGAAGATTATGACGAGCAGGTGGAGGAAACATTACAAGATGAGGTAAACATCTTCTCCTCAGTAAAGGAGCTGGAGGTGACCGTGAGATCTTCTAAAAATATAATTTGAAACCTTATTTTCTCTCTTCTTGCCCTTTGTTTCCCCCCAGGATGAGAACGATGTGTACATCCTGACCAAAGTGTCGGATATCCTGCACTCTGTGTTCAGTAGTTACAAAGAGAAGGTGCTGCCTTGGTTTGAACAGCTGCTGCAGCTCATCGTTCAGCTAATAGTAAGTACTTCCTGTCTTCAGATCAGTGCTGGAATGCAAGTTAATATCTGTTCCCCATAAATCTGATGAGAAAATCTAAAGTGAACCACGAGACGGTGTCACACTTAACCAATCCAGATATCTGTGCTGTTACTTGCTGGTATGGATGTGAAATGGGCCTTAAATTGCATTATAATGGTAGTAAATTTAAGATCTTTAATCTTTTTATGAGTTCAACAATAACTAACCTCGTCTGTCTGGTCTTCAGTGTCCCAACAGGCCGTGGGCGGACAGACAGTGGGGTCTGTGCATCTTTGACGATGTGGTGGAGCACTGCAGCCCTTCCTCCTTCAAATACGCCGAGTATTTCCTGCAGCCGATGGCGCAGTCACTTGGCGACTCGAGCCCCGAGGTCCGACAGGCGGCCGCCTACGGCGTTGGTGTCATGGCTCAGTACGGAGGAGAGCGCTACCGCCCGTTCTGTACAGGTACAGTCCAGCACCGGTCTGCACTGGAGATGGTGGCAGGTTATTGCCTTTAGTTCACCACATGTCTTTGTGTCTGTCCCGGTCCAGAGGCCATCCCCGTGCTGGTCAGAGTCATCCAGGCAGCCGACTCGCGCTCCAAGGAGAATGTCAACGCTACAGAGAACTGCATCTCTGCTGTTGGGAAGGTCATGAGGTTTCGGCCAGAGTGCGTAAACGTTAACGAGATCCTCCCCCATTGGCTCAGCTGGCTACCGCTCAACGAGGACAAAGAGGAGGCCGTCCACACATTTGACTTCCTGTGTGACCTCATTGAAAGGTACCTCCACATACCCCCCCCTCAACTCTTGAGATGAAATGGCTGTGTAATGATTTTCTATTTGAATCGGTCATGAACGTACCTGCTGACTTTTGTCTTCTCTTCACAGCAACAACCCCATTGTCCTCGGACCAGACAACTCCAACCTTCCCAAAATCTTCCTAATCATCGCAGACGGAGTTGCAAACGAATCGGTGAAGACTGTAGACGCGTGCAGCAAACGTCTGGCGAATGTCATCCGTCAAGTACAGGTGAGCCGTCACTCCATCATTGCACCAAGAAACTACATCTGGATTTGGATCACAGCTGGGGCTGTCACTTTTTCAAAGTTTAAATTTTTTTTTTTTTTTTTTTTACAATTTAAATGAATTCAAATGTGTAAATATAGAGGAAACATTACACTTAATTTCTGTAGTAGTTTGAATTCGACCAGCGCCAGATGGTGTTCAGTCCTGACAGTAAACTGAATATCTTTGTGTTGTGGACAAGACATTCACTTTGGGCTTCGGGGGACAAAAAATAATTTTTCACCATTTTATTGACCAAACAACTCATCGATTAATAAAGAAAATGATTATGAAATATTATGGAAAGATAACGGTCTGTTGCAGTTAAAGTGGAAATCAACCCATCTAGTAACTATTGCTACATACACCACGGAGTCTTATTGACAGGCACAGGATCACAAACTCTTGTTAAACTCACTGTTAAGTCAAATATTACACACGTTGTGGTGTTTACTGTGCACATAACCCGTGTGTATGTGGCTGTTCAGAGGCTGACGCTTTTGTCGTGTCCCCCAGGTGTCAGCAGGATTATGGACGCAGTGTGTATCCACACTGAACGAGACGCAGCAGAAAGCCATACAGGACCTACTGAATACTGCCTGAGCCTCAATCCCCGGTCACCTCCCCGCTCTTTAAAAAGCCCATGAAGAAAAGTTGAGCTCCTGGATCTCCTCCATACACTCCCTCTTCTTCCTCCTGCTCTGATCTGTAGTGTGTATGGACGCCGGCTTCACCCCCACCACCCCCCACCCTATTATTATACAACTCCACCTACATTCAGCCGACTGGGGGGGAGCAGGTTGGATATTTATGACTATGGAGGACATTGGCCATCCACCTCAAAGACTTTCACCCTGTATCCAAGGACGTGGCAACAAGAGTAAAGTGTCAGTCATCCCCATCTTATCGCCGTTACACGTCTTCTATCTGGACGTTTTGTTTCCAACCATTCCCTGATGTTTGACTTCGTGCCCAGAGGGACTCATTCTCCACGTCGCCCAACAAACTCATTGGACAGTCAGGCTCAGAGGGGCCATAGTGGGGGAAATGGGGACAGGACTTTCTAGTGGACTGAGAATTGAATGAGATGGAAATGCACACTGGGCGATCACTGCCTGTCTCCTGTGAATTTATTTTTTATTTTTTATTTTATTTCTTTTCACGTTCGGTGTTCCCAGTGTTATCTGGGGGGGAAACGGCCTCTGTCTGCCGCAGCTCAGAGGGTGTGTTTCAAAAGTAACGGCATGTTAAGTGGCTAACTCTAGAAAATATAAATAGTTAGGAAATTTACATCATCGTTTTCTGGGAGAGTTGACATTGATTTAAGCAGCTTTTCCTCCATAGCCTTCCAGATAGCTGTTGACCGGAAATGAGTCTGAAGGTAAAATGTTGGCTGAACGGTTCTCAGCCCTTAAGGTAGCAGTGTAAGGGGCTCTCGGAAAAGCAGAGCAATAATCTGTAGTTGGTCACAGACGCATAGCGAGTGACAAGTTGGAGGAATGAACGGTTGAGGAAAGTGAATTGTAGAGTATCTGTAAAATGCGTACTACCATACTCTTAACTTTATGGTTTGACCCTTTGCAGTCCTGCAGGTATGTGATGGAATTCCAGAAACTACCAACAATAAAATTCCATTTGAGAATTCTGAGAAATGATTTTTTTCATTTGATTTATTAACTTATAGGAATATCAGATTGACAACTGCCTCATAAGCCTTAACTATGAAGCTAGAGCCAAGAGACTGTTAGCTGTGTTAGGGGGAAATGAGTTCTGTTCCCAGTCTGTTAAGCTAATATACTCTTTCACAGCAGCCATTTTGAC
>NW_023340206.1:2055198-2055381 GCF_004916995.1 Morone saxatilis
GTGTGTGTCTGTTCAAGGTCTGCTTCACTAAATGGAATTCTAATTAGTATCATTAGTGACAGCTGTTTACTTTCAGTGGCTGCTGGGAAGGTCTGATCACCTGACAGCTAACAGGTGTGTCAGTCAGTTCCCCCTAACCTTGAGCACAAACCTGTCCTTAATCACAGCCATCATTGTGGAAAT
>NW_023340206.1:2055506-2055640 GCF_004916995.1 Morone saxatilis
TCACAATTCAGAATCAAACTATGGTTAGAATGTAAATAAAATGCTGTGTAGGCTGCAAAACTAACCTAAACAATGTTTGACTGAGGTTATGTCATAAATGTTGTTTTTAAAACAGTTTAAGTATTGTGGGGGGG
>NW_023340206.1:2055749-2055978 GCF_004916995.1 Morone saxatilis
CCAATGGCAAAGAAAAGTTTAAATTAAAGCTTTCAACCAAACTTCAACAGTCATGGATGGTGAGCTGGTGCCTTCTATAGACAGCTGGAAAATGTATCCCACCTTTACAAACCCCCAAAAATATACATATGCATGTTACACAGCCAACAGTAAAAGCACTCAGTAGATAAAACTAAAGTCTAATGCAGCAGCCCTGCTTTCAAAGTCTTCCGTTTCTGTTCAAAGTGTG
>NW_023340206.1:2056078-2085627 GCF_004916995.1 Morone saxatilis
TTATTGCAGGACTGTTGTATTAGTTTTGGCTAGGTGTTATATAAACTGCCTTTACAGCATTAAACATATCTTTAGGTTAGCAGTTAATTCACTTTAAATTACATTTGGGGGAAATTTGAAATAATGAAGTTGGCAGTTTAAGACCCAGACCCGCTGGGGAACACCTAGGTACGGTGAAAGACTGAGGCAGCAAACCCTTTAGCTGCTTCTGATATGCAGACTTTCAACTGAAATGTAAAGCAGGACGTTTCTGAATCACAAAATAGGCCAAGTACAATTTATTTGCCAAGACCAGCTGTTCAATATTTTGTTTTGGAAGGAAAAAACCTTTCCTGAAGCCCATCACACAAAGATTGGTTTAATTTCTGGAGTAGTGTCACTTTCACCTTTAGCATGGATATGATCAGAAAGGCCATGATGTAGAGGAAACCAGAGTCTAGCAGTGTTCAGCAGGGAGGGAGGATAAACAGTCTGTCCTTGAACTGCATGGCTGTCTAAAGTGACACATGATCATCCGATTACACACCGACAACGAGAGTGGATTTGTGCCACATAGAAAATAAAGATCTTTTGTTTGAATTAACACTACCGGACCATCAAGGGGGTGTATGCCAGTGTCAGGAGATAATACAGTATTTACAGTGGAAGAGGAGACCTGTACAAGCTGGAAGAGAGGTAAACGTGCTGGGCAGGAAGGGAAAATGTCAGAAATGAGGTGCTTCACATTAAAACATGGTGATTTAGTCAGAACAAACTACTACAGAGCTTCCGGTCTGCTTCTCCCTTTCATTCTTTTCCATTCGGCTTCATCCGTTTAGTCTTTTCGCATATGTAGTCCATCTGTCAGCCTCTCTTCACTCCTTCTCTACTGAAGCATGTCCACAAAAGCGTCAAACTCGTCTATGTTTTTCTCATAAACAGCCAGCTTCTCTGGAAGTGAGTCCTGCACACAGAAAATACAAACTGTTCATTAAGGGTTTATTTTGACCAAACCAGAACCGGTGATTTCAAGTTTTATTTATAGTCCCATTGTTTTGGTCTGAGATGCTGGTGCTCTAGTGCAACATCCACTGGCAAGTGAATTCCATACAAATGACCTTTCAAAACATTATTTTTAGATGAAAGAAAAGCGTGTTACCAGGTCATCGGCCATCGACTGGGCGCTGATGTGCAGTGAGAGGCTGGCCAGCTGGGGAGGGTTCTGGAACTCTCTGTAGAAAGTGCCCAGATCCATCGGCAACAAGTCGTCTTTAGAGAAAGCTGGACGCTGCAGACAGATAAAGAGATATCGTTTAAACTTCAAACCATTTACTTGAATGTTAAAATATCTTTAATCTTAAGCAAAAATGCAAATGAGATTCTGCAGTAGAAAAAACCAGTATAGACAGAACAACAGACTTGCTGTGGTTTTATCTGTTAAATGATTTTTCTGTTTCTATCAGAATATAATTTCCACTTCCATTAACTATATAGAAACACCATCGTCCTTGCTGAGGTCCTGTTGTTGTTAGTGTGACTCAAACAATCACATTGATATAAAACGATTAAAAAAAAACGGATGGTACCAATTTATCAGCAGCACAGGCTGAAAGTTATTGTCTGGTATAACATAGCAGTCAGCTCCATGACGACTATTTCAGAGAAAATGTATCCCGACACATTGCGCCCATAGTGGAAAGCCTGGGCAGAGGAGAAAAGAGCAATAGTCACATACAAAGTCGACCATGACAAAGTCGTCCTGTGGCCCCGATCCCTCTGAGCCCTGAGAGTGGAGGCTGGCCTGCAGGGGTGACGGGCAAGGAGGAGAGTCTGGAGGCTGCACCTGAAAACACAGAAAATACCCCAACTGTAAGAAGACTTGCATCCACCTAAAGCACCTGGATGTGTTAGACTCAAACGTTAGCCAGCATCCATTTAAAGACAAACCAAAGCATTCATCATAATCAGTTACCATGGGATCATTCTCCTCTGAGTCCAGGCCTCGAGGAGCAAATGCAGCAAATGGCAGGTCCATACTGGTTGCTGTTATCTACGCACACACGCGCACACACACACACACACACAGCTGAATTCAGTGTGCTTAGTAGCTGACAAAGTGACAAACCTCGCTGAAACACTCTCCTCCAGAGACAATTCAATGTTAGCAGACATTTTAATGAATGGACAAAAACGCGTCAGCAGGAAGGAGGAAACCGGCCGGTGTGTGCCTTTTACCTGCGCGCTGGGTTTATTCACAAAGGCCCCGATTTTCCTCGTGAAGGCATTGAGAGACTCCACGGGGTCAGAGGGAGAGACGCTCCTCCCTTCATCCCTCCTTCCTTCTCCGCTGTGCGACAGGCAGTCATCGTCACCGCTGGGAGGAGAGGAGAGACACGGTTACAGGAAGTTGATAACTGATGCTGATTAAAGTCCTGTCCACTTATTTTGTTCAGATTTAAGTTCTCATGCTTTCAATACCACTCGTGTTACTCCCACACCAGAAGCAGTTATTGTTTTGATAGCGATATTCACGGGGGGAGCTCAGGGGGAGTTTGAGGAGAGGATTACCTGCTGCCAGGTGTGTTGGGGGCGTGCTCTGCTGTCAGATGGGCATCAGCTCCATGAGGAGGCTGGGCAGGAACTAACATGACCCCGCCCTCCTTCCCAGCATGCAACATCTGAGCAGGGAAGAACAGAGCAGAGTTACAGCACACGGACTAGAAATCCAAATAGACAACTCTACCCATATTAATTACCACAGACACTGTATATCTGCATACATCAGCGTCAAAGTCACTGGTCAGGCTCTGCTATGGATGTGGAAGTAAAGTGACGGGTGTATCACCTGGTTTGGATTGGCAGCAGGGTGGCAAAGATCAGCAGCTCCTGCTAGAGCTGGAGGCTGGTATGATAGTCTGGAAGCGTACAGCTAGAGAGAGAGAGAGACAGAGAGAGAGACAGAGAGAGAATATTAATCACAGAACATGGTGGGTTTCAGGTTTAACATTGGTCAAACGTCAGAGCTGTGCCCTTGAGATGGGTCGAGGATTAATGGGGTTTACGAGGGTGGAGATGATAAAGCGTTACAATGACAGGCCTGGTGCATCACACAGGAGCTACAGTGTGTACAGTGATGGCACTTTAAACACAGTCCAAAGGAATGATGGATGGAATGAAGAGAAATCACAACTCAGAGTGAGTTCAAGGTGTATCACACTCTCACAGTGGCCAGTATAGACTCACAGTGTGAGTGACAAGTCCAGGAGCCAATGGGAGCTGCAGACTATCCAGGGGGACGGGCTTAGACAGTTTAGAAGGCGAAGGACTCAGTGTGCACACACACTGAGGTAATGCAGACACACACACACACAAACACACAGATAAACAGACGATAAAAAGACAACAGGAAGGAAAACAGACAAAGAGAGAAAAGAGAAAGTGAAATAAAAGAACAGGTTTGAAAATGGGAGAGAAGTCAACGGATACAGAAAGAGACAGTAAAGAGGAGCGAGGGAGTGTGTCCTCTTACCTGAGAGGGAGGGGAGGTGGAGAAGGAGGTGGTGCAGACCTCCTGGGAATCCTGAACACCTGCAAACGGTCCCCCGTCCTCCTCATCTGGAGCTCTGGACAAACACACACACACACACACTATAATTCAGATGATTCAAGTTTGAATCAAGCTTCGGATTTTGTCTTTAAAGCACACACAGAGAGATTACTCAGAAACAGGGTCTGTGCATTAACTTTGCAGACATAAGTCACCATGAGCAGATGGATCCAGTGTGACCTCCGAAGGATGACTCACATCACCTAAAAGCTCTCGATTGTTGAGACGAGGCTCAACTGCAATATCTGAGTGTCTGCTGGTCATTTAACTGAGTGGAGGCAGATAACGTCAGCATTGTCACTTCTAAATGAAACATGTGATTTTAGCCTCAACTTTATTTAAGGTGACTTGTTCTTTATGGCCTTTGTTTTAATACTTTTTATCCATCAAGCTTTTTCAATGGATTTTAACTATTTTTATTTTTTTTTCACTTTTATTGTTGTAATTTTTAAGTCTTTCAAAATTAAATTCATTGTTGTCCATGTGTATGAGAGGTGCTGTCTAAATAAAGTTGAGTTGAGTACCTGTAGTTGCAGGGCTGCCCCATGTTTGCAGGACGCTGGCTGCTGCAGGGAGGATCCACAAAGTGATCCACAATGATCCCCATGATGGGAGCCGACCGCTCAAACTGTCTGCAGAGGACGACATTTCCACAGTTGTGCTCATTTTGAGTGGTGAAACACTAAAGCTAAATTATGACATCTTCAAAAGCAACATTTTGTAGCGTGTTACCTGCTGGACATGAATGCCAGGTTGGTGCGGTAAGCACATGAAAGTGTGACTGTGCCAACAGGGGTGCCGACAACGCCGACACGCACCGTCTGAAAACCTGTAAACACAAACAGATGAGGGTTTATTTTGGTCTGATGTTTCAAGATAAATTATGCCTTGAATGGTGAGCGCTGTACAGTCTATTTAGTGTTTTATTTTGTGTTTACATGTGACAATCTCATTGTACATGCGTATAGTGACAATAAAGGCATTCTATTCTATTCTACTTTCAAGACTGCTTCATAATATATTTCATTATTTTATATGGCAAGTACCATAAAAAATAAAAATAAATACATGTAAAATATTGGTATTTAAGTCCTTTTGCACCTTAGTCTGTAAGATTGTATACACAAGTGCACCAGGGTTTAAAAATGTTTTGTAATGTCTACAGTAAAATACGTAGGTGTGGGGCTTTTAGACTCGAGTCTTATTTCAGTGATTTACACTGAGTTTACAGTTACCTTCTCCTAATCCGCTCAGCTGGACCTCCCCAAAGTAAATCCTAGACATGAGAGAGGTAGATGGTAACATGTCATACATCAATTCAATTAAACTGACTTTTTAGGCATTTAGGATGAAAACCAAGACACATTTCCAGATATAGGAAACTCCTGACAAAAAGGCTACATAGTTAAATGTTCAGCAGCAGAAAAGAAGCACACAAGAAACCGCTATATAACAGGACGGGTCGAGTCCACTCACCTATATAAGATGACATAGTCGTGTCCCTGCTTTCTAGACAGTTTATAGGCGGGTGTTACTCTGGTGATGGCCAGCAGAGACTTCAGAAGGACAGACAGACGATTGTAGACTGTATACGACACCTTGATGTCCTTATCACACCTACAGTAGAGAGACAACACATCGACTCATTATTTCAAATAAATGTCAGCTTACTAACAGGGCAGCGTGGGCCCAGACACCAACGTTATGGCAGAGAGAAGCATTCATCACAAGCAACGGTTACAGTAATAGTGTCACATAATGATCTGCAGTCTTCCAGGTTATTCCATTCCAGGACCATTTGGCCACTAATGCAACTTAAAAACACAAACAAGAGCAAAAAATCCACTCACTTTTCATTCATCTCCAGGCACCAAGTCTCCAGCTCCATTGAGTCACCCTGGTTGAGAAAGAGAGAGACAGAAAGATCAACAGAGGGACATTAAAGTGGACTGAAAACCAACTTGAGTGGTCTGATTACTCTGTAAAACACTAGTGACATTTACATAGAGGGGTCAATCTTTTATGGTCCCGTGTTTTAGACTCACACAGCAGTAAATGTATTTTGTTGTTAACAAAGATCTTGCCAACCTCTCAGCATTTATAAAGCTGATACATTGAGTAATCATTTGTTATGTTTTAATTGAGCTTATGTCAAAATTCTGTGTTTCTTCTCGTTCCTACAGCCGGATGTTTGATCTTCACTGTGCAGAATGATGTATGAGCAGAGTTTGACAGTATGGAGGGATGTTTTCACATTCATCTGCTGAAAGTGGAAAGTTTCTCTGTGCTCACTGATGATGCGAGGTTTCCCCCACTGAGGGACGTTTTACCTCTGACGTCTTCAGGGAGATCTCGACGCACATGGAGCGTCCGATGCCTGGAAGCTGGCCAGCCAGTGCCTTCTTGGCTTCATGAGTAACCTCTGGGATGTCTTTGATGGCCAAATTAAACTAGAAGAAATAATAATAATCAAAACGATTTTCATTTACACCAACAATCCAAAGCAGATCTACAGTAAAATGTAAATCATACCAGTCATTACAAAAGCAAAAGGTTAACGAATGGCTAAATTATTTTACCCAATCAGAGCCAGTAGGCGACGAGGACGAGCGAGTGCAGATCTTTTCTCCGAGGCGAGCCTGGACAATCACCTGGACAGTCTACAGAGGACACAAACCAGCCAAACAGTGGATAGCTTTCACAGCAACAGTTCAACTGCAGCACAGTTTGTGGAAAAACATGTTGTTGTCGACTTCTTACCTTCAAGGCAAAGAACTTAATGAACTTGTCCAAGTCTTTCTTATCCTGGGGACTCAGGCCACTGTCCATGTTGGCACGACCCTGCGATCAAACAAGACAACCACTTGGAGATTAATTTAAAACAGTGATTGTAATCCTCTTTGGTTCGACATTTGGTTGAAGTAATTTGAGTAGTTATGGTTCCTGGCCTGTTTAGGAATGATTCCAGACTAATAAGACTTATTTCACAGCAGCCATTTTGACATGAAATAGTAATAGCCAGTTAGTAGTTTGACCTGAAAGGAACAGGACCTAAGTTAGTATCATTGGTAACACCTGTGTTCAGACTACTATTTCATGTCAAAATGGCTGCTGGGAAAACGTTTATTTTGCCACCGCATCCAAAATTATATTCATTGCTGATTTAAAATAGTCAAACACTAATAATTACAGAGGTGGAATAAATGTAACCTACAATATTAGTGAATATTCACACAACACATTCACTGCTTACGTTAACCAGAACAGCTGGAGTACCAACAACAAGCAATGCTTTGACTAAATATAACAGTTACACACTGCTTTGCTGTATAGCAGTCACTGGCTGGAAGCAATGTACAACGCAATAAAAACGCATTAACAAAATGGCATAACATAAAAACAGGCACTAACAGGTAAAACACTGTTTATCACTGTTGTTTTTAAGCCTCCATATGGAAACTGTTTTTACTCCAAGTCAGCAAGCGAGGCCTCCACGTTGACATGAAATTGTCCGAACAAGACATGGCGGTCGTAATAAACTACAGACACTGACAGCCACCTCACACGGTACACTACACGACTAGGCAGATTATTAAAGTGCAATACCGCCAATTCATCGCTAACTATTTAACGTTTCCGTTTCTCAAAGAGGAGGCAGTGGATAGGTGACTCACTGGCCAACCAGCGTTAGCCTGTTAGCTAGCTGGCTAAATAACACGCACTTACACTTCGTCACAAAACCGCGAAACTTACATTAGCTTCTCCCACAGCAATGTAGCTTCAATAACATACAAATGATCTCAATGACGGCGACATGAACCGCTGTGGTCCGCGGATATTTACACGCCCTGTTCGAATGTACACAACGTCAACAGCGACCGTGCTACTTGTCTGTTTATCTTCTCCATGTCGACGTGTTTGGATAGCAGCACATTCCCCAAAGCACTTTCGTTATTTGTTTATTTTTTTTAAATATCTGTAAACTTTATGGTCTAAATAACACAAGACACCACATTTTAGATAGAAATATATAAAATAGATTTTTGCGAGCAACGAAACAACCGTTTACGCTATAACATTAACATTAAAATAAATGCGCTACTCTCCGTGTCGAATCTGTGAATGCGCGTGGCAAGTTTGGTGTTCCTGATGCATGTTTTGGTCGACAAACGCTGCACGACTGCCCTAAACGTAAGATACATTTCATTAATAGTGCAAAATAAATCAGTTCATTTTCATGTACAGCTTTACAGCGACGCGTTTCAAACGGGTCGTCTTCACGAGCACGAATAACTGAAGTTATATAAACCCAAATGCTACCTAGCTAGCTAGTTAGTTAGCACGTAAGCTTGACTTGATTCATATTCAGAACTAACGCTAACGTCATTTGCTTATTGTAAGCTTCACAACATGAGCACAGGGGTTTGCATGATGGGAAGTCAAAACTTACCGCAGTTTTTCAGCCAGCAATGGCTATATTGACACTGAAATAACAGCAAACAAATAAAATGATCTCTATGGGCAATGCAAATCATAAAAGAACACTTAATACAGCATTAAAGGCAAGCACATCTTACAGTATTAAAGTAGACCACTGTAAATGTAAAACAACAGCTGTAGTCACACAGTGGCTGAGATATGGCTATGTCATGGGTCATATGTGGCTACCAGATCTGGACCAGTCCACTGTTTGCTGATGATGTTGGAAGAAGCTTATAATGAATGTGAATTATTTATTGATGTAAATGTATTATTACCCACAGCATGGCGATCCCTATAGCCATCTTGGACTGTGATCTTCTCTTACATGGTCGAGGCCACAAGACCCTGGACCGCTTTGAACTGGACTCTGTCTCAGACAATTTCCTCCTCACGCAATTTGGCTTCCCCAGAGAGTTTATCCTGTATCTGGTGGAATTACTCAGAGAGGTATGTGCTCACACACAGGTTTGAATGATCACAGCCAGTCAACTATTCCTTTTTTTTAAAAACCTGCAGATACTTAGTCCTGTGTGTTTCTGCACGTTAGGCTCTCTGTAGACGTACCCAGCGCTCCAGGGCCATCAGTCCTGAGGTCCAGGTTTTGGCTGCTTTGGGTTTCTACACATCTGGCTCATTCCAGACGTCTATGGGAGATACGATAGGGATCAGCCAGGCGTCAATGTCAAGATGTGTGTCCAATGTGACCAGAGCCCTGGTGGAGAAAGCTCCCCAGTTCATCACGTTCAACAGGTATGATGCCATCTGTTGGATTACAGGGGTGTCTTATGTTATTATTTATGCTGTCATTATCAACACGAGGAAACATTATATATCATGCGCTTATTTTCACTTTAAACTACCTTGAAGGAGAATCATTGAAGGAAAAACAGCATCTATGGAGGTAACATCACCCTGGTTAATGTTCTTTAGTACAAATTACTTTTGATTTTCAAATGACTCTTTAAAAAAATCTGAAAAAAAGCCTGTCGGGATATGTTTCAAATACTTAGCCCTACTACTGGAAAGGCTTTAAGACTGTCAAAACCATCAGAACCTTAATATCATGGCTGTAAGAACATTGTGTCTAAGATATCCAGAAGAAAATTCTTTTCATCCCCCCTCTTCTCCCTCCCCCCCCTTTTTTCCGGTTTTATTTACAAAAGATGTCATTCGGTAATTTAATGAGGAATGGACTGAAGTGTTTATAGTAGTCAGTTTGCAGCCTTGTAGATTATAAGTGTGATTGTGAATAAGTGATGAGTGAGTTTTTAAAATCCCCATAACAAGTAAGAAACTAAGTTTTAGTTCACCTGCAGGGTTCCCACGCGCCCTAGAAAACCGTTGACCAATTGTCCACTTCTTAAAACACAAAATGAGAGAAAGAGTTAAATGTCCTGGAAATGTATTTAACATCCTCCTGTTTGTGTTATTAGTGTGTAAGCTGCACTTGGTAATATAATTTATTAGAAAAGGGAATTCAGGTTACTAAAAAGGTTCTATTACACTTGTCCTCTAATTGTAGGGATGAGTAACAGAAGTGTAAGTTTAAATCAGACTTCCACAGAGAGGAACATATAGTTCTATAGCAGGTTTATCATCTGTGAAAATGTCCTGGAAAATAATCTCTAGAAAACAGTGGGAACCTGGGCAGAGAATTATTTAAAAAGTTCCAGGTACGTAGCTACAGGAAACACTTGATTATTTGTGTATTTTGTAAATCCTGCATTTATTACGAGTTGCGACACTCCACAAAAAAAAACATAATGTCACACCTCACCCTGCACTTATGACTGTAAACGACTAGTATTTAGTTTTTTCCTTATTCAAGAAAATGCTGGATATTACCGTATATCGCCAATAAACTGTGGCCCGATGCTGATAGCCATGGTGGTGACTGACACGCTACAATGTGCATCGCTTGCTTTCGTCCCGCTGCAGCTGTAGATTGCAGAATATGGTTTTCTTAGTTAGTATTGTGCAATATTTAGAATTTCTCCTGTTTTGTGTCATTTAATGAAGTCTATATTGTGCCCTCTGCAGTAAGAACCATTACTACAACAACACGCTGACCTCACACACCTGTATATATTTATTACTTGATTGTGTGACAAGTTTCTGCCCCCTTGGCCAGTACCCAAACAATAGAAACACCCATATCTGCTCCAACAATGTCCATTTCCAAAACAAAACTTCCAGAGAAATAACTATGGAGAGTCAAGAAGCATAAATTATGTTTTATGCAAAATATTAACATTAATAATAAAATTTAAAATAAAAAATAAAAGTCCAATAATAATGTTTCCCAAACAGAGATCCCTCCAACCGAGAGCAGTCCTTCCAGGAGTTTCAGAGGCTGGCAGGATTCCCAGGAGTTCTAGGGGTGCTGGACTGTGTTCAGGTTCATTATATTATATTGCATTAACACTTTTGTACACTGTGTATGCAGGTGACAGCGCAACTGACCCGCCCTTCTCCGTGTTCTTTCCCCTCCGTCTCCAGGTCACCATCAAAGCTCCAAACAGCGAAGACTCGTCATATGTGAACAAGAAGGGGTTTCACTCTGTGGGCTGTCAGCTGGTCTGTGATGCCAGAGGGTTGTTACTCAGCGCAGAAACCCACTGGGAGGGTGGACTCAAAGACACCGAAGTTCTAGAAAAATCGGCTCTGTACAAACAGCTGCAGGACATAGAGGAGGGCTGGCTGCTGGGTGAGATGTGGATTCCAGACTCTGTGTCATTCTGCGGAGTCTGAAAAGATCCAGAAAAATAAATAAAGTCCTTTTATTGATTTCTGTTTCCTAGGCGACCGCCGTTACCCTCTAAGGAAGTGGTTGATGACCCCAGTCGACTGCCCAGAATCCCCTGCAGAGTTTCGGTATAATGTGGCCCACATTGCTACACATGAGATAGTGGATAGAACCTTCAGAGCCATCCAGACCAGATTCAGATGTTTGGATGGTACCAAAGGATACCTACAGGTACGCTGTCCTCTGAGCTAACCTCTCCCTGTCCAAAAATGAAACACTCAAATTATACTGTGCTATAAACTACACAGACCAGTACTGACATCACTGATACCTGTCTGTTTCGTCATGTCTGCAGTATTCTCCCGACAAGAGTTCGTCCATCCTGCTGGCCTGCTGCGTCCTCCACAACGCCTCCCTGCAGTCCGGATTAGACGCCTGGACTCTGGAGAGAACGGACCCTCTGGAGCAGCCCGAGAGCCTCGAGCAGAGGCCAGAGGACCGCGACAGCCAGGCAGAGGACCTCCGAAAACAGCTCATACTCAAACACTTCAGCTGAACCTGCTGGCTGGACTCACTCAAGTTCACGTCGAAGTCAAAGGGGGACCAAGACTAATAAGAGTGGGACCAGAACAGACTAATGGCATAAAGGACACAGACACAGTGTTGCTGATGCAGTTTTTTAATATTTTGCTGGTTTCTACTCTACTGACTACACTAAGATAACATAGTTGTATATGGAGGAACATGCAAGACGCTATACAACAAACCAGGACAACATTATACCCAAACACATTTCAAATATGTAATTGTGTGTGTTTTACAACTATTCAAACTGTGTGCAGCTGCTGTGTTATCGAGGTTTCTTTACAAGTGGAAAAAGGCCCCCTCCCTCCCTGTTTTTAATCCCTCCCCCATGAATCCACTGATTTTTCTCCCATTTTCTTTTCCTTCCCCACGTTGATTCCACAGGTTAAAATCTTGTCACAATACAAAAACAAGGCCCTTATTTACAACAACTGCACATTATGTTGTCATTATATGTACACTGGTGCATTAAGACTGTTGAGGGTGAGAATGACAGGATGATTGGGCAACGGGCTGCAGTCACGCAATGTTTTTGTGTAGCATGAGGGACACAAAATGAAACGAAGACAAGTTAGACGATCTGTGTCCATTGTAAAATAGGATTTCTGAGTGTTTTATAAGTCAGAACTCTTATTGTATCCTCGAGGATTTGGGCTGGGACAGTGAAATGTCTGTTTTTTAACGGCCTTTAATTTGAAGGAATACCATGACATATCAAAATAGTTTCTGGGGAGCATGGTTGTTTTTTTTTCTCGCATTGTCTGAATAGTGGTGAAGAAATAAAAGAGTTTTTGTAAATGTCCTGATGTTTCTTCAAATTGTGGAGATAACAAAGCTAGTGGTGTTTTACTTCCTGGAATGTATTAGTCCCCTGATTGGCTTCATCAATATATACACACTTTCTACAAACAGGAATAAATACAACATAGACTGCTGTCGCATGAACACATTTAGTGTTGATGTTTAGATGTTTGAGGTTATAGGATGCTTTTATTGAGCATTACTATATTTCTTTTTGAATCAGAAGTTGATTTGTGATGAATTTCTTTCTTTCCAGGCCACGAAACCAAAAAAACTGATTTTTTTTAAAGGTCCGAATAAACAAGCTAATGGCATTTTTAAATCACGAGGGAACAAAGAAAAGACCCCCTGGGGTTTTCATGCGACAGCAGTGAAACATAAACACTGTATTACAGTTAAAAGACACAAACAGATCATGTCAAAGTTTTACACTCCATGAAACAGCATGTAAACACACCATCATGTAAAACTTCACATCATCCTAAATGCCAAAACACAACATACGGTTCCTTTCTTTTTTTTTTTTTGCATAAAATAAATATGCTCTTTTTTGATGCTCAGAATATATTATAAGTTGTATTTTTGTGTTTTTTTGTAAACATTATTTAGAAAAACAAAACATTAAGATAAACTAATCTTAAAAACATGTTCAGTATTTATTTTTTTGTTGCATAAATTAAATATGCTCTTTTTTGATGCTGCAAATATATTACATATACAATTTTTAATTCCATAAAAATACTTTTATGTCATGTTTCCCCAACCTCTGTCGGTACCCCTTTAACGGTCCCTGGATATGAAAATATGGTTTCTCCCCAAAATGATGCAGAATTTTGGTCAGAATTTGGAAGTGTCAAACTAGCTTTAACTTCAAAATAAAACACATTACATGTGTTTGTTGTAACTCTTAACATTACACAACAGCAGTTCAAACCAAGGCTGGCTCTGCTGCTATGCCCCTAAATAAAACCTAGAGAGACAGATAAATCCTGAACATTCATCCAGAAACAAGAACTAGAAAGATAATGAAATGAGCTAAATCACACCCAGGGTGTTAGAAGGCCGAAACCAGCCCTGATTTAACCAGTGTGTAATCTAGTTATTGTTCCCGGTGTTTAGGTGTGTGTGTGGGTTTCAGGTGTAAAGGCTAAGTTGGTCATATTGGTCTAAATAAGTGGAAGGCACTTTTAAAATGGCACAGCTTCCTTTTAAAAAGGATGTGAATATTTTTACATGTTGAATTCATTATGCACATAGACTGTCATGAAACAATGAGTCAATTAGCTGAAAGTTAATCTGCAACCATTTTGATTAGCAATTAATCACTTAAAGGTGCTGTAGCGGAAATCTGCATTTCGGCTAATTTCCTGTCTGCTCTCACAATTAGCAGTCCCCTCCCTCTTCCCCACGTCACCACACTGACATCCTGCTGCCTCTCTTTATGGAATTCTCTCTCCTGATTGGATAAACTGGGGACGAGATACCAGAAAATTTGTGTTTACTGCAGAAAGGAGGGACTTGGTGACCCATGTTACCGACTGAACACTCTATCGGTGATGGCTGTCGGGATGTAGAGCTGTTTAAGGTTTATTTTAACAACAAAAAATTACTTACAGCACCTTTAAATTGAGTTTTAAGCAACAGTCTCTGGTTCCAGCTCCTCTAATGTGAGGATTTGCTGTTTGTATTTCATATCAGACAAAACCTGATATTTAAAGATGCTACCTTGGCCTCTGGGAAACTGTGACTATTTTATGACCTTTTGTAGTATTGATAAAATAAAAAAAACATAGTTAAACCAATAAACAAAACAAATGTTAATAACAGCCCTATATCAACAGGTATAGGTAATGGTGATTGAAAATGAAAGCACCATGTGCTAACATCAGCTGCAATCCCACAGTGGAGGTCAGTCAAGTTTCTATATATTATGTATTTACGTTCATGAGTTAAAGGTAAAGGTTTATCTGTGTGTTTCCCTCAAAATTAAGACCATATTACCCACAAAGCCCTCTTTGCTTACTCTTGCAAAGAGGATGTTGTTTTCTGTCTTAAGGGCAACGCTACAATGTGTTTGTTTTAGAGAGAAAGTGTCAATGGCTCTGGAGACCAAAAGCAGCTAATAATTCTTCATTATTTTTGTTAAAACGCTACACTTTGCATTTGTGTGTTGTATATTGTAGAGGTTCTTGTTTTTATGGAATGTATCTAAAGTTTTAATATTCTTTGAGACTGTACAAACTTAATTTGAATAATTAGTTTGGAATTTAAAATTGTACTATATTTCAATGCACACTCCAATAAGATGGTCCCTTTAAAATCCAGTATATTCAGGTGTAGCAGAGCCTCTTTGAGCAGAGAAGCAAGCACCACGTACAGGCAGTGTACCGGCTGTGGATGGCGGATGGGAGGACTGCAGTGTCTGAAGTCTTGAAGCTCACTAAAACTGATGATGATGGACTGGCAGAATCATGTAGATTTCGGTCCAGTTGCGTGTTGATATGAAGATTCCTGAGTTCAGGAATCTGGAGGCCTTTTAGGGGTCAGAGGTGAGAAGTCATGGGAGGAGGGGTCAGGTTGTGTCAGAAAAACTCGGAGACTCCGTCTGGTTTTGTTTCTCTGAGGGGAGAAGAGGCACTCAGTTAGTGTTGAGAGGGCGATGAAAGTTTTTTGACATAAAAAGATCACAGTATATATGTGTGTGTTTCTACCTCCGGTCTAACTCGGGCCCAGTTGTCTGGTTGCTGTGTGCGTCAGCTGTGTATCGGATGTGGGAATGGGCCTCTGATTGTAGCCGCTCCCCTTCTGATGTCACTAAACTCTCCTCCAGTGGAGCCCCTTCATTGTAGAAGAGCAGGCTGCGGGAACGGACTGCAACACACAAACACACACTGGTCTTCATGCTCATGTTCATGTGGGCTGCAAAGACTGGTCAAATTCATTCATTTCTTGGATTTCCTACATTCATGATCAAACACTGTTTATCATTTTGAACATATTTAGCCAAACTCCAGTTGTACATTTCATTAATCAACCAAAAAGTATCTGTTTCCAGAATTTTCAATGAGAATTTGTTGTTTTATATCATTAAACTGAATATCATTGGGTTGTGGACTTTTGGTTGGATAAAATAAGATATTTTAAGACATCACCTTGTTTTTTTGAGATTTTACATGATTATTTTATGGCCTATACACTTAAAGGACCAGGATTTAGTTGCACCTAGCAGTGTATTTGCAGATTACAATTCCTTTACAAACGTGTGGGAGAAACTACAGTGGCCACGAAACAGATGAAAAACGTGACAGGCACTATCCAGAGCCAGTGTTTGGTTTGTCCGTTCTGGGATACTGTAGATTTGCCAAAAGAGAGACAAAACACGCAGTAAAAATTAAAAGTTGAATTTGACTGATAGCATTAGTTTTCTATAGATACTGTGATAATATTATTTTGAATTCATTTGGTTACAATAATCATGTAGAGAAAATCTTTTCCTAATGGGAATATTAGGGTAACATTTGTGGAAGTATTGCTTTCAGGCACCATGTCATTAAAGAGAATTCTCTTTGGTCAGTGGTCGGACACTTTGTTCCTAGTTTGTTGCAGCCAGTAACTATCTCGATTAGTTGGACAATTTGACACCATCATCATGATAAAGTACCCTGAAAACAATCTAAAATGAGCTCTTTATGTAAAGAATAGTGTGTGATAACCTTTTTTAGACATCACAACCTTTCTAATATTATACACAAGAAACATCCAAATCTAATTGTTCTGAACGTTGTAGTGTCTCGTGGCCACAGGCTTCAGTAGGGCTGATTTCCAGCGCTGATGGTTACAGTCTAGCAGACTTTTTCCCATACCGCTCAGAGGTTGGTTGTTGGCATAAAGGACTGGTACTTAACATGATGACAGCCTAACTTCTAGTTTTTAAACGGGGTTTCCCCAAGAGTAAGTACTTAAAGTATTTTTATAGGGAAGAGGAATTCAGTGAGGAATTAAAGTTCTTCAGGAGTTGTTTGAGAGAAATAACTATATTTTATTTATTATTCTTATAATGAATCTTGTTTTTTTATTTCTGTGTACCAGGTAATTATCCAATAGATTCTCAGTTAGAAACTAAACTTTTGCCATTAGATATTACACAATGTGATGTCTTTAGGTTTGCTATCACTACTGACATACAATTACTGAATTCAACAAGTTGATTTGAATTGTTTTAGGGTTGTTGAAAGTTAACACTGTTAACTAAACGAGAGGTGATTGAGGTTTATAGGTACATTAAAAGGCTTAAATTAGCCTTTGAATGTACATATTTGTAGACCTACCCTGACTGGTGGTGTAGAGGTCCGCTGATGGAAGAGGAGGAGAGGAGGAGGGATGAGAGGAAGAGGAGGATGAGGACAAAGAGGAGGAGTCGGCGAGGAGGGAGAGGGGAGAGAGGCAGGGAGAGAAGGAGCCCAACACCAGGACAAAACACACGGCCATCATCTGCACAGAGGAAGGAGCAAAACACTCACATTAATAAATAATACTAAAGGGAAAGTGGCTAATGCTGGAGACAAAAGAAATGCAAAAAATATATAATAAAGTAACTTTAACAACAACAATGGCAACAAGAGCTTTACAATAACAACAACAGTGTTTACCATGAGGCATGTCCCTGTTTGAGTTGAGGCCATTTTACAAGAACGGGGGACAACTTTCCCTGAAATCAATGATTGAAGCTTCTGGAGCTGCTGTAGGAGAGACCTGAAGACAGAGAGAGACAGAGAGGGATTAAAGAGCAAGAACTACAAAGGTTATCATTCCACAGCTAGAGAAAGAGAGGGGATGAGGGAGTAAAACTCGAGGCAGAACATTGTTTGGTTGAGGACTCTGGACAGAGCCTCTGAGATGGCTCTTACCCTCTCACAGATCGCGCCTCAGCTCAAGGAAGTAACAGTGGTTAAAGTCTTATATTGTGATATTGTCTTACAGTTGGTAAAGGTTAGGATTAGAGCCTTTGTTGGGGGTTTCAGTGTGATGATGTGTGCAGAGCCTGAGAAGTTAAACTCAGGGCAGCAAACACCTGTATAGATCTTTCGTGTTTGTCCCTGCAGGAGGTTTCTTGCATGATTCACAATTTTAGACTCAGAAATTCTTTATTGATCCCCGAGGGGAAACGGCGCCATGTTACAGTTGCTCATTTCTATAATAAAAATACACAGATGGGTGACAATTTAGAGGAAAAACCAACACAAACTTCCAAGTCTCTGGAACCCTCTCCATTCTCCTGTAGGTGTTCAACTGATCCACATTATTTCCGTTCTAATTAAACCATTCAATGAGCCCTCGATTTCTGTATGAAAGCATTTGTTTGCAATCATTTTTTCCAATCATTTATTCAGGTTTTTCCTTTCATTTGTCACCTGTCTGTATATAGGAATAGAGAAATTAAGGAAAAAAGAAAGTGTACAATGTACAAATATGTGCATTGTACTTCAATATAAACAACTCTAAATATTTAAAAAAAAAGAAATATGGGCCACATACTACATTATATAAGAGTGTAAATAAATAATAATGCTGATAAATGTAAATGAGAATAGTATAAACAAGACATTTTGATTGAAATATGCTGTATAAATCCCAGAGTACTGCACAGTATTGGGTTGATTGCACATTACAGTAAACTTTATCCACCTTATTTACTGTTGCTGTTTGTGTCAGCCGGAGTAAGTAAACGAGTGCAGTAGAGCTGGACAGAGTATCCCAGTAAAACCACTAGAATACAGTCTATCAGTGGGATCTGGAGAGCAGGGTTCTGATGGTATGAGCTGTCGGTAGATGCGCGGACACACTCTGACCACTAAGTGGAGACAGAGGACCAGTTGCTACTGAACACACTGTGAACCAGCCCTCAGAGACTCATTTAATGAGTGAGAAATGAAACCAGACAATAAACGGGTCAATCAGTCAGTCAGATATTCAGGTGGCAAACTAAACAGTGAGTCAATCCGGCTGTCTGTACATTCAATGCTTCAAATTTCCATGCTGCTGTCTGTCACATGCACCAGAATGTAGCATTAAACAGTTGCCAGCTGTAATGAACTTATATTGGATGATACTGACCAGCATCAATCACACAGCACTTTGATGTAAAACCACAATGATTTACTGCTCAAGTTATTGCTGCTTTAAATACACAGTACTTCCAAAGGTCATGCTGGTTGACGGGGTGAACACTTGTGTGTGTAAACAGTCAGCACGAGAATGGAAACATTTTAATTAATGGATTAAAAATGAACAGAAAACTGTGCTTGGGGTTTTTTTTTTGTTACTTTTTAAGTGGAGCTATAGCGGTTTCTCCTTGTCTCCAGAGTTTGTGCTAAGCTAGGCTAAACATATCGTGAACCGTAAATTATTATCAATCTGACTCTGGCTAAGACAGCAAATAAACATATTTTGGAAAGTTTTTAACATATTTAATGCTACATGGAGGTGGAGTAGCACTAACCTAGGCCTGTATGAATCAAAGTGGACGTGCAGTGCAGAGAAACCATTGCATGCAGAACAAAATGACCACTAATAACTGTATTTGGGGCCTTTTTTAGAAACTAGGAGCTTAAATTTAGTTCATTCGTTTAAAAAAAAAAATGTTCAGACCTGCACACACTCAGGGACTTTATTTGAGAGTGAGCGTGCTGACTCATGTTTGCCAGTTTGTGCCAACTCATTGTTCCTCCGTGTGGTGGTTTAACATATTCATCAGTGTGATTGTGTGTGTGTGTGTGTGTATGGTGGAAGGGAGGGGGTTGCCTTCTATGATGAAAGCTACTGTTAAGTCGCAGCTTTAATGACAGGCTGAGGCTGCCACAGACAGACAGACATAGAGACAGACGCCCCCCTGCCTCCCCTCAAGCCTCAACCCTCTATCCCACCACACCCACCCACCCATCTACGCACCCACTCCTGGATAATAGCAGATTGGTTTCATATTGTTATAATGACAGAGGAGCTGGGTGAGTCTACACTTTCTAGACAAATTTCTGTTTAGACTCCTATAATTCTTTCAGTGTAACACACTGCAAATAAACTGTAGACTCCAAAGGCTTTTACATACAGAGCATAAATAATAGCACGTATAACCTACAGTAGAGTGCTTTTCTTTCTTCTTTGATAACTACAGGACTACAGCTCACTCAGAGCTTTCCTGCTTGCAGTTATAATCATCGTTATTCTCAGAGAAAGATTAAAGAAAACTGAGGGCCGGTTTCTTTGGCCCTGCTATAACGCAGATCATTCAACTCTTCGCTTATCAAGACGCATTCTTCGCCATCTTGTTGCTGTTTTCAGTGATTATAATCCAAACATCGTTACAAGAATGTTGGGTCTGTGTTATTAGTGTTAGGAGCCAGCACACATCAGCTTTGGCCTGTTCAGAGACACAACAGCAAGACAGCACTAATGTCAGCCAGTGTGTGTGTGTGTGTGTGTGTGTGTGTGTGTGTGTGTGTGTGTGAGCCTCACCTGTTGGCAGTCTCCAGGTTTTCTACTTTTCTCCACAGGTCGCTGTTTTCTGACGTGTAGCTCTCCACCCTGATACACACAGACAGACAGACAGACAGATGTTTGCCTGAGATCTGATTTTTACAATGTTTTGCTTTGAGAACGCAGCAAGGTGCAAACCAGTGTGGGCTTTTACTGCAATCAGAAATAATGTCAATCATCAAGGCTGAAATAGCAGCCGCGCAAGATGGGCGACTGCCACGGGGCCCCAGACCTCCAAGGGTCCCAAAAGTGTAAATTAAAGTTTTATCAAATGACACAGAAGATCTAGGGCCAGTATCCTTCCAGCATTGTGGCTGTTTCGTGGATCTCTGGGAGTTTAATGGAGCTGCCATGTGTAGTCTGCTGTGAGCGCTGGACTTCGGAGGTGACAGGTGGGACTCAATAGGGGCCAAAACCAACTTTTTCTTGGCCCTTTATAAGGTTAATCCGCCCATGTCACTACTCGTTTATATTCCATCCAACTGTCAAGCTAATCTTATGCTAACGTTCCCTAACGCTAACATTGGATCTGCACACAAAAACAGAGAATCAAGAGTTGTGCTTCTTGTAGCTGGTTTGATTGAAATTGACAAAAGATACACATATTCTACTTTTACAGATTTATATTAATTAATAATACACAATTCTTCTTCAGCTAATGTGAGCAGTATTGGGTAGTAACAGATTACATGTAATCAGGATTACATAATCAGAAAACTACAAAAAATAATACCATAGATAAAACTATTAAATCAGCACAGGTTGCATCTGAAAAATGAGTAATGGATACAGTTAGTTTTTGTAACCCAATGGATTGTATTCAGTAACTACATTTCAAAGTATTTTGACCTAAGACTGAATATGAGTCACATTTAATGCTTTCCATGCTTTGCATAAATCAGTATGTGAATTCTAAACACATGGATGGACTGGATATACTGCACGCAAGATACATCATTTTTATTTCAATAATCATCATAGGACCACGGTGGAATGATGGACATACTTGTTTTGTGCACAACATACACAACTGGATTTGCAAGATGACAGATGTTCCCCTCCCAGCTGTGTCTTCCCCTCATCTCCTGCTAATCCTATTGATCTCTATTATCAACTGAACATCTTGTTAATCTTGTACTCTGTACATCATAATCCTCCTGATCTCCTCCTGTGTTTGGTTTGAATAGGACTTATTCCTTTCAGCGAGTGGTCCCGCTGTTTTCTGTCTGAGGGATCCTCCAATAATCCTGTCCTCACGTCCAAAAAAGAAACAAACACAAAGGATATAAAGAAAGGGATTTCTGGTTTTACATACCTCTTCTTACTTCTCTCAAGTGTTCATACACATGGTCTAAAGGGATTAATAGGACAGTGTGTTTCCACCTGTATGAACCGCTTTGGCTGTTTATCAGCTGACTGAAGCAGTTTACTTTTTGCTTTGAAAGCGACGTAAAATGAAGCCCACATTTTCACCTCTCTTTCGCTCTCCCTGTCAGAGACTCTTTGAATCTGACCCATGTGTTCAGCAGGTTATTGGAGTCCTGCCATAGCAAGGAATGGCCAGAATAACAAAGGAAAGAAGAGAGGAAGGACTTTCTGGTAACTTTTGATGATGAAACACATTCTGTAAGTATTATGTGTTCATCTGGATATTTCTACTTGACCCCACAAGGACCTGTGAGTTTGCTGATGTGCTGCCTCCAGTTAAATTCCCTACAGAGCTCTTGTGTCTGTTACCACACTCAGCTCCAAAGCAGTTGGGAAAACCTCTAAATACAAAAACTGCCTCTTAACTACACTTCGACTGCCAACTTCACTTCAGCATTACACAACTCTATCTTTTCCCTCTTTTGCCAGTTACATTTTTCAGGTTTTGCCTGTGCCAGCGATGCACAATTATGTATAAAAAGGCCTATGGTTAGGTTCAACTCAGGGGAAACCTCATGAGCCAACACGGCTGCTTTCTGGACCAAATACAAATACTCTTAAATACATTGTTAGACAGCTTGGAGAAGGGGATGAAAAGGCTTTTCATTCATTGCATAGATATTGAAGACTTGAAAAATAAAAAACCAAAGGTACACGATGAGTACATAGCAACAAGTCACCAATTTTGAAGGATAAGTCTGGTAATATTGTACATTTGTCTTTTTTCTATTATTATTTTCTCTAGGTTTTCAAGTCTATATTTGGATAGTGACCACTGCAGAGAGACAGGAAACCCCAACAAATGCACTATTTCCTCCTGTTTGAATTACCTTTGCTCAAACACGAGGAGACAAGTTAAATATAAGGCTTTTTAAGATCATTATGAATGCAATTTACGATCTATTTTACTTTCATTCAGGCAAAAAATGATGTGAATGACTTTGAAGTTTCATTTTGTTATAGCATGATCAAATCTTTCCAAAAAGCACATTTAAAAGTGAGACTGAAAAAAGCAACTTTATACAAGTAACGTGAACTCAAAATCAATTTAATACATTTTAAGGCCTTACCAAGTGTAAAAACTACAGTGCCCAGTTGTTTTAGGGAATTATTGAGCGTTTTTTCAGCCATGATATTTGTGTTTTTAAAGATTTATGTCAGTAGAAACTAATAGAGGTGGGGCTGAGAGCCACAGACAGAGTGAGGAAGTCAGAACGTATTAAGAGACAGACTCAGGCCTCATTATTCATAGAACAGTCCTCGGAGAGCCTCTGGAACCCCCTGGCCGACAGTGGAATCGTGGTCGGATGACAAACGACTTATATTGCTGCAAGCATAGCCTTGACACACTGTTGGTTTTATTCTTTTCATGTGATTTGTTGACAGCAAGAAAAATACAGAATAATTTCTTCTGTATTTTTCTTACTTCTTATCCTCAAAATTCTGCCACTAATAGCAGGGTAAACTCAGACGCTGAGCTTTGTAGAATCTGTTAAATAAATTCAAGAATTTGAATCGATTACTTTTTTTAAATTTTGGATGAATTAGAGCTTAGTTCAGCAACAATGGTGTGATTTTATTCTTCCAGACTGCAGCAACTTAGTATTCTGAATAATCAGGACATCTCACAGCTCTGGCTGGACTATTCCAATATTATGGCCACTAATATAGTGTAGTAAGGTTACTTTAATACCATTCGAGGGGACTATAATGAGAAAAAAGGGTTTGGAAATATAGACAGTGAGATACAAAGGTAACCCAAAAGGAGTGGAAAAGGAATGGAAAAAATGGGGACAAGGATATTTTCCAAGCCTTACTTTTTCTCCAGACATTCCACATACTCTTTCTTCTTCCTCCGACTCTCCTGAGCTGAGATCTAGGTAGAAAAACAGAAAAATATCAGCAAGATGCAAAGACCTGAGTCACAGGTTCTGTAAATAGCTGATGTGTAAATCACACACAAAATGAAAGGTGCGGTGTTTACCTTATTTTTGATCTTCCGTCGGACTCTCTTCAGTGCCTTCTCTTCACTCTTTGTGAGAGGAAGTTTGTTTGGTACTGGATAACCCTCAGCAACCAGGGTCCTCTTCTCTTCTTCTGTCAGCATGAGGGGACCTGAACCCTGCAGCTTCTGCACAATGAAACAAGCACCACATCAATGTATTTACAACCATTATCAGCTATTTATGTTCGAATAAACCCTGCAGGCAACTCACTCATCCGCTTTTCCTTTTAACAATCACTTTTGCATGAAGAGTTGAATTAATTCATCAAATATTCTAAAAGTTCAGTGTGATTACCCACGTTGACGTGTTTCCAAACACACTTATCTACACACTTATCTAAGAAAAGAGATTACTGAGAAAAACTGTAAAAAAAAAAAAAAGAAAACTTCACAGCTTTATCAAATCAAACATTTTGCTGACATTAAACCATTCTGTATAAACATGCGGTCATAAGGCATTACATTATGGCATTAGTACAAATGTGATTCATTTGTTCAGAGAAAAGCAGCTGAATCAGACAAACAATGGTCAGACACTGAATTTATTGAATTTCACTGAATAGGCCCTATTTTGTCAGCACATTATTGGACCAATTTAACCCCAAAATGACAGACCAGTAAGTAAACAAAGGCAATAAAAACAATTCCACAAAAGCCTGTAACAATATATCGTCATGTAATCTGCAAAGATTTTTATGAAAAGCCCCCCCTTTCGACCTTAATCATGTTAATAAAACGAAACTTAACATAGCTCAAATTAGAAGTGAAATTAGCAATTGACCCTCTAATAACTGCTCTAATAACATTTGAGCAAGCCTTGGTCAGAACCTGGTTACTGAAAACAGCCACGTGTCACTCAAAGTGGCCATGCCCTTAAATATGCAAAACTTTAAACCTTGATCATTTAAAAAGGTGAGTTATATAAAAATTACCCCCCCATTTTTTTGGACCGGGCTGTGAACATGTTTATTTCTGCTGTAAAGTTGGGCATTTTAATATGAGGCCTTATGGAGATTGACTCACTTCTGGTGCCAGCTTCAAGTGGCCGTTCGAGGAACTGCAGTTTTTGGCACTTCGTCTTGGGTTCATTTGCCAGCCACGGAGGTTGCCGCTTGACTTAGATATGCTGTGTGCTAGGCTCGTCTATGTTGAAAAGACAATAGAATTGTGAAGATGGTTAAAAGATAAAAGCGACATATAGTCTCATCTTAAATTAGCTAATGTTAGCAAAATGTTAGCTAACTACCTAACTCATGATTGATGTAAATTAGCAAGCTAGTTAGTTAGTGTTTTGCTAACATGAGCTTGCTAACTTAAGATGTGACAATATATATGTCGCTTTTACCTTTTAACTATCTTCAAAATGTGTCTTTTCAACATAGACAAGCCTAGCACATAGCATACAGGAAAGGAGAAAGTTGACTGAGGCTTGCTCAACTGTTATTGGAGCATAAAGCAAAACGGGCGGGACTTAGGAAGGGTCAATTACTGAGGGGCTTCAGCACCGTAATATTTTTGCCAACCCATTAGTAGAAGATGTTGGGTTGACATACATTATATTTTAAGCTAACTCTGTTGTATGTGATACGTTTAACTTTACCATAGTTCTGTTATAATGCAGAATAAAGTGAAGGCGACTGTTGAGCAGTGCACTCTGCAAGATTGGCAGATTGGTTTGTTCTTTTACTCACATGTGGTGCAGTGAGGAGAGGTGAAGAAGAGATGGCGGAAGAAGAGGAGGAGGAGGATGAGGAGGAGGCACGACCTCCTGGCCTCTGTTGTGGTTGAGGGGAAGACGGTGGCAGAGGGAGGTGTGGGGAGGAGGGAGGAAGGGAGCCGTCGCTGTCGCCGTGGTTGCTGCTGGGAGGGGTGGGCGGGAGCTGGAGAGCATCGTCTAGAGGAGAGGAGGGTGTTGAATGATTTTTTCTATTTTAAACTTTCTACATTGTTCTGCTGCTAAAAAGAACACAGCAAATAAGTCCACTAAAAACTGATCGAGTTCAGGGAAATAAAGTCCTTCAAATCAATAAATTTTTTGACCATATTTTCTTAAAAATATTGCAGAGATTAGACAAACATTGCTGGTACTGGATACATTTGTGTCTCTTCCTATAGAGATAAAATTGCTGCTGAACTGAATTGTGAAACCACTGTAACATGTGGGTGTGTCTGTGTTTTGTGTACCACTGGGCAGGCTGAGGTACTGTCCAATCTCTTTGGGTTCATCTTTTATGGCCACTGGCTTCACTTCGTCTTGACTGCGCTCCTACGGAAACACATAAACAACAGCGATGCTGATAAACATTGCTTTTGAACTGACAATTTAACATCAACGGAGCAATTTGTACTGTTTCGGCATTGAGACGCAGGCCTGGCAGATGCTAACCGTGTGTCTCCATGGTGACCCTCTGTGTGGGGGGGCAGGACTTAATATGAGAGGCGGGCCTTCCAGAGGCTGAGGGTCTAACCTTTGACCCACATCGGGCTCCTCCTGTTTCACCAAGATGGCCGAAAGGTCCTGACTGAAGTTCCATTCAAATTCTGAGGGAAACACAAAATACCATAAAATGAATATCAAATCAACATACAGTATATATTTACAAAGACATTTTTGTTCTAATGTGTCTTTTTGGCGATGGACCACTGCAGTGTTTTGTAGGTCCGTGCTGAATCGCTTTATTTAAAGATCACCTCCAGACATGTATTAATACATACAAATACAAAAAAAGGACAATTTCAACAAAAGTGATCTACTCCTTCAACCTCATTAAAAATTCCAAAATCTATTCATATGCAAATGTTTTTTTATTTCCAAAGTTTTCCTGCTGCCCACAAGATGTCTCCTCCTTCACTGTAAAGTCCATTCTCAGTGTATGTGCACTGGTGGCTTCGAGTTTCAAGGATGGACTTCTGAGATCAGTTTCTAAACTCACTTTCTAAAGTCAGTTACTAAAACTAACCCTAACTAACACTTCACAGTTATTCCACTTTTTATTCAGTGGAAGGCTTGATGGTGCAGAACAGGGGATCCACCTGGTGATTGTTGCATACATCCTTAGAGGTCATACTGGTGTGTCAATTTGACAAAACAATGCCAAGTCAAGGCCCCCTTACAAGATGTCCCTTAGTTTCCCTTGAGTTGAGATTCTTTGTGTGAAAAACGACAAAAATATCGCCAACAGCTTAGTAATAATGAAGCCTTAAATCCAGCCCAGAAAGCTCCTTGCCCTGTTCAGAAAGCAGAATGAACCTCAGCATTCTGAGCGACTTAAGTAACCTTAACTATCTCTCTCTTCAGGGAGGCTTTGCTGTAGGTCTTCCAATGGGAAGTAACTGGTAGCTTATAAATCACACTTTCAAAGAGCTTCCCCAAAACATTTGAGCACTTCCTGACGAAGCTGGTCATTATAGACTGCTGGACGACGTCGCTCTGGCAACTGTGGTGCATAATTTGTCTCCAGCGAGTGTGTATCTACCCTGAAATAAAAGATGGGCTGAACCAGCAACTCGTCTTCAGTATCCTTCCTGAGAAAAGAAACTGTTGCTGCCTTTAAACACAGCAGAAAATATGCATAATTGAGTGACCCAACAATGAGGTCAGAGTACAATTTTAAAGGAGGTTCACCAAAACATAATGAAGATATATTTCTAAGAGCATCTCACAGGTACACCGTTGTTTAGTCTACTGTGAGCTGCAGAAAGTATTTTTAGGGATATAAGTGCCACTGCAGGGCTGCAGGAAAGTTAGTCACTGGCACTCCTGGCATATTTGGTGTCCTAGTGGGCAAGATGATAAAAAGGCTCCGGTCCTCCCCGCCAACACCAACCAACCTCCTGAAATAACCTTTGGCTAACCAAAGCTCACAGGGAGGGATGCTTATTGTGGGGCAAACATCGTCACAAATCATCAGAGGCAATCAATAACAAGCAAAGAGTCATTTGACAGTATGTGCACTGAGTCAAACAAACACAAACACAAACAAACCCAGATATTACCAATGATACTAATTAAGGTTCCATTCAATGTAGTGTAGCAGCCCCCTGACTCTGTTTGACATTAATTTCTATAGTATGAGTCATACTTTTAATGCATTTACATGGAGTCAAGTAATCCAGATGTCATGCTAGTGGATGGTAAACTTAGCTGAGGTCAGCTGAGAATACCGGTGGTAGACAGCGTTGTCCTCCAAAGTTAAAATGTTTGAACTTTCTTTCTCCACAGCAGTATTTAAAACTGGATCTTATGAAGCTCCCTCACAGAAGGAGAAAATATGGGCAATCTGGACAACAAGAACTAATTAATAACTTACATAAAACAATATACACAAAATAATCGCATTTAATATATTTATTCCCTTCTACGACATCACCATAGCAACATATCATACATGTTTCATTTTGCTGTCCTGTCATTCTGTCAGACTGAGTCCATGTGAATGCAGTATTAGTCATTCATACATTAATTTTCTAAAATGTCACAAAAGACAGTCAACCAGAAGTTTAACTTTATCACAAAACACCATGAGCAAATACCAAGAGCTAACTCTACAGGAAATAATTTGCCCAAATAAACATTTTTTTCCAGGACTTAGTAGTTACAGTATAATAGTGGTTGCCTTACAGGCAAAATGTGGAGCATTTTGGAGGATCAATGGAATATAACATTCATAGGTATGTTTTCATTAGTGTATAATCACATGGAAGACGCTGTAGCTGGCTCGACTTTAGCTGCAACGCAATGGAGCGTCATCCTGCAAGGTGTTGCATTTGCAATTATGTGCACACTCACATACCTGGTAGATTAATTTGTAGTGTGAACGCCTATTCTCCTATTTATCTCGCGATTGCTGTGATGGAAGATTAAGGTGTGCCACTGTGAAAACTTTCCAGTGCTGTAAAGTTAGATAACACATTTTTTGTGTTATTTATGGCGACACCAGTACATCAAATGGAAATGACGTAGATGTATTTTATTCAAAATAACGGTCGGTTTATTTGGACAACCCCTGTCCACACAGGAAGAGTTTCTAATGATGGGTCTACCAGAGTTGAAGGTTAACTGTGTATGCTTTCAATTAAGGCCCTTTTAAAGTCAATCTGATTAGGCACTCCTCCAAAAAAATCCACCTAACAGTCAATGTCAAAGTTTGAAACTTTCAGCATTAAACTTTAAATTGAAAAGTGAAACCACGTTCTGGGCTATGACATAACCTTTTAGAGGCTAATAGCAACAAAAAAGTAGCTGCAAGTCCAGAAGGAGGAGTGTGTTATGTTTCATTGAGTCAGCATCTTTTCATTTTAGAATAAGACATAAACACCCGGAGACACTTTGATGTTTGTCACAACACACACACACACTACCAAAAAGCTCCCATAGTGGAAAGAGAGCAGTAGCAGTTTAACAAGGCGAGGGCTGCTGTATGTATGTGTGTGTGCGCGTTGGGAGTGAACGTCATTTTAATCACTGGTTTCCTAGCAACATTCTGCTGGTAAAATGCTCTGAAGTTTACAAGCTGTGTGTGCTGGGGAGAAGCGTGGGGTGGTGGAGGTGTGTGCCCGTCAGAGAGCTGGTAGCTTCTTTTTATCCTGTCCATTACTACAGCGGGGGTCAGCACGGAGAGAGTCCATCCTAAAAACAAATCCCTGTGGCTTCTTTCTGCTGTCTTACACACCCCAAAGTCACTACCTGCAAACTCGATGACAGTAACACACAGTAGCTAATATAGGTGATATATTGTTAAAAATCAAAAGAGAGTCAGAAAAAAACCATTAGATTAAAATACAGTGATGGAAACTGTTAAACCTATGTAGCTGTCACATGTTCAATTAGTTTAAGGGATGTTTATCATTGCGGTGCCATAGCATGGAAAACCCAGCTGCAGTATTAACTCCAACCAGTCACCAGTAACAATTTTATAATTTTATATACTCTCCCATTCACTGCTACCTCCAATATGTCACTTATGTCATTGATCAGCACGGTGATCAATCAACCACTGATTACATTTGTAAGCGTGTGAATTCAGTTTTGGGGTGGATCCACCATTCTACCAATTCCCCACATCCTCTCTGTAAGTACGACCCTCAGAGGCCTCTCCTAATGAGGCCCGTCCTGCTGCTTCCTGGAGCCTCGTTAAGCCTCCTGCCCTTGTTAAGCCAGGGCTTGATTGGAAGCCCTTTACCACTGTTTCTTAATGAATACCAGAGCTAGTTAGCTGTTAGCCAGAGCATAGGAAGGCTGTACTCTGGTAGGTTGATCAAAGACAGAATGACACATCTTTTGACAGTGTTGAGGGGAAGTTTGATGAAAAAGAATAAATTTTTTACCCTTTTCTTATATAGTTGTACATGATTATGGACCGTTTTCTTTCTGTCTTGCATGT
>NW_023340206.1:2085727-2113524 GCF_004916995.1 Morone saxatilis
TGTATAATCACCTGACAATTAGAATTGTTGTGTCTTCATTACCTTTGAACGACCCGTTTTTAACTGCAGAGAGACTCCTCTTCTACAGAGTCCGCCATGTTTCTACAGTAGCTAAGACCTAACTAACCAACCACTGTGGTAGTTTCTCCTACACACTTTGAACAAGAGGGTGAGACAAGGGTAATGGAATCAGCAACTACACCACTACAGCAGATGGCGCTGATGATCCCTATTTAATCAAAATGATCTAAAAAATTTGAACCTCAGCCCGAGGACATTTTCTAAATAATGGGACAGTGAAGTGAAGTGAGATGCAGTCCACATACCCCACAATTCAAATTCAAATGTAACAATATACTGATTAAAACTTTATCAAACACTACAGGATGGGCTTTAAGCATCTTTTTAGACATATTGTTTTGTATTTCTGTAGTGTTGTCCAGTGTAAGCTAAATGTAAAAGATGCTGTTGATGAAGGTAATACAGTAAAAAACCTGATCCTCTCCCTTCCCACTTTATGGAATCTCTGGATGCTGTTAATAAAAGAAAGTCTGCCTGTGTTGCTAGTAAACCCCAGTAAGAGATCCTATCATAGGGCAATGATTAATGACCAGAGGCTCCTGGCAGTCATCACAGGGGGGTTTTAACGGAGGAGAGGTGGTGACTGTGCTTGATCTCAGTGGGACAGCAGGAGTATTAAAACAATAGATGGAGCAGCGCAGTAGGAGCTGCAGTAAAACACACAGCTTCTCTTTGAGTGTGAATAAGACCAACTAAGACCACAGGGTGAGAGAGAGAAAGGGAGAGGATGAGGGAGGAAAACAAAGACAGATTAAACCCAGTAGTATCAATTTTAAAAACAAACATAATCACTGGAGGATTACCAACCAGGAAGAGCGATAAACTGGCTCCGGGCCCCAGATTTCCATGGGCCCCAAAAGCCCCAGGTTCACTGTGTGTCTGGTGCCTTTTCCGTATTTTGATTACTTGCAAATTTGTTTTGGAATTTACATCACCAAAGTACAATATCAACTAGATTAAGCTTTATTATGTCATATTGTGGTGCAGGCACTGTGTCAAAATCTAATTCGAACAACTTTATTATAGTAGTAGATTATATAATCAAACTACTACAAACTGTAAACCTGGGAAGAGGTAGTATTCCAGTACACAAGTATTGGTTGGTGTCTGGGTTTCAGCACTGTATCCCAGCAGGTACATTTTTGCCCCAGTGGGCACCCAAACTGTTCATGTCCATGAGTGGACAGATCGAACAGTTTGAGTTCATTTTATATTATTGTAAGAGTATTAAAAAAAACATGAATTATTATTTTTTGCCATCGCTACAAACTTAGTATGATGCTTTCAACAGGGCTTAGCCCAAAAGAGATTTGAGACTTTATAATGTGGCTTATACTGAGATGCAGAGGCCAAAGTAGCAGATTTTGCTCTTTGCTCTCTTATCTGGCAGTTTCTTGTAAAAACATTTAGTGATCGCTGTCAAAGCCACCAAATTGGTTCTGCAACTGATATGTGACTGGAGCATCCCTTGCTTAACATACTATCTTATAATTGTGATTGGGCAGAACTTTAAATTGCTCTCTATGTTGTTGTCCAAGAGAACAAACCATGATCTATAAATTCCTTCATTCAGAACAAACCTTTCCGAAAGGTCAACAACTTCTGACGTCCCTAGGTGGTTAATTAACCTGACTTATCAAGACAAAATAGCAGCTGCTCCTCGTGCGCTGCTCTCAGTGGCAGCCGAGAGGGCCTGTAGAAAGGTATTCATGTGTAACTCTTGCCAGAACCTTCTGCCTTTCCCGCATATGTAAGCATATATCGTACATGTACTGAAACAAAGTTGCCTTCTCCAGACCTTATTAACGGTGCAACGGTTGTCCAACGCTGAAATGCCGTTATTACGGTGACACTCTATGACAGGATCATCTCTTCAGCTGCAGCAGTCTTGTCAAAATACTTCTCGTGCCAAAATGGCAGCTAACAGTCAGGCTGTGTGACAACATATTTTTCAGAGGAAATGGGAACAAAGCGAAGCGCTAAATCTGGAAATGAAAACTATGTTGCAAATGTTCCACAAGTGGCTTAATCAGACGTTCAATTCTCCCTCTCCAAATCAGAGTGCAGAGCAGCATTTAACGGGGGGGGGGGGCATCAAGTGCAGAAGATCGCCTCAGTGTTATAAATTATGTCAAGGAACAGTGCTGTTAACCACAAACAACATGTTGAAATGGCACCATGCAAACAAACAGACTTTCCTTTACTGACGCTGCATGCAGTAAAACCCTCATCTGATTGCTAAGAAGACATGCTGGAAAACAGAAGGTTGCACCATTCTGTAGAGTTGGCTTGGCACTACCACAAAGATACCTGAATTGAGTCAGTACATATACTATTTCTATTTAAAGCTTTGCTATATATCACCTCCCTCTAATGTGAAATAAACGTAGCTCATAAACTGCATGTTGTGCAAATATATATAAATATAATGATCCATTTGTGCAGTGGATACACTAAAGTACAGATGTAAAATTGGTGGAAAGTAAGTATCCCAAAGTTTATAGTCAGGATTTATGGAGCGGATTCAGGTTGTAAAATGCATTTTGGATAAAGTTCAATATCAAATAGGCTGGAATGGATTCAAATACATATGATATATAGGTTTCTGTGCGTGTGTGTATGTGTGTGTGTGTTCTATATGTGAGCGTGAGATGACAGTTATGCAACTACAGACTGAAGCAATGAATGAGGAAATAAATAAACTCATCATGAAAGCAAAGCTGTCTAAATGTTTTGTTTTATTCAGTAACATATTATGTTGATGGTGAGTGCTTTAATATGTCCTTTTAGTTTTTATAAGATCCAGTTTGCTCTGGCATCAGTGTACATTTCCAACCTAACTACAGCATACACGGTAGGTTTGGACCGATTGGAGTGTTTCTAACTCTACATAACACTGATTCATTCAGTCTGATGTTTTTTTATTCTCTCAAAAGGGTAAAATATGATATAAATAAATATTATAGTTCACAGTGAACCGAAAACAATACACAAGCCAGATGGTTGTTTTTTAATGTGAGCTAGACCCTTTTTTTTTTTTTTGCTCAATGTGGTATTTTGGCAATACAGGTAATCTGATATTCATCGATGGATTTAATTGGATTAAGGGAGAGAGTGAAGAGGAGAAAGATAGAAAACAGGAGAGTTAGAGAGAGACAGCAATATACAGACAGGAAGAAAAGAGAGAGTGAGCAAGAGAGAGAGAGATAACCTAACAGAAGAGAGAAAGAGAGTTTCCGCTGGCTTCGGCTAAAGCTGCAGACTCAAAACCATATGCTTGTCATAGCGCTGTGTGTGTGCGTCTGTGTGTGTGTGCTAGGTGGGCAGGGCTTAGCTGGAGGAAAACTGCTCAGACTGGGATCCTGCTGCTCAGACAGCAGGATCCCCGGGACAAACGGAGAGCAGACAGACAGAGTGAGGATGACAGGTACAGACGGAGACCGAGGAAGACGGGCGGAGACATGGTCGAGAAGGAGACAGTAGGAGATAATGAGGAAGGTTAGTCACAAAGGGAGAGGAAGACAGCAGGATGTGAACATGTGAACACAGTATTTTTATATTACACTGGAGCACACACTTGCTCCTACAGGCACCTCTTATATACGACAACATCAGTCCCAGAGGAACGCCGGTGCCCCGCCTACCATTTGAATAAGGCTTGCAAACAAACTGACTGGCCTATCTTGCTGTCAATCAACATATCAATAATCCTTGTAAGCAAGATGAGCTATCACTCTTGCTAGTAACCACTCTTTATGTGTTACTGTAATGATCCAAGTGTCCCATTCTACTTAACAGTGAATTGACCCTTCCCGCCCCTTTTCTGCTCCGTGGTTCAGTTGAGCAATCTGAACCTAAGTACTCCTTTCCTGTACTTAGATATGCTATGTTCTATTTTGAAGACGGTTAAAAGAGTCAAGTTAAAAGCTCGCTAACTAGCTAGCTAATTTATATTAATCATAAGTAAGCTTGATTTAAAATATGACTATATATGAATATTTGTCGCTTTTATCTTTTAACCAATCTTTACAATTTGGTAGACGAGCCTAGCATGTAGCATATCTAAGTACAGGAAAGAAGTTGACCGAGGCTATTCACGTTAAATAAATCTTCATTTTCAAACAGTCCCACATCCCTATCTGAAACGAAAAAGAGACTTTGAATGGCTGACAATCAAAAAAAGGTTTTGGGCCTGGGACTGAGAAGGCAAATCATCACACACATTATATAACAGACAGTAGATTCAGCCTGTCAGAGCTCATACTATTTGACAGACAGCAGACAGGGTCAGACTGCGTGTCAAATATAATCTTGAGCAAAACTAGATAACCCGGGCTCAGCCAGTGTGATAAAGAACCAGACTAAACTTCAGCAGCAGAGTTTTGGTTGGCTGTACATTTTTCCAGGAAGCACAAACTGAGATAACGAAAGACAAGATTTAGTCTTTAGAAGCCTTATAATGAAAAGGATGACCTACCAGACTCTTGGTCCATTTTGATTGACAGGGCTGGGCTCTGGGGGGCGGAGTCTTCACTCAAAGAGTAGCTGTGCTCTGCTTGAATATCTGTGAGATTCAAAAAGCCCTTTTCAGGCACGGAAAGTGTAACATTGCTCTCATCGTCAACCTGTTAAAGTGATCACCGACAACAACGGTGAGTGATGATGTGCAGTTGGCAATGGGAAGTGAAAACAGCCTATAAAGAGGGAGTGCTAGCCTGATTTACACTGCGAGAGGGGATTTGTTTGCCTCTTTTAATCCATACCATGAGGGGGAAAAAAATTATTATTATAAAAAGAATTATCTGAACTTAAAATCACCTCATTAACTGTGTTTTTCTGTTCATTAAACCAATTTTATTTTCTTTGTGTGTAAGATATGATAATTGATGGATGAATGTATTGCAGTGCTCTTGCTTAGGCTGAGCAAGACATGCATTTAAGCACTCTCTATGTGTATTTTAGCCTGTGCTGCTCTTGCCTTTGCAATCATTTCAGTGTGTTCAAAGTGTTACAGAAATGTAACTAGGTCCAACCTAATAAGATCGCCGTTGTGACTGTGACAGTGACTTTGGCGCTTACATAGACCTGATACTGACATGTTTAATGGCCTTCACATTTATGTAACGAGGAGCATGTCGAAAAGGGGCGGGACATTTATGTTTTACACGCTGAAAATGTTGATTTATTATCTCCTAAAACATAAAAGTCCAATCACTTCATGAAAGTCTGAGTGACCATGGCAACGCCTGACAGGGACACTGATTTGTGTGCAGCAAGTTGGGACCAATCCTTCAGCTCTGGCATTTTCCCTTGTGCCTTGTGGTAACTCAGCCAGCTGTAGCCTAATCCGACAACTCGGTGCTTTCTCTTTAACATTCCCAGCACCTGCTAGGTAGAGTCTTGTGTGTTTCCTTCTGGTTTAAAGGAAGGAGTTTTGGAAGTTGCATACTTTGGCAACAGACGCTGGATTTCATTTGGTGGAACTTGACCTCTCTGGGGAGGACTGAGCCAGGGTTGATGTCAGTGGTTGGGAAGTTACAACCTGATACGGTTGGTGTCCCTGCAGAGTTTTGTGCTCTCGAATCAAACCAAATAATGGGATTGGGGTCTTTTCTTCTGAGACATTAGCTGAGGAGTGGAGCAACTGGCTGCTGTACTGCTGGACCATATCCGAGTAAATGAGAAGGTCATCGAAATGTCACTATTAGCTGCAGAGAGGAAAACTTTGGTATTCTTGGGCCGAAAAGACTTTCAAGGCAAACATATTGAAGACAGTGGTTGGGCACTGTGAAAGGGTTCCACCAACCAACTTTGGTTAACTACTGTAATATTTTAATCGCTACACTGGAAATAACTGGGAAAAGAAATGTTATTGGAAGGAACGACCACTGTGATCTAACTCCGGGTGCATTCATATTGACTGCATATATTCATTTTTTGTCCAATACTTAAAGAGTGTTCTTTTATTTTAGTACTGTGCGGAGCTGTGAAGAAAGTACCATGTGTATTCTTTTCATGATAATTCATTATAATAGAAGAGGAGCTGACCTGGGCTGCTGTCTATGTCCATACAAAGTGAAGGTCTGTCTGCCAGAAGGGGTCGCTCTAATAGATGGTCATCAAAGAAACTGCTGAATAATTCGCTGCTGAAGTCGTCCATCTGGTCACCTGAGAAAGGCTGGAAACATGACGAAAAACATGGAGACAGAAAGAGTTATTTTATTTAGTAAAATAATGAAAAAAAATCAACTCGAGTCACAAATTTGATAACTTTAGGCTTGACATCATAAAATTTAAAAATAACTGCAACTTGACTGGAACTTTAAAACCAATGACTCTTGACTTCACTTGGACTTTTGACTTGAAAATACTTGATACCTTCCCCAAAACCCAAAGATTAAAAAGTATGTTATATAAAAAGTGTGCAAAGAATCAACTCTTTTCCCCTTGAATTCATTCCTAGCAAGACAACAACAGCATCCAATTAAGTTGCAGGAGAGAACAATAAAAAACTAATGCTACCTTTCTGAGTGCCCATTCATTCGGTTGTAAAAATGGCATTATATTATATATTATCTGTGACTTGTTTAGGACTCAAAGTTTAGGACTTGGGACTTGAGTTCAAAGACGTGAGACTGGCTTGGTTCCATGTCTGCTTTTGGGTTTAGCTGGTAATACTTCACCTAGTCTGTGCAATACAGCATTATTGGAACAATTCACTGTCCGATGAAAACCATGTATCTGTTCATTTTAACATTTTCATATAAATTGAAGGATTACGTTTACTTTTGAGGGTACTTCTTAAACTAATTAAACCATTTAAAACCCATTGGAATATTTTTCTTAGCACATGACACAACCAGAAGACATGAGGCAACATGAAGCAATTTGATGCAACGTGGGTCAGTGTTATTCATGAATTGGTCTGTACTCCAGCTGTAAAGGCCCAGTGTGGGGGATTTAGTTGCATTTAGCAGTGAAATTGCAGATTGCAACCAGCTAAAACACGGCGGACAACACGCAGCATTTGTGGGTACAACAATCTATGAATGTGAGCAAAACGTTAAGGTTTCTGCAAGACTGATGACTTAAGATTCATTTTCTGTCTACTTGAAAACTACTTGTTTCAAACCTACAACAGAATCTCTCAGAGTCAGAGAACAGCCAACCCAGACTGTGCTGATGGCATAAAGAGTCAGTCACTGGGAAACAGCACTGATAGATTCATCCTCAGTCTGGATGAATGAGTCACTGAGCTGAGACTTGATGTTCTGGAAGCCTGGGACAGCATGGTGCTCTGATTTCACTGCTTTACACACACACAAACACACATACACACAATATGAGTCACCCTGGTCTTGAGCAAACATGCACAAAGCAGTACAAAGGCGCGCACACACACAGATGGATTTGTTGGAGCCAATCAAGTGCACTCAGTCAACTGTGCTTGGAGGCGTCTCTGTCACACAGATACAGCGTCAGAAATAACTTGATTTAATTAACAAGAAATACAAAAATTGATTTACATGTTTTATTCCTAGAAATTAGCTTAAGCTTTTCTCCAAAAACTGCCAAAAGTGTCATAGCAAATTAAATTGGGCCGGTAGCAACAATAAAGACACGACTGGGATAATAAATTCAGAGCTAACTTCAATATTTTTTATATCAACAGTGGAGGAATGAAAGGCTTGCTCGAAGAGACTGTCATCCAACTCTGTAGTTCCCCTCAGCTCTATGGAGCTTTATTAAAGGTCTGAAACATTTGAATGCATGGTTCTACTGTGATACCTAAAAAGTCAGCAGTTTGTGAGCACTACAGTTGTAGTCAGAGGTATGTACATAGTTAGCAAAGTTGAATTGTTTTGCATTTATTAGGGAATTTCTTTTCCTGATAAAGGCTGTCAGGTGGTACTGACTAAAAAAGGTGTGTGTTGGCTTTTATTTGCTTGGCTTCATTATACTTTTTTAATTATATGCACACATCAAAGTCATCACTGCAACTGAATGCACCGACTTTAAGTAACTTTCACACATGCGTTATCTCAGTGTGTGTGTCTGTATTTATGACTGCGTTTTAGGAGGTCAAGTGTGTCTGGTGAAACTCTGGGACACATGCAGCTGTGTAATAAAAGCATGTGGAGTAAGCACCCCCCCCCCCACACACACATATGGTGGGTAAAATAACAGAAGCACATGACACATAAAGAACTGCTGATGTTATGAAAGTTAACTGTGAACTTTGTTGAGTTTTCAACACCACAGTCAAACCCCATTTTTGATATTATTTAGGGTTGTCAGCCATAGCCATTCAATCTATTTGCATTCTGTAATGACATCTCTAAGTAATAGGTTTCATTGTGAGAGTGGAATCCGTCATTCCCCCGCTGAATTCCAATTACCTCCCTGCACACAAGTGACTAACAGGCAATGAGGCATGTGTGCAATCTCACTGATAACAGACTCTCCTAACATCGTACCTGTTCACTAAATCTATTCTCCTAATCCTAATCTATTTATCAAATCAGAACACCTAATAGTATGACATATAAACGTAATAATAATATTTGTAATGATACCTTTCTCTGACCCAGTCACTGTATCTTTGTGTCCCAGGTTCTATTTGTCTTCTTTTCTAGTGCTGTATGCCGGATAACGAGACATCCATAGTTTCAAGGCGGTGTCTGTATTTTGTTATTCTGTTGTGTTCGGAACGTTTCTAGGCATCAACCTTTGGGCGGCACGCAAAGGTCAGGACTGTCGCCTGTCTGTGTCATGGATGCGTAACAAGCTGCAAGTCTGTATGTCACTGTCTGATTGACAGAGGGCAGACAGGATGATGCTGCGCTACAATCAGAAAATAACTTTTTATTTCTCTGATTCAAAGCTTTGTTCTCGCTAGTGCCGCTTCTTCTCCTCATTCACTCTCTATGTGGCTCAGCTTAGCCTGCTCGGGCTGTGGAGGAGAGGCCAACTTTGAATGGTGCGTTTACAAACAGCAAAGAATAAATCCTGCATAGTATACCTTTAAGGTAAAATAGTTGCATAATGTTGCTTTAAATGTCATTTAACCCCCTGGTGCCTGCAGGCCCCTGTGGACACCTGTGACTTACAGCGTGGCTCTGGATGGGAGATTACACAACTACAGGGGATTTAAATTTTTGCTACAAATTGAGAAAGAACACAATCAAAGAACCATATTAATATTTGAAGATAATCTCAAGGCTCAGCTGAGCTCAAGAAAAGGTAAACCAACCACTGTGAACTACTCATATTAGTATATTATTATTATTCATAAACAGACGCACCCACATAAAGGAATAGTAACACTGACAGAGCGGCATTGTTTTCCTGCTGCATTAAATGTTGGAATAATATCCCTTTAAATAACCCTGGCGCTGCCCTTTAACTCTGCCCAATTGGGGAATATAGGTCACATTTAAACTGGGCTACTCAAAAACAAACAGTGGAAAGTTTCCCATATGGAGAAATGTGGGTGAAGTGGGTTCGAGGCTGGGAGAGGTGCAGGGAGGGAGACGGAGCAGACGAAGGTCCATAATTGACACAATTTAGTGTGACCTAAAATTAGCTCCAGTAGCTGCATTAGACCAACAGTGTTAGCCTTCTGTTGCTCTCTGCTAGCAGTGCTGGCATTTTACTATATACTATTTACCTCTTGGAGTTCCAGCGGTGGCCCTTTAATTTATATTTAGCTACATTTGCAGTACTTAGTTTTTCTGTTTAGCTCCAGTAGTTGCAGCACAGTAGGGACCCTCGTGCTATCCACCTGCTCCCCTCCAACACGCCTGTGATACATGTACTCTCCACTACTACTAGCACAGCCCTGTTTGAGGCTAATCTTCCTATTATTCATCACCTGGCATGATGATGATGTACCCATGGCAGTGCTTTTCCTACACCTGACCTTATACCTGTTTGTTTTGGAATCTCTCATAATTCTCTTTTTGTGTATTAAACAGATGAGTTCCAAACATTCATTAATACGGCAGTGACAGCGTCCTCCTCTGCAGTCACATGTATAGTCTGTGCAATAATGAGGTTGCAAATATAAATTGTTTTCTTTATGTCATATTGAAAACTTAAGAGACAAACTTCCTAAAAATACATACATACAAAAATAACACTGTTTATTAATAAGAAAATATGTTAATGTTCATTGAGTACTTCGTACACAAATGATGAATGACTGATTTTAAAAAATAAAATAAAAAATATATCTGAGGCATTTTATGCCTTTATTCAAAAGTTTGACGGTCAAAAACTTCAGATTCAAACTGGGGTTATTGCAATTCATGATTGTTGTCTTAACCCTTAAGCCAGGAGGGAGCTACGGAATCGATTTAACCCATAAAAAGCTATTACGGCTATAAAAAAAGCACAATATTATAAGATAGATTAACATTATTAACAGAAAATTAATTTGGATTGCATGAAATCACACCATCCAATTGTTGCTGTGGCGGCTGCGGTGTTCATTCATCAGGCAGACTGAATGCAGATAATATGTTAGCCTATCATTTTGTCCTAGCAATGGTTTGGTCAGAGACAATCAGTGGACCATTTTCCATATTTGAATTGCTGATGCTGACCTGCATCACACCTAAACCACCTGACATCCATCAGTGGCGAATGTTATAGTTCATCTTATTGTCTAATGTGTGCCTTTTTTTTTCTCGATTATTTGTCTTGTAAAACACTCTATAGCGCAGCTTTGAAATGGAGCTAAATATACAGTGGATGCTGTCATTGTTGTTAGGACGGGAGTTTAATGAGCCCAGAGTGGTTCAGTGCTAGACGGCTGATGCTGGAACAGCTGCCGTCAGTGTGAACAGAGCAACAGAGGTCTGGACCTTTCATTACCTGAACCCTCTCTGCTGGGAAAAGAATCACATTAGGGAGGAAAACAGTGTTAAAAAGCAGTTGACAGTTTTCATAGCTTATTTCAGTGGTGGTGTGTCATTAGGGGGGATGGGGCTGAGATGTAAACCACACAGGGAAAAGAGCTGGGAAAGGCAGACACAAGGAGTAATTACAAAAGCAGAGAGTGACTCTGTTATGCCTGTAATTAACAATGTTGAGTCTCAACATATCTCTCTCCTCTCCTTTCATTTGGATGCCTTACTGGTTCAGGTGAAATAGGCAGAAAAAGATCAAATCACCGATGCTGGTCTGCATGTGGAGTTTGGTGCCATGAAGATAATCAGAATCGGAGCCTCCTGCGCCTTAACAACGATACAGCAAAGCAATCACGTGCACAACAGAAATAATATTTACCCTCACTGATACAGTGATGAAGGAAAGCACAGGGGACAAACTGCATGGAGCACCAGGCCAAAGATTTCATGTCATTATGGCAAGAGCGCTGCAGTGGAAACCATCGTAAACTCTTCAGAACATCATGTGCAAGAGATTACGCTGAAAAAAATGTTAATGTGTGAGAGAAAGGAACCAAATCATGTTGACATCAAAAAACACGCATTTTCTGCAGATTTATGCTGCAATAAACAAACAGCGATTGTCCTGATTTACTAGGGCTGCGGCGCTTTGTGAATTCGCTGCGGTAACCACACACAGGCCTACACGGTACGATGCACATAATGCGGAACCAAAGCGCGGGGAAGCTTTTCGCCGTGCTCCACATGTTAGCAACATGTGCTGAGGTTAGCAAAACACTGTTGAAATTTTTCACAGCATGAAATATTTGGGTAAACCCAGGTGTTACCAATGATACTAATTAAGGTCCTGTTCCATTTAGTGTAGCAGAGCCTCTCCAGTGAGCCAGCATGCACAATAGCAGCAACGTGACCCTGTTTGACTCCTGTGTGCCGTTACACCACTATGCATTTCTGTTCCTATAGATGTCCCATTTTTGTACATACCTAGCTGGCAATGTAGACGGTAGGTCCAAACCTTGCAGGAATCAGGACCAAGCGGCCCCCCATTTCATATAAACTTCATTCATATAAATCCAATTCATAACTGGTTCTGATACCGAATCCTGTTCAAGAAGTAAAATGCCATCCAGTGATGAGATATGTTTCCCTGTTTTCAAGAATTTTCTATATTAAAATCAATAACAGTTACACTTAAAGGAGACTTCAACTCACTGAAAGTTTTGTTTCCTAAAAGCAAACATATCATTATCTTACAGTATGGATTGGGAAATCAAAGTAGAGCTGCAACAATTACTCAATTCATCTACTGACAGAAAATTAGCCTGCTGATTATCGATTAAACCTCCTTTTCAAGCAGAAACAGCAAAACTTTGCTGGTTCCAGCGTCTGAAATGTCAAAAGGATCTGATGCTTTTCTTTGTCATACATGATCGGTTTTCGCCTGTTGGTCGGACAAAACAAGATATCGTGGGCTGTGGGAAATTATATATGCATTTTTAACAATTGTATAGACAAAACAATTCAAACTTAAAATGACCATTAGCTACATTCAATCATCTGAAATGTTACAGAATGTAGTGGAAAATAATGACTTCTAAATGATTTGTGATTTTTATTAGAATTCTTTCTTGTTAGTCTTGTGTATATTTGTATATTAATATAGTTATGTACCGTTTATGTTTTTTGAAAATCTAATAAAGGAAGTGCGTTAAAACGTACAAAAACTCTGGTATAATCTTGAATTCTTGAAATAATCTCACTCCATTGGCAGACTTTTTAACTGGCTTTATATAAGACAGTAAATGTCAATAAAAGACTACAGGACTGGTTAAGATGTAGATTTTTTTTTTTTTGCAGTGTAAAATAAAATTGCAGTTGTGAGAGACCTGAAAACATCATGTCATTATGCTATAACCCTGGCTGCCACAGATAAGAAAATGGCAATGTTCTCTACTGTATTTGGCTTCATGTGGTGATGTGTGGCTGCAGTGGGTTGGCTGTGTTTGGCTTCACTTGAACAACCTTTGAGAGTGAGAGAGGAGGGAGCTGAGGTTACTGTGTGTGTGTGTGTGTGTGTGTGTGTGTGTGATGAGACTGAAGTGCTATAGTGCTCAGTAAAACAGTAGAAGAGTAGTTTTCCTCCACATACAGTCACACTCACACACACACACAAACGGACGCTGCTGCATGCCTGCTCACATTCCATCTGGCAGCTCGGCGGCCAATCGGCGATGGGCATGCAAATGAGATGGGTGTGTCTCTTTAAAGCTGGAGTACAGGGTCTGAAGGGAGAGTAGAATAGAGTAGAGTAGAATAGAATATGGACGGAGAATAAAGTGGAAGAAAGAGAAGAGATGGAACAGAATAGAAGTGTAGAGAGAAAAATATACTATAGACAGAGGACAGAAAGTGTGTGTTTATCAGTGAAAGACTGTGTGGTCCAAATATCTACTTTTTTGTTGTTGTTGTTACAAATGTAGAGTAGAACAGAGGAGGAAACACAGTGACCAACTCACACTTACTGCTGTGTCCCTGCTTGACCTGCCTCTCTTATTTTCACTGTCGATGAATCTTCTCGACTAATCGCCGAATGAAAACACTCGCTGAGTGAAACAGCAGACTTTGACAGTCTTGCAAAATTGCGATTTCACTGCGGTCAAACTGCATGTTTTGTCTGTCCAACGATCCAAACCCCAAAGATATTCAATTAGCGATGATATAAAAACAGAGGAAAGCAGGGAAATCCTCACATGTGAGAAGCTGGACCCAGAGAACGTTTGCTGTTTCTGTGCGACAGAGGACAGTGACGATTAATTGATTATGATTAACTCTGGCAGACGGCTAATGAAATGTCAACGTAGTGTGTTGCGGTTACTATGGTTACCATGGCATTTGCCCCTGCATTTGTCTGGCATGACTTTTACACGTATTAAATGTCAGTTCGGGCCTGTGTTTATCAAACAGGTCAGAGTAGGAAATCAGTCCCTTTCCCTTCTTTTACGCCCTTCTAATGTTCTGACCACAGATAAGTTGATTAATTGACAATAATCTGCAACTATATTGATAGGTGATTATTCATTTAAGGAACTGGTACCCAACCTTTTTTCCAGACATACTGCCACAGTCCTGTCAGATGAACTCAACACCACCAATGATGTTCTAAACGTGTTCATTGATTTTAAACTGGATGTTATTGAACAGCATTGATCATATGAAAGGGGGATATTACAGTATTTATGTCATACAGTTGAACTGGGAGCATTACGGTTTGTTTAACTTTGCAGTCAAACTACTTGTGTCACAAGCTGGATGTTTCCACCTTTTATCTATTTTAAGATGATTTCATTCAAACGAAAAGGTTTATAGACAATTTGCCATTACTTTTTGCTATTCTGACCATTTATCCTTTACTTTAGCTAAAAGTTTAGACTTCCCTGCTTGCTATTGCGTGCACTCTCGCAGAACTACCATCTGGGGTACACGTTCCCCCTGGTTGGAAATAACTGGTTTAAGAAATTTACAGCAAAAATGCCAGAATTTGCTGCTTTTTTGTATTTTGTAAGTAAACTGAATATTATTAGGATGTGGAAGGTTGGTGGAGCGTAACCATTCATTTGAGGACATAACCTTTGGCTCTGGGAAATTCCAACAGACATTTTTCACAATTTTCTTACAGAGCTAACAAATAAAAGATGAATGGTAATAATCGATAGCTGCTGCTTACTCAGTTTCTCCTCCAGGATTTAGCAGAGCTGCATGCAGAGCTGTTCTCACCAATTAGGAGTTTCCAGTAGGTGGTAGATGATGTTATCTATGCATGGGCCTTGATATTGTGGTAAAAACGTTCCAGTGCGTATGATGCACAGAGGCAGCTGGACCATTACAACAGTGGTGGTAATCATCATTTTTTATGCATAAATAAAAGAGAAGGAAATAAAATGGTGTTAGTGAAGTCAATGAGATCTTCCTTACTTTACGCTCTGCATGTAGAAACGGTTTGTCTGGAGCTTTAGAAACTAGAAAAGAGGGATAGGAGGTTAATTCTGAGGGAAATAATTGCAGCCGTTGATGATGATTGTCAATTTACTTTGTTTTTTATTAAGCTATTATTTCCATCAGCTCTGTAAAGCCCACTCATGTTCCTTATCTCCACTGAGTCTTTCCTACTGGTTATCAACAGGGCACACAGTGTACTGGAGGAGGTAAACAAAATACAGAGCAGGAAGTGTGTAAATCCGTGCTCTACTGCACCACAGAGCACACCTTATTAAAAACCAGGGTGTCCATTCAGTGAGTCCAACAAAGACATTATCAGAGACTGGCAATGGTCTTCATTCCCCTAAATTTAGTCTAAAGAAAAAGCACATTTTAGACAAAATTCCACATATAATTGCACTGTCTGAATGGGCAAAATGAACATGTGCCAGATTCATACAGACATTTTCTCTATTCTTCTCTTCTCCCAACATTAAAACCACTGTAATCTGTATTTCTATGTCAAAAAAGGATGAAATGACTATGTATAATATGAAAAAGCAATTCGTCGCGACGAGCCAACGCTGAGTCAGCAGTTTCTCTCAGTTCTTTGGGCTTTCTTTCAGCTCCTTTTATTTGGTTTTATGCTCGACAACTTTACTGTTTGGGTCACTCTCAGCTCTCTCTCGTTGCCTTTTCTCGGCAGAAGGCAGTTTTCCCACACTACTTGACCAGGACCAGACCAACAAAGTTAGAAACTAGCCATATAAAATCTCCCAAATCTACTGCATATGCATAGAGTAAGCGTCCTAGAGACTCCTGCCAGCCGAGCGCGGCCGAGGCGCTAACTTCCAGTTTCTGAATGTTATTGGACGGAATAGATCAATTTCGGATCGTGAAACAAGTTACTCGTCACAATGTAAGCTTATGGGAAAAAGTCGTCTGGGGCTGATGTGCATCACATGATGGACGCCATTGCTGTCATTACATGGTTTGATCACTTTGTCAAATTGGCCTCAAAGCCCGGCACTCTTTCTGGGGGCTTGGTGGAGACCAAAACCGTGCTAAAAGTAGAGTAAATACTGGAGTTGCAATAATCGGGTAGCCGGACACAACTCCAAATGAATTAACGTAGCTCTGTATCTACATCAATATTGCGTTTACAACTTGTTTCCCCTGCCCCCGCATGGATGACAAATTCAGATTTAAACTGGAAAGATAGTGTACATGCAACTGCAGTGAACACTTCATACAGGAATTCACTGATGACACCATTATGACACTGACTTTTCCTTAGTTCCCAGAGTTCTCAGGGACACATGGAGGTCTCTGGCGCTGTGGTTCATCATCAGCACCTCCATACAATGAAACTGCAGACACTAGATTAAAAAGAGATCAAAACTAACGCTGTAGAAGCGTGCTATCCTGCTGCTAATCATCCATCCTTTCCCATGTCCTCAGTGGTACAGCCCAGCCTAGTGTCTTCACAGCAGAGTGGACTACTTTATTTAGAACAGGGACGGGGGGGTTTTAAACCACAAGCAGACTGCTCGGCTGACTCACTGACTAGAATAGAGGTCTGCTTTAAAAAACCTGCACCGTTTAAAGAAAGAAAAAAAAAAAAAGAGGGACCAGGGTGGAAAAAGAGACAGCTAGTGATGGAACAGAAATAAAGAAAGTGTGCCTCCTGCTAATACAGCCACTGACGTTGAGATGTTTATCATTAAACTCTCAGTGTGCGGCGGTGGAACGCTCCTCCGTCTGTCCGCCCTGGTTCTGAGAATCAGGAGTGCAAAGCTCGGTCAAGCATGGCGTGCACAGAGGGCACGGCTGTGTACTTCTGGCATTTAGTTTGTAGCCTGAGGTGCACGGCACTCTTTCTCACTTTGCGGCGGTACACTTGGAAACAGGGTGGGATGAGGAGGAATACATTGTCATATATTAGGGGCAGGTACCAAAGCTCTCGTCACAACTAGATTCGACTACTGCTTAAACATGGGCGCAATTATTCGCCCAGAATGATGTTACATTGGATCATGAGGATCTGTAATTTTGTATTTTTTCTACTAAAATAAATGTTTCCTGTCTCGAGCAACACAACGATTATTGTATTGATAAACAGGCGTGACTCGGCTCTACCACATCCTGTTGTTCGCTACAGCCACGGGTCTTCCTCTACTGAAATTAAAGACGCACCGTCTCAGGTGCTGCCGGGGATGATGGATGCAGCCGTTGCCCCCGGTAACCTGTTGTTTTTGAATGAGAGTATGGAGAGTGGACTGGTGACGACAGGTGGTTGTTAAAGGTTGGTGGGGTGATGCAGAGAGGCTTAATTGTCCTCTGATTTCTTTATGTAACAGTGTGAACTGTGTGTGTGTACCCTGCTGCATCTCTAATATGTCACCTCAGGACACTTTTATCACAACACGAGAGAAGCTTGTGATGATCGGCAGCAGCTTCGAACTGGTTGAACAAGATTTAATCCAAGGTATCCGCCTTTTTTTATTTTGACATTGTATAACTGTATGGTATACACTTCATATCAACAAGAGTTAACTAAAAGTTAGACTTCATTTTGTAATAGGGTAAACAGGGTCAAATGAACCAGAGTTTCAATATTATTTAGGGCTGCAATTAACGATTACTTTCCTTATCAATAGACCTTTTTCACAGCAGCCATTTTGACATGTAATAGTAGGGAGAACACAGGTCTTACCCATGATACAAGTTAAGGCTCCCTTCCATTTAGCGTAGCAGAGCCTTAAGAGTGACTCAACATGCACAATAGCAGCATCCTGACTTTGATTGACCTGAATGGAACAGACACGCCTGTGTTTACCCTACTAATTCATGTCAAAATAGCTGCTGTGAAAAAGCAAAGTATGATTTTCTTTTTTTTGTTACACCAACAGTCCAGAAACCAAAGATATTCAGTTTTCTACCATAGAAGAGTTAAAAAAAACTTGTTTTTGCCATTTTTCCTTTAAAAATTAATTTAAGCAAAATAGTTGCAGATTCATTTTCTGTTAGCTGACGCATTAATTAATGTTTTAGTACCAAGCATACTTTAAATAAATAAACATTCATTATTTTAATATTATTATTTATTTTAAGTCAATTGTGAGTTAATTAGGAAAAATTCCCTCATTCTAATTAGGGTTTTATTATGACAAACACTCTAAAAGTTAATTGAAAACTAATGAAGACCCATATAGCCAATATACTGAACACTGTCAATTAATAGTGTGTGTGTGTGTGTGTGTGTGTGTCTGTGTGTGTGTGTACCCCCGCCCCCCCGCCCCGCCCCACACACACACACACACACACAGCACACACAACGACACAGGACCAAAGCAGCTGTGCACAAGCCAGATTCAGTTCAGGGCATGCCCAATCACACACTACCATCAACTGCACATTTAATAGTGCAGTGGTGCTGGCTGAGGACTACAACACCTGTCCCGCTGAACACACAACCCACACACACACACACACGGCACGACGACCACAAGCAACACAAGTTTAACCAGTAACCAATCTGATATTGGTTGTCACAATTAAACAGCACAGCAACAGTAGGCGTAGCGGCAGAGGGTGTACGAGCCGGATGTCAGTCAGGATCTACAACTTAGCACCGCCTCCTGGAGTCCGGGCTCGGGGGGAATCCAGGCAGCGATGGTGTTTTGTTTAAGGGACTGTTAATGGCAGACAGCTGACTCCAGCAGAAAGAAAACAACGCCAGGCAGGGCAGTTATAGCGTCATGAATTGTGTAGACTGTGGACCCACACAGTTGGACAGGAACTGCCCCACAGTTAGGTGAGGACACTCCTCGTGGGTTCTCCAGGCTCCAACAGGTTGCCCGCTTGCCGACGGAGTATGAGTTTCGTCTGCTGTTGAAGAACGGCTAAGATAGGATGCATTCAGGTGGTGTGCTGTGTGGTGGTGCAGGCTCACTGGACGGACGGTCAGTAGCTATCGGACTGTCTGGTTGATCGCTCATTAAAACGAAGCGGAGTTTGTGTTTCAACAGCTGCCGCGTGCTGGTGTAGTATCGCTGTTATTTACGCGGGGCCTGTAGGTGAGCGGTGGGTCGAGCTGAGGTCCCCTGGCCTGCTCGCTGTTTACTGAAAACTTGAAAAATAGGTGGGACAGTTCCAATGCCTCCTGCAGGCTGCGGCGGAGACCCTTCCCGGGATCCAGTCAGCTGATGTTGCGTGCGCTCAGCTCTCTCTGCCTCGTCTTCCGCGTGCGTCGTCTATCATCCCCTCGGCGTAAATGAATATTCGTGAAGCCCCGCCGCCCCGCCCGTGGGCAGAATAAGGAGCACGCCTAAACACAAATATGTGCTAATTAAAACTATAGCTAGCTTGTTAAAATTGATGCATCTTTATGGAGATCCCACTAGCTTACAGTGTTATAACGTGTAGTCTTCCCCCCCCCCCCCCGCGCCTGATTCGTCCCCGTTTGTTCAGTCTCTTTCTTGTCTTGTTAATGTCGTTCTTTTTTGTGTACGTAGTATTGTATTTTATGTGTCCTTTAAACAAAGAAAGCGATAAACTGTTCTCATGATCTGTAGCATCGGTAAATTGTCTTTATTATAAGAATTAAAGTATTTTTTATTTTTAAAAATGAAAATATAAGGCTTTTGACTTTTTGTCAAATCATATCTTTGTAACAACAATTAATGTACCATCACTTGTGGGAAGTAATTAAGTATACAGTTTTAAAGGTACTTTTTTTTTTTTTTACATTTTATGTACGTTTATGCTACCTCACATTTCAGGGGGAATTACTGTACTCATGCATTTATAGTTATTAGTGACTTTACAGATTTGTATACAAAACATGATGATGATTAACGATGAAAACTACAAGAGTAAAATGCTGCTTAAATTGTAGTACATAATAATACAATTATTAAATACAAGTAATAGTACAATACTGTGATTTGGCCAGACTTTCACACTAAAATTCATTTTATAAAACATAATCTTATGTAATAGGCTACTTCTTAACTTTTACATATTACTGAATGAAGGACTGTATGCATACAGCATACATTTTCACTGTTGTATTCTCATGTTAAGGATGCAGGTTATGGGATATAGGTATTTGACAAAACACAGAATAATATAAACAAACATTAAACCATGGAAACTCAACTTATTATGAAATATTATTCCAGTAACAGTTTTTGTGGTGTATGCTACAGTAGATTTGGATAATTATTGTTGCATTAAATGCCCTACCTTCCACCCAGGATACACTCACACAGCCGATTTAAGTTCGGCTGGTCTGATGTTATGTCAGCACTGCATCGGCGTGTACAGACAGCTCGCTCTCCTATTAGCTTGGGGGGACAAATTACACCTTTGTCATTCTTATCTTCTTATTAGTACAACAGGTTTAATGATATTGCTGATATACATTTTACCTGAGCAGAGGTCTCATCAGCCAGAATAAGTGAAAACACCTGCACGTCTGTTTAGAGCCCTTAAGAAGCACGTTTGGTTCATGTTTTTGTGCACATTAGCAGCTCACTGTTCCGGTTTCCTGAGACACTTTCATGGATCTGAGCTTTTCTTGCTATGACAAGTCCAAATGTCAATGTAAAGGTCTACCAGCAGGCACTGGAGATGTTATTAGTGCAGAGGATGTAATATTACTCCCTTTAGGTAAGTGGGAGTTATTTGTTAAAATTATTAAAACAGAATTAGATTGTTAAACATTAAAAAAAAAAAAAAGTTTTGGTGTTGAAGAATGTGTTTATGTGTAAAAGAAAACTAGAAAAAGACAGGTGACTGTCTGACACCCCAAGATACTGCCTGCAGCTACAACACACACACACTGCAAAGTGGGAAGGAAATAGATATTTCTCTCTCTTCCATGATTGCTCAGGCTCGCCCGTCTCATTCCTCCCCGCTCATTCTGCCCCAGATTGTTTCTCCTCTGAGAGACAGAGATAGAGAGATTGAAACCCAGAGGAGCGAGAGAAGCCCAGTTCATTGTGTAGCAGGTATCAGAGGTGCCTGTGTGTGTACTGCAGCTCTGACCTGTTATATAATCTGGGTATATTTCATGGAAAGAGCCATTTTGAATGGGGAATTTCCAAGTGTTATTTATTCACAGAAGGAAATATCTCAACAACTGGATAGCCTTGACATTTAGGCCAGACATTCATGGTGCTCAGGGGATGAATTATTTTGACTTTGGTGATATTCTGACTTTTTAGCCATCAGTAAGTCAATATTTTAACTTATTCAGTGAAATATTTCAACATCTACTAGGACTGGCACACAATCCAATACCTAATGATACATTTCACAATAAAATTTGGACCTGATGATGGTGCTAAATACCTACAAGATTCCTATCAAATGTCTATCAATCACATTGTGAGGATGGGGACCTCGTGGACATACTAGTTGGATTGGACTTTCAGTTCAGTGAATGTGTGTGGTTCTGAAAATGAACAAAACAAAATATCCTTAAACCCAGTTCTTTCAAATATATACATTTACAATTATAAATCTATTAAACAGCTTTCCATTTACTAAATATCTTAGATTAATTTCTGATGTGCTTTGTGTTTAATGCTAGAAAGCGTTAGCATACTAACACGCTAAACAAAGATAGTGAGAATAGTTACACTCCTAAACATCAGCATATTAGTATTGCCATTGTGAGCATGTTAGCATGCTAGAATTGAACTCAAGTAATGTTGTGCCCAAGTAGCTGCTAGCATGGTTGTAGATATAACTGATATGACAACATCTGAATACATTTCTCTTTTCTCTCACACAGTTTTTAAGATGGTAACATTTTTGCTCCCAATCAGAATTTTATGAGTTTATTTCAGGCCACAACGTATAAAGAGTAAGAGGATTGCAAGTGGAGTACAGCATGGCTCAATTCTGGGTCCTTCAGAAGTAATATTTTACACATGACTGGAACTAGGTCCAGACTGAAATACCTGATCCCCTTCACAAACCCACAGAGAGATGTTTGGAAACAAGGTTGCTTGATATTTTCATGCATTTACCCCTGACTGCATTGTTCATATCAAGGTTATTGCAGAGGATTTGGTAGAGGCTAGGAGACAGAAATCTGAACTACAATGATTACCATCAGGTATTGGTGTGTATTTTTTATGTCCCCATTCAAACAATAGTTACTAACCGTTATATAATGATCTCCTGTTACTCTACAACCTCTTTCAACCACACTTCTTCTAATTCCCTTCCTGCTTTTTCTTTTTTCAGCCTTTTCCTTATCGCCCATTCTTCCTCTCTCTGCTTCCACCCCTCCTCTTTCCTCTGTCTCCTTTCTCCTTCCAGATATCAGCTTACGGAGGTGTCCCATCCCAGGGGACAGGGTGTCACTATTTTTCTCACACACATTGGTGTTGTATAGCTGTGGTGACCTTCCACTAACTACAGTAATTCTCTCCTAAACCCTAACTAAGCCTAATTTAAAATTTAAAGGTACCCTATTTTGTTTTTGACCACTGGTGGCACTGTGGAGCAATTTGTTGATGAGACAACCCCTGTTTTGTTTGTATAATTTGTTTTAGAAGAAGGGGTGGCAAATGCAGATGGCAGTAATGTGCCAGTTAAAGAGGAGACAAAGAAGACCATAAGCCAATGTTAAATATTCAAAAGTTCTATAGAGCATAGGAAATGTATTCAACATGATGAGGAAACACAGTGCGAAGTGCTAAAGGGAAATTGTACTATGAAATCCAAAACTTATAAAATGTTATAATTAAAAAATGTATAATCCGAAACATTTCTCTCAAATGAAAATAGATTGTATATATTATTCATAGCCAGTATTTTCTTAAGCATCATCTTAAGTGTTTTCAATAGAACTGGGGACGTATTATTAAAGCACACTTGTGTCGTCAATATGAAATATTAAAGCTGCATACATTTTTCTTTTTTTGGCCACTTGGGGGCAGTGGAACAAGCTATAAACACATCATTGACATATTATCACCTAATACTAAAGTTGTTATGGAGAACATTTTAGCAAAGACATGGAGCAACATTAGCATTCATTCAGAGTTGTATTTCTGGGACTCCCTGGTAGCTCACCTGGTAGAGCTGGCAACCTATATACCAAAGATGAGTCCTTGGTGTAACTGTCCTCCCTTTTCCTGTCATTCTTCACCTAAGTTGTATTTCTGGGTACCTGGGAAAGGTAAATCAAATATTCAGTCTGCTTTTAGCCCTGTTTTGGTCTCCATATCTCCTCTTAGCTCTGTAGCTGCTAAATGCTCCATTGTGTTCAACTAGTCAGTGACTGTCTGCTGTTTGATCCTGGGCAGGTGTACAATGGGTTTATAAGAGCTTTTCCACTGAAAAGCCGCTGTCTGTTGCTTGGTACAACGTTCCACCCTACGCTCCATGGCTCTGAGGGGAACTGCTCTACTCTTGATGATATTGATTGCTAATAATTTTACTAAGTTTTTTCTGTGTTTTAGATTGTTGAATAGTGCTGGGAGCAGCCATTGGTTTGTATTCATATCACGTCAGCATGATTTAAACTGTGGTGGGATAAACAGAAACAAGCAGCTGTCTGCAAGGTAAGAGAAGCTCAGTTCAAAACTGCTAGGTACTCAGCGGGTCTAATCAGCAGTCAGCTTGTATGGAAAGTATGTTCACAGTCGAGGATGCGTAAGAGCAGGCTCCAAATAATACCTCAGTCAGGATTACATCAATACATTAGATAGATGCATTTATTTTAAATAAATCTGATGAGTACAAACAAAAAATCCGAAAGCTTGAGTTTTTGTCTGTTTCAATGCAACTGATAGCTCTCTGATTGGTTGGTCATGTGTTGATGCAGGCTATGACAGATTGCTCTCTGATTGGCTGCTGGTGTAATGATGCAAGTATGACTCATCCTCTATTCTGAGCCAAAGAGGTGAGTTGGGGTTTTGACCTTTCGTCTCCTTGGTGACCGCTGTGATGACATCACCTCTCCGCACATTCATTGTTTTCATCATCCTCTTCTGTCTCTCTCTATCTGTCTCAGATCCTCTCAGGTTTGTTGGCATCACAAAGCACAGAGGTGGAGAACACAGTTTATATGTGTCTGAGTGAGTCAGATGGGTTCAGTCACACTATCACTACCAGACAATTACTATTAGTCCTGACCATGTTAAGAGGTTGGAGTGTATTCACTGTAGCACCCACTCATGGTGGTGAATATAAATTCATATTTTGATGTTAATGACTTCTATTTTCCTATGTGCGTTGACATTAAATTATTAGTCAGGGTCGGCACAAGACTGTTCCCCGAGCAGGACCCCCTCAGCCACCACCACAACCATCCAACATACTGCCTCACCTGAAATAAAACTAGTGCCATTAGGACCGAGGTATGCAGAGAAATAGAACAATAAATCAGTATATAAAGAAAATAATCTTAAAGGTTCAGTGTGTAACATTTAGGAGGATCTATTGTCAGAAATGGTCTACAGTATTCACAGGTATGTTTTCATTAGTGTATAATTACCTGAAAATATGATCTGTTGGGTTTTCTACCATATAATGAGCTGTTTTTCTACAGAGGGAGCGGATCATCTTCTACACAGGCCACCATATTGAACTAACCAAACCAAACACTGGCTCTAGATAGGGCCTTTTACATTTTTAGCATTATTCAAAGCCACCGTAGTTTCTCCTACACGCTTTGAAGGCTGAGCTGTATTCAAAAGGTTGCAATCTACAACTTCACCACTAGATGCCACTAAATCCTACACACTGTACTTTAACACAAGCTACTAAACACTTTATTGTTTTTGATGGAGCATTCTAAAATCTTTGAAGACCTTGAGTCAAGATTGAACTTTAACACTCAATAGGGATTTACAGTTTTATGTAATATTGCGACAATTAATGCTAATAAAAACGGACAGAAATAATAACAGTGGAGCAAGAACCAAAAGGGCTTAGAAAGGGTCAATAACAAACGTGTAATTTGTTGTAGAACTGTAGAAAATATTTGTATCTAAGCAAAATCTTCCTTTTTAATGTTTTCTTTTGTGGCAAATACTACAATTTTACTTTATAATCCGCAAGATTAAAGTCATGGTTGATTTGGTGACACCTGTGGTGGTAGTAACAGCATGTGTGTTTTAAAAATACAGGTCTGTTCAAAATGACATGTGAATCAACCCAAGGCAGCAACAAAGGCACCTGGAGTAGCTACTCTGTCAGAAATGCAACAGAAGAAGAGAAACTTGTGTATGTTTACAATGCAAACAACAAGGATTCACCACATCACATTTTTAAAAATATAGAAGACAGTCAACAGCTACAATTTGACTTTCAAATGCCCAACATTGGCTCTCTCTCTTGTCTTCTCTATTACATCTAGTACATGCATTCATCATTTTCAGAAAAACCTGTGTGCATACAATTTGAATCCTGTGCAGGAAAGCAAAGCTGGACTGCCAGTAACAATGAAAACTACCATGTAGAGATTCAAATGATTCAATTACACAATGCAGATACACTGAATGTCTAATGGTGAAAAAACACCGGCCATAAATTGTGTCAAAAATGGGGTCTGATATAATGAAAATCTGTAACTATATGCACATTTTCATCCTCTGTGCTTGTAAAGAGCGGTTCTGTGGTTGGTTGGTTGGTGGTAGCTGGGTGGAGTAGTTGATGTATGGTAAATGGTCGTGGGGGTGGACAGAGTGATGGGATGGAGAGTAAGCACACAGTCAATCTTCCCATAATGCTTTTACGAGAGGCTGGAGTTAAAGCAGTGCGTATAAACAGTGTAGTCAGACTGAGTATGGCTGCAACTGAGCATCTCTTCTTTCCTTTCTCTGCTCCATACAGACAAAAAAAGATGCCAAAGAAGCCCAATGTTTTCCTTGCCTGTTATAGTCTGTCTTATTTTCTGCAGCTCGCTGAGTTGCTTTTTCCTGTCTCTCTCTTTTTTTTTCATTTGTCTCTTGCTGATCATAAAGTTCAGGAGTTCAGAGTGAGAAATGAGTAGGGAGAAAGACATACATGGAAAGGAATACAGAGACTAAAGTTAAATAATGCCAAGACTGTAATCAAAGCCAGCCTCATTCTTTACACACTGTTACATCATCTACACAAACTCCTTTAACAAGAGCAAGATTTACTGTTTTACCTTCAGTGGCTGGTTCATTTATTGATTGGTTAAACTCTGGTACAGATTATACACCAAAATGTAAAATTATAAAAAGAAACTTTGAAGTTGAGGCATTCTGAAGAATGTGGACACACCAACATAAATCATCTTATTCCAAAACCATGGGCATTAATCTGCAGCCTCCACTCTTCTGGGAATGGACTCCACAAGATCTCACCGATGTTGGGCCATAAGGTCTAATTTGAATGGGTTGAGGTCAGAGCTCGGTGCAGAGGAGTCTTCCACACCAAACCGGACGGTGGTACTCATATGCCTTTGGTAAAATTGTGCATTTGATGTGCTGTGGGACTGTGGTGAGTGTGCACCAGATGAAATGACTGTACTGCCCTCTACTGGAGAATGGAGCAAACAACTAGGGTATAAACTCTTCCTGACAGAAATGTCATGCTTTCATGTAAATGGTAGCTCTCATGCAGGAGCTCTCCTTTAATACAGTAAATAATCCTAAAAAGATGAGTGTGGAACTGAGTGCAAAACATATGCAACAGTCTGTAATAAGAGAAACATATTTTATTTGTACTTCAAGTTAATGTATTTGTACCTGTGTAACTGCACAGACACTGTCTTCTAAAATAACTTGATCTAACACTAAAATTCAACCTAAACATAAAATATATATTTGCAGCCACTACGGGGGTCTCTCACACTAAAACAATAACAACATTACCTGAATAAAATGACATATTTCTCTGAGTTTGAACATTGTTGGAAACATTTAGAGTAATGTAAGTGCACAACTCAACATAATATAAAACATAGGTCTAGTGTTTATAGTGCAGAAATGTTACATATTATATCTTTAAAAGAGGACATCCTCTGTCTTTGAAAGTGTATTTGGGCCACTGTGTTTTCACCTCTGATGAACAGCCTTGGACTCTCATCCAGGCCCATTAAACTGTCTGCTGCTTGTAAAGTAGAGGACAGGAGCTGATGTGATTGCCCATTACTGAAGTTCACCCAACTCTTCACCTGTTGACACATTATTCCTTCTTCTGAGCTGGAATTGGTGTGGGTAAGACAGCACACAGTTTTCTCAAATGTCCCGCAGTAAAAACACCTGAATTTGTTCGCTGCTGGTCACCACTGCATGGTCTTAGATCGGGTCAGTTTCCTGGTCAGAGCGTGGCGAACAGTCAGCATGTAAGAGCGGCGGTCAGGCAGAGGGCGCTGCTGATCCAGCACCAGCCTGTTAGACACAAGAAAGAAAACATCACCATCAGACGCCAGTTAAAGAACACGTGCAGCAGCTGTGTATGTTCTTACCTGCAGGACTAGAGATAAGGTATATGAGGGTCAGCTGACAAATATAAAGCGTGGTATCTCCTGTACTGTATATGCAGTTAGTATGCAAGAAATCAACATACTTTTACAGTTTTATTTTGACAGGAAACTATGAAACACAGAGTCGTCAATCAAACCGGGACTTTAAATTTGCCAATTGCCATTTTTTGTTTTTGTTTTCCAAGATCCTTCTGGAGCTGCCCTTACCACCATCCACAATTTATTTAAAAATGTATTTAAAATGAGCGTAGTAGGGAATTGAGATGCAGTTTATATTGCATGCTTAAGCATATATCAGATTTGGTGTCATTTAAAGATGCCTTCTTAAGGATTTTAATGTG
>NW_023340206.1:2113594-2128996 GCF_004916995.1 Morone saxatilis
GAGGGGATCTTTAACAAGTAATTTGACCATAATGTGAACTGTGTGAACTAAGTGTGAAGTTATAATACAGCTGAACCAAACCTGATGAGCTGAAGCACTGCTGCTTCCACAGCCAAAGCGGCTTCTGCCACCGACAGCTCCCTGAAAACACACCTACACACACACACACACACACACACACACGTATTATATATATTGTATAATGGCAAATTACCTTCACAAATGATACTCAATATACATTTTATTAATTAGATGCACATTTAGTTAACAAAACTTACTGTCGTATTATCTTCATCAAAACAACAACACACTGTAATTCTTAACAATATTCAGTACAGATATTTGGTAGCAATATTAACAACACCTGTATCAACAACACAACATCTGTAATATAATTTTAAAAAATCAACAAAATAAACAGGAAAGAACTATTGATTATGATGTACAACACACAAACAAACCTTAACTCTTTGGCCAGTCTCTGTCCTTCCTCTGTTGGCACCTCCCTGCCGATTTCCAGGTCTGCCTTATTCCCTACCAGCACTGTGGGAACAACTGACACACACACACACACACACACACACACACACACACACAAAGTGAAACAAAGTGACAATAACCCGGCAGGATGATGCAATGGCATGCAGAGTTGGGAGTTTACATGTAACCTACTGAGCACCGGATGGCCTACCAAGTATGGAAAGCGTGTGTGTGTGTAAAGGTGACAATAGACAGATGTCAGAGTTAGAACAGAGACTGGACTTAAAGAGCAAACATAGTGAACACACTGTTCCTGTGGAGATCACACTGCTGCAGTAGTTACTATTGATGCCGACAAGATAGTTTGTGTTAAAGGACATTGGAGAAAAGCCAAAACTCACAAAAGAGATGTTTTCCCTTGTTACCTTTCTTCTGTCAAATTAGTGACTTTAAAGCCGCTATGTGCAGGATTTAACATTTCTAAATTTGATGACTCCTAGTAGTGTGTGTAAGACTGACACTATCTGCTGTCACAGCCAGAGGACTCTCCTTCAACAGTCCCTCCATTAAGAATAATAAGTTAGTTTCCTACCCAGACTCTGTTTGGTTTGGTCGATAAGTTTCTTGAGCCGAGGGACCTCCAGGAAGCTGAGGCGCTGTGTGATGGAGTAGAGCAGCAGGAAGCCGTCTGCCCAGCGGATGGAAGACTCCAGAGAAGCCACAGAGTTCTCCTGCAGGAGATAACATCAGGTATTGTTAATAAGAGAGCAGTGTCCATCTTCTCATTTAACTCAGCAAGAAGTGTAGGATTTGGTGGCCTCTAGTGGAGAACGTTGCAGGTTGCAACCAACTGAATAGCCGCTTGCGTTTCAAACGTTAAGGAGAAACATGGCAGCCTCTATAAAAGGGGACCTGCTCCCTCTGTAGATAAAAATGACTCATTCTGAGGTAACAAAACCCAACAATTCCTATCTTCAGGTGATTATACTATTATATTCCATTTCAGCCAATATATCCTCCTAAATGTTACACACCGGACCTTTCAGATTAAGCAGCTAAAATGTTCTGGTTAAAACTGAGGATGCTGTTGGTTGTGTCTACGTAGACAAACGTCTATTTCCAATTTGATGTAAAACATTATTAAATAGAAGTCAGAATTTACCTTCCAAGCTATATCCAAAATCTCCAGATCAACAGTTTCCTGGTCCAACACCCGACTGCATCTGTAGGTCACCTCTGTAAAAACACAGACACATTATTTTAAACTGTCTGTGAATGATGCGGGTAGGTTGCATAACCCAATTATTTTGTTCCACATCAATAATGTTTATTGTAACAAATATCCACTGCAGTCTTACCCTTCTTATGGTCGTATTCGCCAATGAAGCGCTTGGTTATAAAACGAACACACAGTGCTGGAGACACAAAACAGACATGGTCACCAGAGGGCCAACTGCCAGAAACACAACATACACCAGCTAATATATATACTCAATATACTGTGAATGCACACATATGGAGTCTGATTTACACATTAGCACCTGATCTGCAGCCTGCTGCATGTTCATGCGTTATGTAGTCATCCCTGCTTTGAGAATTATCCTCTTAGTAATGGTACCTGTCTTGTTTAAACAAACGCAGAAGTGCTTTCTCTGTGTTTGGGTGCAAGGAGTCTGGATGGGTTCATGTTTGTTTGACGTCTGTGTCTGGTGTTCGAGGGCTCCCTGTATTCAGGCAGGACACATTAAAAGGTTCTTTAGGCTCGTTCAAGCTGTTATTTGAGGCAGAGCAGCTGAAAAATGGCTTTGTTTTCATCCAGTATCAGGAACTAAAGCTTGTTGTCTACCCCTGTAACATCTGTATCTCGCCACAGACATTTTTGATATTATGTGCTGAGGTTTCTGCTCCCACCACCAACACAATGGAGGTGAATGGAATTTTGTTTGTGGTGCCCAAAGCATAAAAAAAAGTTGTTTTTCCAGAGGCAATCCACAGACTTCACTGTAAAGAAGTAATAATATAACTGACAACTGTTGTCATTTACTTGGAATAATGTTATGAGCTTCCAAGGTTATCCAGTCTCGAGAACAAAATTTTCTCTAGATTTTGGAGAACCAGGGGCACATCCTGTATATTTTACTTACTCCACACTTATTGAGAATGGAGTTAGGCAAACATGTCTAGTTTCTAGGAAAATATGTGTACACATGAACTTTACTGTAAGTGTGTGGTAGTGTAAGAGCATCTAAATGAAGGTTACACTGGTTTTAATAGTCTGTCCAATGCAATGTTAGTGGTTAAAGTGCTACACTGTAAAAAAATACTCTTACAAGTTAAAGTCCTGTATTGAGAATGTTACTTAAATAAAAGTATGTAAGAATAATCATGAAAATGTTCTTTTTTTAAAGAATAAACATGTCCCCTGAGACTGTTGTGCTATTATATATGATACCATTAGATTATTATGACTCATACATTAATATAAAAGCAGGATTTTACTGTTGTCGTTGTCATACGGTTGAGGTGGAGCTCGTAACTATTTTGTACAGGACTGTAACTAATGATTATTTTCATTATGGATTCATTTGCTGATTATTTTCTCCATTAACTGAATGTTTTTTTTTTGTTTCTAAAAATATTTTAAATGAGTGAGAAATGCCGTCACTATTACCCAGAACCCAAAGTGACACCTTCACATTGCTTGTTTTGTCTGAACCAATCTATTTTTAGCTGATCCGTTGGAAGTGTGTCTTTTGTAGGTAAAATGACTTAAAACCATTATCAAAAATAGTTACCAAAACAGTTTTTGTCAATCAACTAAATGATGCAGCTCTGCTTATTTTTGAGGCTGATACAGATACTGATTTTAGAAGGAGAACTCTGCAAAGGTACGGCTGCTGCCTTAAACAAATAACTTTTTAAAAGAATATTTAAGTGCAATATATTAATTAACATTTCTGAGAGCCGCTTCTCCTTCTTTTATACTCTGTCCCGCTTGTCACACTTTTGTAAATCACAGTGTAATCTGATGGATAAATATAATCTGTAAATATAATCCATAATATATCTAAGCAAAACATCATATTTTATAAAATCTCAGAATGTCTTATAATGTAACTAGTAGCTACAGCTGTTAAATGATTACAGTGAAGTAAAAAAGTTTAATCTTTGCCTCTGAATTGTAGTGGAGTAGAAGTATAAAGTGGCATGAAAAGAAAAGACTCAAGTACGAGTACCTCAAATTTGTAAGTAAGTACAGTGCCTGAGTAAATATAACATTCCACCACTGTAAGTAATAGTAGTAATCTGCACTATATAATCTGTGAGGCTTTGAGGTTTTATAATGTTAGAGGTCTGGTTGTTACTTTCAGTTTATACTTGTTATTTCTGACAAAGTTGCATCCTGCTCTGTTTTGCCACCATTAAAAAGATTTGACAAAACAGAGACATTAAAATGTAGCAGTTTCAGGAGACACAGGAGACGTTTACACTTCAATACTCAGGAAGAGGGGTCAATGTTAGACCTGCGTAAGGTTTCCATATTTAGCAAAACCTCTTCAATCGTGAACAAGATTTAACCCCCAACTTAACCTCTTTTACTTTGTGTTTTCATGTGATGAGCATGTGACAGTACCTATACGACTGTTACATAATCCACAAAGTGCTCACACGTTCCCATCCTGTCTCTCCACCTTCCTGTCTACTGCAGTCTGTAATCTACCTGTTTTTCCAGTGTTCTGAGCTCCCAGAATTAGGAGTTTAACTGGAACCATTTTCCTGTTGGGTCCAATAATTAGCCCGCTGTCTGTTCCCGCATTAAAACCCTTCAAAGAAGAAGAAAGGAGGCAAAACTTAAAATCACAAATACAAAAAAAAGTAGAACCAGAGAACTACATGAAGCAATAATACTGACCTTTAAGTAGAAATAAATTACTGACCTTTAAGTAGAAATAAATTCCAGATACAGAGAGGAGTACAATAATGAAGTCACTGTGTTCAGTCTCAGACACTGGGCAGACAGGGAATGAAGAGATGGGACTGTCTTCTCTCTTTTTCTCTGTGTGTGCCTCTCTGCTTCTGTTTGGTTATAAGAGCTCTCTCTCTCTCTCCCCCTCTCTCTTTCTTTCTTTTTCTTTCTTTCTTAGGGAACAATATATGACAAGAGTAATTTGTCTGCAGGAACAGAGTCCAGATCCAGACACCAGTATCCCATTCTGGATCTATTCAAGACACATATACACTTTTTTTTTTTTAAGACTTTCAGTGGTTTACAATCACTCTCCAAAGATTTGCCCATAAAGAGTTAAAGATACTGTACATTAGTGACTAGGAGGAGGAATGATAGAGGACGTCATGGCAAGCGGATTTCAACCAAAAATGCAATAAATGAAACCCACTCAGACTGGAGTAAAGACATTTTTAAGATTTTATTCATATTTCATACTTTTCTCAGCTATATTCAAGAAAGATTCGTTCTCAGGAGTGAGAACCGTATACAACAAACATCAGGGACAACTTTAAATTATGGAGCGACACCCTGTCCGTTCAGTGAAGTGTGTGTTGTGTTGGCAGAGGAGAGAGTTTATTGTTGTAGGTGTTATCAGGTGTTCAGCAAACTGAAGGCTCGTCGACTGCGGCCGCTCCTTCTGTCACGGCTTTGACGCATTTGGCCATCGTCTGGGAAGCCCTGCTAATAGAGTCTGAACGCGGAAGGGGAAGGGCAGAGGAAGATTATTTTACATTTTTATGCATTTATATTTTTGCCTGTGTATCCACTAACAGAACACACACACACACACACACACACACTCACCTGTCATATAGAAGTCCTTTGCTGTAAGTTGAGGTGGTACCAGAGGAGCTGCGATGAGGTCCTGGTTCACAGCCTGCGAAGAAAAGAGTAAGGAAACAGACACAGGTCATTTTCTTCTCACGGAAGTTAACCAACTCAACAAACTTTCCAGCTCCAGAAGCTCTCAAACCACAAAAACATTTAAAGTCTGTCTGTACAAACTCAAACTCTGACTCTGTAGGTGTGTGTGTGTGTGTGTACCATGGCGAGTTCATTAGCCTGTTTGAAGTAGTTTGCCTCCTCTACGTCGTTATAACGGACCAGATTAGGAGAGACCTCGGCTAGTCTGGAGCGGACCTCTTCCAGAGTGTCGTAGGGCAGAGTCACACCGGCCAGCTGCAAACACAAAAAACACGCGTTACTTTCAAGGTCCACTAACTGACAGTACGGAGGTTAGTGTGTGCTATGGGAGGGGCGTCCTGCTGACCTCAGATAGGGCCCTGATGATCTTCCAGTCCTCTCTGGCCATTCCAGGAGCGGTGACGGCCACCCGGGTTTGTTGGCTCCTGCCTTCGGTGTTCACATAGGTGGCGTTCTTCTCTGTGTATGCTGCACTGGGTAGGATAATGTCCGCCATTGGTGCTCCTACGTCGCCATGGTGACCTAGAGGGGTGGAAAATTATCATGAGTGAGTTTTTTTCCCGCCTGTCTTGGATGTTACCTGACTGAATGTGTGTATGCTCTTTGTGTGTGTGTGTGTGTGTGTGTGTGTACCCTGGTAGATGATAAGGCTGCCTTCAGGTAGGTCGGCTCTGGTGATGCAGCCGGCATCCGCTCCCAGCAGGAACAGGACTTTGGGTGGATTGTTCCTGATGGCGTTCACACCGGGCTTGTAGCCCAGGTCCAACGCAGCCACCTGACTGGCCACTCTGCTCACACACACACAAACACAAAGTATGAGCAGGAAGCCTCTAAGGTACCTTACTAATAGAGGCTTGAGTCCGAGTCCACACTCGTGAGCATTGCCACGTTGTACCTGTGCAGGACGTTGAGGACTTTCCACCCCTCTTCCACTCCACTGCTGGTTCTGGCGTTCTGGGCGATGGTGGAGACGGCGCTCAAAATGCCGGCTCCGTCTTCTCTCTGCAGAGCGCTGCTGCCCACGACGACTACTGGGCGTTTAGCAGCTGAAAGGACCTGGAGACAGGGAGAGGAAAGGAAAGAATTTAAATAAAAGCTGCCAGAAACTCAACTGAGGGCTGCCAGAGAAAGAGAAAAAGATAATTCTCATCGGTTCATAAATCAGCACCAAAGTTCCCTCCAAGTGTCCTCTAAATAAGGCTACGTGTGTGTTCATTACCTGGCAGAAGGGGTGCGTGCCATTAGCCAGATCCTTCAGCACAGAAGTCTCCTCTCCCAGATGGTCGTATGAGTAGCTCAGATCAACATTGTGGCCCACCATGGCAACACGCAGCTCATTGTGGAGCCAGCTGACAGAGGAAGAGGAGGAGGAGGAGGAAAGACAGAAGGAGGCGAGTTACATATGCGAGACAAACCCAAATATAATGAACGCAAACAACAGCACAAGTGAGTGTGTTATAGCAGGAGCTGGGTACCAACAACTGACTATTTCTTGGCTTGAGCAGTTACCAGACCATGTTTCCAGTCTTTATGCTAAGCTAAGCTAACCGGCTGCAGGCTCCAGCTTTATATTTAACTGTTAAATATGAAACAGCTCGACCTTCTCATAAAACATTTGGAATAATAAATGCGCAATGTCTTTGCAATAGAGTTTACCTCTTGCGAATTCGGGCGTTGAAGAGCGGGGCTTCGTAGCGCGGGTTGGTGCCCACGAGCAGCAGCAGGTCACAGTCCTCGATGCCGGCGATGCGAGAGTTCAACAGGTAGTTGGAGCGCAGGTCAGTGCTGCAGAGGCCGGAAGAAAATAAAAACTGTCAGCTGGAGAAGACACACTGCACAACTAGAAGAGGCTGCGGGGAACACACTGCGGTCTTACCCTGCACCCGCCATGGGGAAGAGCTCCTCGGTGCAGAGGTTTTCTGAGTCGAGTCTGTTGAGGAGGTCTTTGAGGGAGACCAGAGCTTCGGCGTCGGCCATCCCTCCTGCAATGACGGCTACCTCACTGCCCTGCACGCTCTGGAGCTGCACACACAGATTTATGCATATACGTTTAAATATGAGAACACAACTAAAGTGTTATCACAAATGACCTCAGGCAGCAACACACAAATATCACCCGTCTCCAATCGACACACAATAAGTACAGAAAGAGGAATAAACAGATGGATCCAGTATAGAAGCAAACACACACTTACTGCTCCAGCAACACGAGTAAGAGCCTCCTCCCAGGTGGTCGGGGTGAGCTGACCTGACTCATCCTTCACCATCGGCTGGGTCAACCTCTGCCTCTTCAGACCATCATACGCAAACCTGAGGATGCACATTTTTATTCTCTTTATTCAAGGTACAACCAATAGCAACATATATGTCTAAGTGGACCGATCTTTGACATGATCTACTGGCACCTCCTGAACCCTTACCTGGTCTTGTCAGAGATCCATTCTTCGTTGACGTCTTCGTTCAGCCTGGGCATCACCCTCATCACCTCGCCGCCTCTTGTGCTCACCACGATGTTGCTGCCCACGGCATCCAGCACGTCGATCGACTCCGTTTTCCTGCAAACACAGCAGATTCAGCCAAAGAAAACAGCATGATGGAATCAGACACACAAACTGAGCAACATGCTTTAAATTGATTAAACAGCTTGCTTCAGGACGGTCAGAAAGCTCATATCTTCTAACCCTTTTCCTACCTGGTCTCCCATGGTCGTGCGGTGAAAGCGTAGGGTTTGGAGGTGAGCGCTCCGACTGGACACACATCGATAACGTTGCCCGACAGCTCCGACATGAACATCTTCTCCACGTACGTCCCGATCTGCAGGTTGTTTCCTCTTCCTGTCGTTCCCAGGTCTTCAACGCCGGCGATCTCACTGGCAAAACTACGGGAAACACACACACAGGAATGCATGAATGTATTTTACCACTTGAAATAAGAATAGCAGATCATCACTTTATTCCATATAAATATGGATGTTTGTGACTCACCGGACGCAGCGTGTGCACTGGATACAGCGGGTCATGATGGTTTTGATGAGCGGCCCGATATTTTTGTCCTCCACCGCTCGCTTATTTTCTGAGAAACGACTGCGGTCTGAACCAAACTGCATGGACTGATCCTGGAAACACAGCAGGAAAATGTTACTATTTTTTATTTACTATTTGTTACTTTTTCTGCTGTATTGCTGTAGCAGCAAACGCAGATATTTCTAAAAGCTCAAATAAAACTGAAATTATTCTTTTCTTTCTGTGAACTGACCCTTTAACCTCCATATACTAGTTGTTTGGTTACCTGCAGGTCACACTCTCCTCCCTGATCACAGATGGGGCAGTCCAGTGGGTGGTTGGCCAAAAGGAACTCCATCACTCCCTCTCTGATGAGACACACACACACACACACATGTTCACCAGGCCTGTTAACAATAGTTCGTTAACTTTGGAGACATTTTAATCACATTTTAAATTTAAATTTGGACCTGGCTTTGCGTGTCTTCTCTGAGTTGGTGAGGATGTTCCAACCCTTCATGACGGGCATGGCACAGGCTGCTACCGGCTGAGGAACAGCACACACATCCATTAGACAATAGCAATGCAAGCATTTCCGTGCACTAATATGCACTAATGCTAACTAATGCACTAATAATAATACACTAACTAATCTGCCTAAACACAAACAGATGCACTCTGTTACCTTTGGGGCTTTCTCAATCTCCACCAGACACATACGACAGTTTCCTGCCACTGAGAGGCGCTCATGGTAACAGAACCTGGGGATCTGGATTCCCGCCTTCTCACAGGCCTGATGGGGAAATTAAACATTCATCAGGCAAAACAGCAAAAGTTCTTCCTCCCTTTTTTAAAAAAAAACAAAAAAACAATATGTTTATTGTTATTACAGGAAAAGTACTACATCAACAGTAGCATGGGACCTTAACCCTCCCAGTAACCACTTCACTAAAAAATAGAAAGATAGAGAATTTAGTAAAAAAGAAAAGGAAAACAAAATGCCTGCAATAGATCCAAAAGTATTTCACAAGCTTAAACAAACTTCTCATAAATCCTTCTGACCTTTACAGAAAAAACGTTATCAATCATATAGATCACAACAGTGTACAAAAATACAAAGTACAATATGAAGGGACTGTATACATCTGTACTAGTTTGCAGTAAAATAATGTTTCATACCTGCAGCACAGTAGTTCCAGGCTCCACCTCCAGTGGCTTCCCATCAATAAACACTTCCACCATGTTGCTGGCAGCACGCACTGAAGTACGCACTGAAAGCACAAACACACAAAGGTCAAAGTTATTGAAAATGAAATGAAACTTGACCAATAAAATGAGTCTAAAAATATATTCAGTTCAAGACAAAATGAACATTGGGGGGAACTGAGTACAAGATAGATATATCCTTAGTTTTTTTTTTTAAATGACCTAAATGTTGTCAATGTGTAAGCTTCTACCCAAAAATTAACAAAATACACTGAAATTGAAGTAAACTATTCATGGGATGCGTCTGAAAATTAAAATGGCCTGATATGCTGAAAAACACCTGAGGTCAAATAAAGAAATGAAACACAAAAAATATAAAATACAGAAATATAAAATCATGAATTTACTCCCAAAACTACCAAATATCACAGTTGCTCAATTCCCCGCCGCGGCGCCAACCTGCTTGCTGGTTACTTGACACACACACACACACACACACACACACACCACACACAACACACACACACACACACAGGTCTTACCAGTGTTGGAGGGAGCCAGGCTGCCCTTGGCGGCTCCGGCCAGAGCTCGGCCGACGGTCGGCAGACGCAACATGACGCTGTGAGAGGAAAACAGAAAAAACCTCATTCTGATATTGTCTTTAATTGATTATAGGTATTCTAGCAGATTCATTTTGCTAACCAACTAAAAACTGACTAATTGTTTCAGCTCTACCTCACACCGTGTCCATGTTTGTTAACTAATTATAATCAAGACATAACAAACTGGCTGCCAGAATATCTCTCAAGTCAACGGTCCGCCTCTCTGAAGTTGCCGCCTCATCAGAACGTCAGAATTACTTTTCTAATTAAAATTTAAAATAAAATGTGGTGTTGTGAGATTATGTTTTCTCTTTCAATAAAGTCGAATTATTTTTCATCAGGAAGTTAGAAAATTCCAATAAATGAGAAGTATGTTCAATTAAGGACAGCTCTTTTGCATCGAGGCTAATAATAACGCTGTCTACAGTTGGGACCGATCCAATCCAATATCAGTATTGTGTCCAGGTACTGAGGTCATTTACTGACGTCACCGATCCAGATTCCATAGTCTGATGGTTTCATGACAGCCAATCTGGGGCTTTTCTGCCATTAATTCGTTTGACTGCTGTTCACATATATGTGTGTGAGGATCAGCGAGACAGAGGGAGAGGAAGGGAGGTGGTGAAAGACAGATGGATGAAGAGAGAGACGTACTAATGATACCTGTGTGGTTGTCTGAAAGTCTCGCATTGAAATGAGGAGGGCTGAATGCACGTTTAAGAACTATGTACTTGTATCTGCAACAGTCAAAATTCAGGTTTTGGAATCGGGTCGTAACCGAGATAAAGTGGGCCGGTGGCATAATTATAAAATAATATTAAGTGAACTTTATCTTCATGCAAGGCCTAGCTGCAGGTATTGAACAATAATATTTACTGTTAACAGCTGGATTAACTCTTTTCAGCCCAAAGCCTGACAGTACAGAAGATGACACACACACACAGACTGTAGGTTCCAGGTTAGAGTCAATGATTAGTGTATGGATTCAGATTCAGAAAGCATTAACATGAAGTAAAATGTGATGTTCATTTTTTTTCTATCTTTTTTTTGGGGTTAAGGTCTTCAATTTTAAGACAGAATAAAAAATGACCCCATATACAGAAAGTCACATTGCTCCCTTTATTTTTCAGATAACGTTATTAGACAGCCTCAGAAACGATTTTTTTTAATCAGCATTTTCACAGAGACGGATTTAATGCAAGGCTGATGTATTTTAAATGTTTGTGCATGTCTATCTAACAAACTCATAACCCAGTTACAGTGAATATAACCACAGTTACAGTGGCTGGAGCTAGCTCGCTTAATAGCTCACTGTCAACAACAACAAGTCATACTCAACCACATAGCTATCGTATAAAGACGATGCCCTCTTTGCAACGAGGAACAAAAGCTGCATTTCCGAAACACACTGACACAACAACATGTTTAGCACGATTATCTACAGTTAATGTCAGCCTGAGTCCTCCAATGAGGACTCCTTGCTCGCCGGCTAACAGCTTTAGCTTAGAGTACTACTCAAGGACACGGGCACTGCACTGTAGTACGGGGTTACTGCGGGTAATAAGGTCAAACACTTCGTTTTCATTTGGTCTTGCAGTTAAACAACATATGGATTTAATAGTTTTATAAGTGCACAATATGTTTCTGTTTCTTACCTTTCGCTATTTGGCCTTCTTGACCAGAACAGCGGCGATCTGAGTTATACTACCAGTCTACTAGCTATGGCGTACTTAGCGGAAATAGCATGGTCTCCTACTTCCGTTAGAAATAAGGTCCCAAATTTCACAATAAAAGTATCTTCAACACGTAAACATAACTAATATAAATAACTGCATTAAACAAAAGTATATCTGATTGGCTATTGCCCTGGCTAGTTTTGGGTTTAATTGCTATATACTGCTATACACATTTCAATTATTTTTTTGCCTTTTATTTGTCTCTCAATAATAACATTACCTGTTTTTATTAAAACAAAAATCAATACGTCCAGGTAGTGTGCCTTCAGATAATGATTGCATATTTAGCCTAGAAAGTCACAGTTATGTGAATGAGCACACATTTCTTCCAAAAGTGTAGCATATTCAAAAAGTTTTCTCACAAATATGTTATTTATTGATATAAATATATAAATGACAGTAGTTGGTTGTGTGAATATAGGCAACATAAAAAAACACAACAAAAAGGGTTCTACCTCCATTTTCAAAATGTAATTAAACACTCTCTTTCTTTCACTAGAATACAACTGTTAAACATCTTTTCTGTAAATGCATACATACCTGTAAACTGTGGCAAGATATCAGCAGATGTATCTTTATGTAACCTTGAGCTCCTACTGGAAAATGTGTTTTGTTTTTTCAAGAACCAATACTATATATTAAAAACAGCATTTTCTAATCATAATCAATCTCATATTTTTTGGCAAAGTTTTACACTCATAAATGTACATTTACGAAAGTAAAACCTCACATTCATGAAATAGAAATGAAACTATATGTTAAAACAGTTTAAAAAGAAAAAGTTGTTCTAAAACTGAAACTGTAACTAATATATTTAATGTTTTCACTGAAGTCGCTTTCTATTTATTTGTGTTTACCCCTGTTTTATGTCCGTCTCTATTTATCTGTTTGTATATCTCCTCGCTTACATGTATGTTTAAATTGAACTGGTATTTGTTAGTTGTATCATTGTCTTTTTTTAATTACATTTAAAAAGGAGGGGGGCGGGGCTACAGGTCGATACAACCGGAAGTAGATACGTGTTCATTTTCGCGACAGTTCAGGAAGCGTCTACATTCAGCTACGGAAAGCAGGAGTTGGTGCTTTCTCCTGCGAAGGAGTACAGCAGAAACAGGTGAACTATCTTTTAAGACAAGAAGTTTAGATGTTTAGCTAACACCAAACAGTGGCCGCTGCGTTTACGCCGAGCCTGTAACCAATAAGACCGGCTGGGCCTTCTCATCTTATTAAAGTAGCTAGTTAGCAGCAAGCTAACTGTGCCTGCTAACAAACACAGCGCCAACTAACAAGACAGTTAAATATATCTGCTCTTTAGGGGTCATTGCGCTGAAGGTAACTGGTTATTAGTTCATGTATTAATGCAGTTGCATCATGTTTATGTGTATCTTACAGTATGTAGCATAGGTTTGCTGTAGCACCTTCTGTTTCTGTGTTGTCATTCTTTTTTTTTACAGCTGTTTGTTTGCGGCTCGTCGGCGGTAGCATACTATAAGATCATATGTTAGTAATAACTCATTTAAAAGGGCATGTTACAGACATTTGAGATTTAAATGCGTCTTCGTTTTATACAATACTGCTGGCACCATAGTAGCTGTACTTAAGCCTTCACTTTGCAAGTACATTCATATAGCCTAGATTCATCATTCATATATATATATATATATATATGTTTCATTAAACCTTTGAAAAGTATGGGAACATATTGTCTGGCTCACCTGATTTTCTATTTGTCACTGTGAAGAGTAGATTGCGCTTCATCTGCAAGTGACAGACTAAAATAACAAATCAAAAACATCCCCACGTTTTTTTTTCAATCTGACCGAAGAAGGTATGCTAAATCAGGCTGTCTCTCTTCCTGCCCACAACAAAATGGACATTGTATAAAGAGTAAGTTCTCAAAAATGCAAATGAATCATTCAAATCAAGTTCACAAGTCATCCCAAAGACGTAAAGGTCCATGTCCAGTTCACAGATTCAGTTTCACGATAACTCCCTCATGTGTACAGCAATTCACCCCTTCCTTCTCTTTCATCTTCCTTTCTTTCCCCACTTCTCCTTACCTCCTTCTTTTCCCGCGCTCCTCTGATCTGATATCCAGCATCATGTTGCCGACCACCTCGCCGCACAGCAACGGCGCCCTCGGCCCTAGGGATGCGGCACGTCACACGGCGGGCGCCAAGCGTTACAAGTACCTGCGACGGATGCTCCACTTCAGACAGATGGACTTTGAATTTGCCATGTGGCAGATGCTTTACTTGTTCACATCACCACAGAGAGTCTACCGCAACTTCCACTACAGAAAACAGACCAAAGACCAGTGGGCCAGGGACGACCCCGCTTTCCTGGTCCTGCTCAGCATCTGGCTCTGTGGTAAGACTCTACTCATGTGGTCCACTCTTGATGTTAGCATCTGTTTACTCGTGTCCATACCTCTCTTTTTGTGTGGCCTGCTTTACCTGTTTGATTCAATGTAAATAGACACATTTAAACTGGTCTGAATGTTGCCAGATGAAACCTGGTGTTTACACTGTACGGCACTATGATAACTGAACACTCCCTTTATTCACTGCAGTGTCAACAATAGGCTTTGGTCTGGTGCTGGACATGGGAGTGTTGGAGACTCTGAAGCTGCTGCTGTGGGTGGTCTTTGTTGACTGTATAGGAGTTGGTCTGCTTATATCAACCCTTATGTGGTGAGTAGTAAGTTTGCTTAGTTGATTATATGAATAAAATGTAGGTAAGATGATTTTTTTACTTTAACTTTGACTTTACTTCATGTGAAACAGTATTTCTTGTGTGTTCCAGGGTTATCAGCAACAAGTACCTGCTGAAACAACCCAGCAGAAACTTTGATGTGGAGTGGGGCTATGCGTTCGATGTTCACCTCAACGCTTTCTACCCCCTTCTAGTCATACTGCATTTCCTGCAGCTCTTCTTCATCAACCGTAAGTAGACAGTAGCCCTTCTTACAGTGATTCCACAACAATACAACTTTGCTGTTTTTACACTGAAGCAAAGAACAGCGCCATGATGCCCCTTCACTGTGGGATTTTACATAGCAGGCTCTACTTCAGTACCCCTTGAACGTAGGCAGAGCTTATCATCTTGGCAATGCTTTTCCAGCATTTGGGAAACAACACATGGCAGTTTTACTTTGGTCTTATGAGGCTGCAGCCTTTACTGACTGAAATATTTACTGCTAGATTGACTGCTCACCTTTTCCTCTGCACCGCACACATTCACAGATCTCTCTCTAGGTCATCCACACACTCACTACGGATTACAATACAATTCGATGAATACGATTAGTATCAGGACTTTTTCAACAACATAAAAGATGAAGACATCAATGATAATAAAAAGGTTCTTACAGTGTTCTGTTATAAAAAAAAGGTACAAAAATGGGCGAGGGGTGGGCTAGACGGGACACATGTCTGTGCAGT
>NW_023340206.1:2129021-2143638 GCF_004916995.1 Morone saxatilis
TGTCTTCAATCTTATTTTGTTGAAAAAGTCCTGATATAATGGTATTGTGAATTATATTGAATCGTGTGTTTAGAGACATGTCTGGTCTCTAGTACACTTAAATGTGTTGACAGAAATAACGAGCCCTCCTCTGTCAACAGACGGAACCTGTAACCTTAGCGACTGTACACACACAATGTTTTTTGTTTTTTGGTCACATTGTGACAGTTCATTTTTTATCCACAAGGGGGAGCCTCTGAGTCATTGTTTAATGTGGGGCCGCTTAGTTCATTGATAGAGTAAGTTTAGAGACGCCGTGAGACTGCAACCAAAGTGTATTAGTCACACCGACATCACTTATCTTACTGAAGTGTTTCATTTTGTTTTGAATGTTTTCATCTGGATGATTTAACCTTCCTTGATATTAGTGTATTATTAAATGGATCAACTTTAGACTATTATGGAGCTTTCTACGGAAGAAAACTGTCACAGCAGATATCATCAGTGTGCCTGATGAAAGGTTACTGAGAAGACTGCAGATAATAGTACACCTGATATAACAACAAAATGCATGACAAACCTTCTGTATCAGCACACTCACACTTTGTTCGGTGTGTTTCAGATATTGTGGTAATAAACTCAGAGTGGTTCCTGGGATACTTCGTCGGGAACACTGTGTGGCTCATCGCCATCGGTTATTATCTCTACATCACGTTTTTAGGGTACAACGGTAAGTCCCATTCATGTTTTAATACATTGAGTTACGTTGTTATCAATCATTTTTCTTTACAGAATTGACTCTATTGACATTACATTGATTATCTTTAAGAAGTCCTTAACCGGAACTGATAAATAAATCATTAATCATCTTCTCTTTAGTCAGGATTTACTTATTTCTAGTCTTCTTATGTGAATTGATAATTTTAAGAGGCAAGTTTTTTAGATACCAAACAATATGTCAGTTAATTGAGGATGAGGAGGATTCTACACACAGGCTAATAGCCATTGATTGAAAACATGTAATTAATGCAGCACTACAGAGAGAGTGCCAACATAATGATAACTGTGATTTACTGCCATAAATGAAATTAAATGTACTACAAGGAGTTTTTAACTGGTTATAACAAGTCTCAGTATAACACAGAGGCCTCTCTATGAGCTACATAAACAATCGGATTCCCCTTGAAATCAATGAAACAAGCCGGTAGAAACAGTGTCCATAGGGGCCACCAGAATCAACACAAAATGAAAGGTCCTTGTAGGGGCTTTAAGGAGGTTGAGGGACCATTCATGTGAATGCGTCACCGTTTAGCATACCCTGTTAAAGGAGTCGGACTGTTCACTGTGAAGTTATAGGTCTGTAATGTTGGCAGTGTCTGCTGTCTGTCAGTGTGCTGATCTATTCGTCTGTTCCACACAGCTCTACCCTTCCTGAAGAACACTGTGGTGCTGCTCTACCCCTTCGCTCCGCTCGCCCTCGTCTACGTCCTCTCTGTCTCTCTGGGATGGAACTTCACTCAGGGTCTCTGCTGGTTTTACAAGTACAGAGTCCAGTAGGACCAGTTTGCCTCTGAGGTTGGACACTGGTCAGCTCCAGTCTGACTCTGAATCTGTTTTCAACCCACATTTAGGTGACAGAGATTCCACTTCCAGCTTCTGTCAGTCAACATCTGGTTGAGGAGGGTTCTGGTTAACTCTCTGTAAACTGGGACACTGAGCTGGTTGACTGTTTCTCAACTCTCAATTGACTCCTGTTGAATTTCTGTTTGGCTCTTATGTTGAGCTGGAGCTCCAGTCCGTGAACAGTGATACTAGTTGCAGAAACGGGGACGGGGATGAGATACAGCTTTTACGGTTGTTTTTTTTGTATGATTTGTAAATAGTACTCTGGCAGGTTGTAATATATACGCAGACGATTGTTTCTGAAGAGAAAGAATTTGCTTTGTTTCTTTGAGTTTTCTTATAAAAAGACTGAAAAAAATCAAATCGAATCCTGATTATTGAAGAGAAAAAAAGGAAAGTGGAGGAACATGGGATGCAAACTTAATTTTCCGTTTCTTTTTTTTCTAAAAGTGTACATTCCAAAGCACTTTCAATAAAAGGTTTTATTAACTTAAGTTGCCTTGGTTTTATGACCTGGAGGAATACATCAGATTCTTTCCTGTTGCTTTTCTGACAAATGTTTTTTGCCATTAGCATTGAATGTGATATAAAAATTATGTTAAATGTTACTGTGTTATAAGTTCCTAGGACATGCCTTAGAATAAACTATGTAATTTGGCTATTGGGAAAATGTAAACATGCTGAGACAGTTAACATAGTAAGAACCAGGGAATTAATACAATAGCAACAGGTACCGGTAGCAGGCAAGGTGAGCAATTAAACTTAAGTTTTAATATGAAATGTGTGGTATAGTTTAATTTGAAGTTGTGAACAGAAACCAAAATATAACAATCATTAAATAAAACATTTTAAGTTCTCACAACTCAATTACATTGTTTAATCTCAAGGCCCCTGGAGCCCTGGGGCAGTTGCTCACCTTGCCTGATTCCTAAACCAACCATGATAATGACATTTGTGAACACCACAGAGACATTGATCAGAGACATTTTTATTCCCTTATTCATGATTAAACTCAGTCTGTTTATTACCCACAGCCCAGAGTGAATTATGGGTTACAGAAACTCACATACACAGACACGGAAAAGCATTTAAATGCATCTACTTGTCATAGTGCTAGTTCAAGACATGTAGGGGAAATATATACTAATGCTACCACTCATATTTGGCCTATAATGCTGTAGAATAGATTTTTATTGGCACATTCTGATGGGGTAGTATATTTTAAGTCAGAGCAGCGCGAAGCTAAAAAAAATACACTCGCACCATTCCTCGAATCCATCTGCCTGAAAACGAGTTATTCTAAACGACCGGTGCGACCTGTAAAGATAGATTTTTAGAGAAGTTGTGCTATTTCAGTGCATCCATTAACATTTGTTTGAACCTCTCCAAGTCCACTTTCTTCATGATGGAGGCCTTATGTGTCTTGTTGAGCAGGCCCATGTAGTCCAAGACCATCATGCCTCGGGTGTGAGTCCCCTCCAACTCCACCGTCACTGCAAACTGAAGGAGGAAGAGGAGAAGTCTGTTACTAAAACCTCTTGTTTGTGTCTTTTCTGCAGATGCTTTAGTAGGAAGCCAGTGTCTTTTAATCACTTAGTTACACTTAATGAACATATTAAATGGTTGAAAGCAGCATTTTAACCTGTTCACTCTCCGTCACAAGGGCGTCATCGATGGCTGCAGCCACAGCGTAGGTGTCACAGGAGTTGAACCCAGGTCCTGCCACCAGCTCCTTCTGGTACCGCTCAGTCTGGACCATCTGCAGGGACAACAATCGAAGAGACGTGTGACATTTGTTCTGAATTCTTGTTCAGCGTGTTGAACTGAAACACTCGTACCTTCCTGGTGTGGTGGGAAATCCTCTCCATGAAACGGGCCTTGTCTGTGTCTTGGGCCAGCCAGGTGTCACAGAAAGACTGATGGAGGAAAAGACAAAAGACAAAGATGTCTGTTATTGTTGGCTCTATTACGGAAGCCCTGAGAAGAAAAGAAAATCTGTTGATCCATTTTAAAAGACATTTTCAAAATTTTTTTATTCTTCTGTGTGTTTATGACTTTGGAACAGATGAAAGAAGGACTTTGACAGGATCATTTTTCTAGGGAGTTAGTATAAGTTTTGGCTGATGATTTTTTTTAATTTTTTCTGTCAAGATGATTTTTTTAAGCATCTATTGTTATAATACTCATTTCGGCCACATTTGGCCTCTTGTGGCCGAAATGAGTATTACAACAATAGATGCTTTAAAAAAAAATACTAACTCCATAGAAAAATGTAGTGCACCACTACCCCATTTTCTAAATAGCACTCTTTTTTTCCAGGTGGGTTTTAATTTCTCTTAGAAATCTTGCCAAATGAAAGACATGACAGTAATGTTATACAGTAATGGCAAACACAGAAGCTATTTGTTTAGGGTGCATTTTTTTTTAGGTCAAGCATAATTCAAAGGAATGGCTGAATCTGCATTAATTGCAACTTCCTGGAGGGACAGAGGACACAGGAGAGAACACAATTTAGATCAGTCTTAGAAAATGGATCACCAGACTATTTTTTTCCTCACTTGCGTCTCAAGGCTTCCGTACCCTACACTTATTTCAGGTTCAATGTTTCCGGTCATGACTTCATTGGCAGTTTTGTTCATTGTTGCAACTTTAATTTATATAAGAAAGTAACAACAGACCCATGGCAGGCTGTTCCTGCAGCTGAACTCCCAGCTGGCGATATAGGTGGGACAGGTGTAGCGGTCCAGCACAACGTAGGCAGCCTCAGGGTCAGCCACAAAGTTAAACTCTCCACACTCACTGGTGTTACCCCTGGCTGTGTAAAACAATGTGCCCGACACTGAGTTTAACACTCACAGTTGATGTTAACACAAATAAAAACACACAGATAACATACAGTCAATGTTTCCACCCATGATGTAGAGCGCCTTCAGTTTCTTATGGATGGAAGGGGCCAGTTGCACTGCGACAGCCAGGTTAGTGAGGGGGGCCGTGGCAACCAGACTCACCTGCGCACACAGCAAGTGAGACAAATAAAGCCTTTAAACTTCAGCCAACATGTACCATCTGTTGTGGGTGCATGATTTTCACTCTTACTCACACTTATTTCAAAGGCTAATTATCAGACCAACTTCATCATAATGTGTTATGTGCTAGATTGGTGGCGATTGAGGTTCACCCTCTACCCACCTCTCCAGGGTTTTCTTTCACAATATCGATCATGGCCTGCACAGCTTTCTTCTTCTGCACCAGCTCCAGGCCTGGAGCGTCTGGATCCGGGACATCGCCCAGCCCGTCCTTCCCGTGGTAATCTCCAGCGTGGAGTTTTCGAGCCAGCAGGGGTTCTGCACAGCCACGGTACACTGGGATCTGTGGAGTATTATAGCTTATAAATAAAGTGAAGTCTAAGTCTAAGCTTTCATTTCATGCAACATGTTTCACATGCAAGCTTTCATATGGCAAAATCTTACATCCAGCCTGTTGCAGGTTTTCAGGACACGGAGTGTGTTCTTGCAGGCATTGTCTAGTACTGTGTTGCCATGGCAGCAGGTGATCCCCAGGATCTCCACATTGGGGGCTGCAAGGGCCATCATGATGGCCTGAGCGTCATCCACCCCTGTGTCCACGTCAAGGATCAACTTCTTCATCTTGTCTGGAGGAAATGGAAGAAGGAGGAGGATGTGTATTCAGAGAATGATTATTCTTGCATCCAAATAGGAATATTTTCAGCAGTGTCCTACTAGAATCTGACCCACATCAGCTTTGTCCTCCACTACACACAAACAGCTGTAGCTCATAAATCAATCATGGGCAGCTGTAATCTAGGTGAGCTCATTTGTCAGCTGCTAAAAAACACTCACATAGACAGAACCAGTGTGCTGGGAATTGGGAATGCACTCGTAATGTCACTCCAGTGCTGCACATTGTTGTTTAACACATTCTTCACATGAGTCAAAGAAGAAATATTTATGGGGTGGCAAGAGGGTGTCATGGCAGAAATGTGTGCTGATTTAATCACAAACAATCACATATATTACTATTTTCTTGAAAAAGTCCCTAAATTAATATATTTGAACTCAAAAACATTATATTATTACAGCACATTAGTAAAGCACTGATTAGAAACATCTAAAGGTAGCATTAGAAATCCATAATTCCGAATCTTCCATATACAGTCTTCTTTCACGGAACTTAAGCCTATCACTTAGTCTAAAATGCAGCCATAACAGATCTTTAAATTAATTTCCATTTCCTAACATGTTTTTTAATGAATCTATTGTGTTAAATTTAGAGGTAGGTAGAGAACAGAGAGATGAACTCACCTGTCAAAAAAGGTTTCAGCAACAAGGTTTATCCTTTTCCAAAGTGCACATCAACTGCAGTCCTAAAGTTAAAACTCTGCCACACTCTGCTTTTTATGCAGAAGGAAATGTGGAAAGGTTATGCAACAACCAAAAAACAAAAGCACAGGCATATTTCGTTAACCAATGGCAGCATAGTTGAGGATGGTTGTTGATTGATTCAAGCAAAAGAAAAGAATAGGAAGGGCTATATATAATGTAATGTACTGAAGTTACACAACAGTGTTAAGTTTGTTCCGTTCCTGTGTTGTGTTTTGCAGGCAAGGATCAGGATCAATTCCTCTTCCCAGTTGAGGACTTGTTTCTCATGTTTCATTATGTCTACAAGTCTACAACCACACCATATTTTTCTTCTTTTCATGGCAAGTTCTTAATAAAATTAAGTCTCTGTTTTCATGCCATTTGTTTGCACATCCGCAAGAGACTTTGATGGTCATCCCAGGCTGTACTGTTTGGTTCAGCTTGGTGTTGAGGCTTTTTGGATGAAGGATTTGACCAACCACTCTGCACTTCTTCATGTGTTCATACTTGGCCCTTAAATGAGAACACTGTGCACATCTGTGATTAAATGCATTATTCAAGCACAGTATCATTAATAATATAAATATGGCTCTGACTTTGAGAGAATCTCCCACTTTTAATGTGTTGCATGTAAAGGCAAATTTTATTGAGACCAGACAGGAACTTTGCGTGGTGCTATGATGAGTTAGTGCAAGGAGCTGAAAAGCCAGTGGAACATGTGGTTGATGTCACTTGAAAGCTGTCTGCTTGACAACTATTATTCCCTAGATGTGTGAGGCATTTGCTCCTAATTTTTATTTTTATTTTTATTTTTTGCAAGAACAAAATACTATACTCATTTCTTATTCCAGAGTGTGGAAATATGGCAGCTTCTTATTCATTTTAATGGATTTTGTGATAGCTGAAGTAGGTCTCTCAAATGTGAAAATGTCAGCTAAAGAGATGTACTAAAGGTGTATACTAAACTTTTGACTGATCTATAAATGAATAGTTGGAATATTTCCACTTTAATGAATGTCTTGAGGGTTACATGAATGACTGGAGAGGCAAACAATAGGCAGGAGGCGTTATTAGTCAATAGGTATCTAGCTTCAGTGAAGGACCACCTGTGTGTGCCTTTGCCTATGTGTCACTGAGTAAGTCTCTCTCAGTTTACATGTGTTTATGTAGAAGAGAGTGTACTCGTGCAATAATGTAAGTAAAGTAGATTTGGGGAGGGTCCGTTCACTGGACATGGTGGCACAAGCACATTTAAAAATTGTCACCTATTGATAGGTTAAGATGAAATGGAGCTATTTCAGGGTTAATCATAATTTAATTATCTGGCAGACAGAGCACAAAGGGTCACTTAATAAAACCACCTCAAGTATTAAATCAGATGTTCCCAGGGATCATCGTTTGGCCCATTGCATTTCTTTATTTACTTTTTTAACACGTTGGTGATTTACTACTTTACTTGAGTACTGCACAGATCTCCTTAAAGCTGTTCTAATCAGAGACCAATTCAGACTACGTCTCCACTAAGGCCAAGAAAGTGGAACACTTTGCACTCATTCCCTCCAAGTGTTTTAAAGAATTTTAAATTCTACCATCGGAATATGAAGCACAGAATGCTATAACTGAATGTTACCTCTCAGTAGTTTAAACTACACGTGAAGATGTTGCGTTCACTTTCGTTGTGTTCACATATCTGGGACCTACTCCAATAAAACTCAAGGTCTGCTCCAAGCTTTAAACTTTTCTATGTGCCACTGCCTTTCATTAATGCAATGTAACGGCACAGTGCAGTTTTATTCCCCTGTGTATTCTATTTTATTTCCTTTTAGCTCAGTTTTAGCTTCTTTTTTATTTTATTTCTTATGAATTGTGTTTCTTATATATCTTGCATGCATTATATGTAAAACACTTTTCTTGCCTTGTTGTCGAAAGGTGCTATATGAATCAGCTTACCTTGCCCTGCTTACACATTAACATGAGCCAGTAATAATGGACACACCAGTAGAAGTGGCATGGGTTGAGGAAAGACAAAGTTATTTCTAACTGTTAAAAAGTTAGACTAGTAAAAAAACATTTAAAATATGTTGACATCATGGTTAAAAATGTCTGTAGATGAGAATCGTAAGAGGTAATTGCTGTTTTTCCCAGTACTTGCTACACAGTCAACTGTCCATCTAAAAGAGTGAAAATAACATTAAAATCCTCACCTGATGAACAGATAGTGAAGAGTTGTGTATGAAAGAGGCAACAGGCAAACTGCCTCCATGGGTGTCTTTCTGCAGACCTTTGATAAAATGTATTACCTTTGACCTGTGTTCAGTGACTTCCAAAGAAGTGAGTAGTATTTTGAACTTTACAACAATGGGTAGTATTTACCATATTGTAAGATGTATTTATAGCTGCCTGCAGGGCTGCCTGTAATGGAAAACACACTGTTTACTGCTTTAGAGGAACAACAATAAAACAAAAGGGAGGAGCGTTGTTAGGTATTGAAAGCTTTTTATGGAAAGTCATTACTTTTAAAAGGTCCAGTGTGTAACAGGTAAGATTATCTATTGGCAAAGAATTGAATATAATATTCATAGGTATGTTTTCATTAGTGTTGTGTTAACTGTCTGTACAACTTATCTTATTCAGTATTCAGTCAAAGGGAACAGTGAAAAACATCTGTGAGACATCTGTGGTTTGAATATAACCTCATGCAGATCTTTGGTTTCCCGTGTGACAATAAAATGTGTATTCTAAGTATAGCTGATTGGGTGTGTTTTTCCTAGAATGAACATAAGAATGTTTCTTGTTTTGCAGGCCAGCTTTACAAAAGAAAAATTCAGCTGATGTCGGACGATACGACTTCCAGTTCATCCCAAATGTCAGTGCTCCATGCAAACCAGTCAAGTTCTTCCTCACCAAACTAGTGAAACCATTTTATAAACCTCACTCTGTGTATATGTGCATAACATAAGTACACACCAGAAAATGTTGTGTATTGTAATATTGTGTAATATTGTGTTTTCACACACCATTTTTATTTATTTTTGGGGACCAAATCCATGCATTCAGCTTGTTACAGTATCACTCTACTTCAATGAATTCATTAACATTTGCTTGAACTTCTCCAAGTCCACTTTCTTTATGATGAAGGCCTTGTTTTTCTTCTTCAGCAGATGCATGTAGTCCAGTACCATCATGCCTCGGGTGTAGGTCCCCTCCACCTCCACTGGCACGGCAGCTGGTGGAGGAACCACAGACATTTTGGAATAGAATGTAATAACAATTTTTCTTTTTCTTAGTATATTTTTGGGGCTTTTTATTGCCTTTATGACAGTGACAGCTGGAGACAGACAGGAAAGGGGGGCAGAGAGAGGGGATGACACGCAGCAAAGGGTCGCAGGTCGGATTAGAACCCTGGGCCGCTGCAGCAAGGACTCAGCCTCGGTACATGCATCGCCAGCTCTACCTACTGAGCCAACCGGGCGCCCTGGAATAATGATTGAAACTGAAGTTTTATACTTTAAAGACACAAAAGCAGTACATGCTCACCTCTTCAGACTCTTTTATGAATGAATCATCGATGGCGGCAGCCATGGCGTAGGTGTCACAGGAATTGAACCCTTTTCCTTCAGTGACCTCCTTTTGATATTCTGCTGAATGGGCTTTCTGCAGAAACAACACATCATGAAAACACAATTAGAATGTTGTAACTGAGGATCATATAGCACTGAAAGGACCAGAGGAGGACCATGGCATAAGCAGACTAAACAGCTGCCACTAGAGGGCCCCCAAACATCAAATGTCTCTGTTTTATCCACTTATTTATTGTCATACAGAAGCATGTATAGATACACCTTGTAATTACTCTCATAGCACTTAATCATGTCAATCATATCAGGATAAAAACAAGTAACAGTTCTGTGGGTTTAATGCAAATATTTAACAAATTGCACATTTTGGGTGTATGATGGGGTTCTATAACAAAGTCTGTTGTGTGTTATGTACTTTTTTTGTACTTTTCACTTGTGCCAGCCCTGGTAAACATATGTGAAATGCTGTATAATCATAAGGAAAATGCAGAGACACTATAAGAACACTGAGTGCCAAGTAACCCTTCTGAAGACACTGCATGGTTGAGCAAACATGCTCAGTGTTGCATTCCTGCAATGTATAACCTTACAGTTAAGGATGCTGTATGACAGATATGTGATATGCTTCCACAGATTCCAGACCTGCGAGCTGGTGGTGCGCGGGGCTCAAAAGCTGCGGGGGAAGCTGAAATACAAAGATTTTCCAATCCACATATTCGAGGACTACTGCTCTGAGATACTGGAACAACGCTCGGTGTATCGCGACATCATGAAGGAGCTCTACAACCTTGGCCTCAAACCTGCCCTCCATTACCCGGCTAAGCTGTTCATCATGACCACAGAACGGAAGAGGAGACGGCTCGCTTCCCTCAAAGACGCCCAAGATTTCATCGAATCTCGCTGCCGACTCAGCTGCGAGACTACAGAGGACTGATTTCATTGGGTGCGTTCTCACAGGACTGCCATTTGCCGCGGCTTTTTAAAATGGCTCTGCTGCTTCTGCATAGATCAACCTACCCTCAAAGATTTGCTCTGATTGGATTTCTTCCCAACTTGTCCCACAAAAAGAGTAGTTCTGATTGGATCTCTTCTCCATTCCTCCCTCCCTAACATTTTCGTCTTTTCGTCCGTGAAAAGGGTTCGTTGACGAATATTTTTCGTCATAGTCTTAGTCAATGAAATTAACACTGATTGTTATTCATAAAGGCTGGAAGTGCTGTTCACCATGTTTGTAACTCTACTAGGCTGCTGCTTTGTTTGCACTTGAAACTGTTTTTACTTTTCATTGAACTCATGTGCTATACTAAGATGTGGACAGGTTGGAGCCAGCACCGGAAGAACCAAGCAGATGCAAGGACAATGCATCACCTAAGGCTCTGTTTACACAATGGGAATCTCAGGTCCTGGGACTGAGGTTAAGTCATTGGTCATGTATATGTTTGTTTAGTGTGTATGAATGCGTTTTATCTTGTCTTGTCTGTCTCTTTTTTCTCTCCCCTTCTCCTTTCTCTGACACCCAACACTTCCATATTGGCTGCCCCCCTCCCTTCCCTTTTACACCACAGCCTTGTTCCCCTACAGGGCTTGTTTCATGGAATGTGAGAGGGGTAGGGGGTGCCACTAAATCTGGTAGAATCATGGCTCACTTGCAACAGCTCAAAGGGGACATATTTTTTATTCAGGAGACCCATCTGCGCAACAAAGAGGTGCCACGACTTAAAAGAGCTTGGATTGGCCACCTATTTCATTCTAAATTTAACGAGAAGGCCAGGGGCACAGCTATTCTGATTCGTAAAAACATCCAGTTTGAACCTCACAAAATTGTGGCAGATCCTGCAGGTCGCTTTATTATTGTCTCTGGCAAACTACAGAGCATCCCAGTTGTTCTGGCTAATGTCTACGGCCCTAACTGGGATGACAGTGCATTTATAACCAAACTTTTTACATCCTTTCCAAACATTGATAACTACCATATTATTATGGGAGGAGATTTCAATTTGGTCCAAGATCCGATACTTGACAGATCCTCTAACAAGGTGTTCCCTCTAACCAAGTCAGCTAAGACTCTTATCACTTTTGCTGAACAACTTGGGCTTTCAGACCCATGGCGGCGTAAATTTCCCACAACTAAACTTTTCTCTTTTTTGTACACCGCACTTATTCTCGCATAGATTTTTTCCTCCTAGACAACAGACTCTTCCCCAATGTTAATTCCTGTGACAATCACAGTATTGTCATATCGGACCATGCCCCGACCTCCCTTGACCTCAATTTTCACATACAGATCAAACCCTTTAGACAATGGAGGTTTAACTCTGCTTTATTAGCTGAGGACTGCTATTGACAATTTTTGCGCTCCCAAATTACACTGTTCTTTGAATTGAATGACTTGTCGGAAACTAAAAGAGGAACGTTGTGGGAGGCTTCGAAAGCCTATATCAGAGGTCAACTAATTTCTTTTGTCTCAAACTTGAAGAAAACCGAATCATCCCATATGGCGGATTTGATGCAACAAATAAAAGATGTTGACAACAAATATTCATCCGACCCAGATCCTAATCTCTATAAAGAATGTCTTAAGCTACAAACAGACTTCGATTTGGCATCCATAAACAAAGCAAAACTACAAATACTCAAATCCAGACAGCGTTTTTTTGAATCTGGGGATAGGGCTGGAAAGCTTCTGGCTCACCAGGTCAGGGCCGAGGCATCTTCGAGATTAATCCCAGCTATTAGCTCCGAACAGGGAGAGACTTATACTGATCCGGTTAAAATTAACGAAACTTAACAAAAGGGCAACCTCGCACCTTTCTTTACGTCTGTCCTATGTTCCCAGCTTCCCCTCCCTGCAACCCTCCAACCCTGCAACCCTTCTGAGAGCAACCCAATTGTGCCTGCCTCACTGAAAATATAGACCCAACTCAGGAAGAACTTTGGCTTGCAGGGCCCTTCCATCTTCTCCCCGCTTTTTAAAAACCATGCCTTCAGACCCTCTAACATAGACTCAACATTTAAAATCTGGCACAGTAAAGGTATCATCAGCATCAACGAGCTGTACACACATGGTATTTTTTCGTCTTATACAGAACTCTCATCAAAATTTAATTTGCCGGGCTCCCACCTCTTTCGTTTTTTCCAAATCGTTAGCCTCATAGCATAATTGCTTAAGTCATATTTCAATGTTTTTGGAAAACAAGAAAAAACACAATTTTTAGAAAACATATTGATATTTTTTATTGATATTGTAACAGTACATTCAACCAGATGTGTGAACAAGTATGCAAAAGGAAAAAGACCGATCATCAATTAACTAACAAATAAAAGTGACTTATATATAGAATATGCCATGACATAGGCATTTTTTCTCTTACATATAAATGCAAACATCACATAACCAAAGTGCTTTTATTCTCCTAAATATAACCAATATGTGTAACAAGATTCAACAGGAACAGTTGGTGAGACACATCATGACCGGGCCTCTCGCTATCTGTGATGGTGGCTACGTACCACCTTGCTTTTGAGTCTGGACGCTGGGGCATGTCGCGAATCGCAGTCTGAAGAACATCCTCCACTCGCGGTCACTGGTCTTGTCCTGCAATCGTGCCGATCCGATCGCGCTCAGGACGCTTACCATGACTGTGCCGGCAGAAAGCGCTATACGAAGGTGGCACGAGTATATGCACCTCCTCATCAATAGTACGTCAATAGTATTTGAAATGAGTTGCACAGCCCACTGGTGGAACTTTGATTTAAGATGGAAGGAACAGTGGTAGAGGTTAGATTAGAACAATTGGTTAAGTTGACAGTTGCTGCGTAACAGTGATATTTCAAAACAGTGAGTAGAAAGCAATGCAAGGAAAACCAATTTATTTAAAAGAATAACAAGAGCTCGTAGCTTAAAAAGCAACTAAAAACCAACACAGAGGAACCCCCCATAATCAGCCTAAAAATAACTAAAGAGTCTCGCTAAAACTAATGCGGCACGGATGGAGTAGAAGGTCAACATATGGCAGGCGGTCTCTGGTCGCGACCACTGCTTCAACCTGTCGCTCTTTGCATAGCCTGTAAGGAAACTCAGGCCAGTCATGTCCTTTAATAAGCACAGCTTCTGTATATGCCACACAACGACCAAACACCGGTCCTGTGAAACGAACTTACGCGGGAGGAAATTTTACTGTCTCGCCAACTGTACCGCTATCGCGGTCGGTTTGTGTTACTCCAGTGTCTCTCAGACCTCTCCTATGCCGCCACGCTCCGTCTTCGCGTTGCTCCTGCTCGCCGGCCATTGTGCCCTCTCTCCTCCCTCTGTCCTTGACTCCCGTCTTCCGTGTGTCCTTTATCTAGAAAACGATCACTCCAACTCAAATCCCAGGTGCAAGTCCTAACCTGATCACTGAGCATCTCCATGGCGGAAGTGAAAACCAGCATTAAAACACACCCACAAGCACTCAAATAAACAGCAAGTAAGAGAAACACATCAACAGCTAAAACACAGAAAATCCAAAGTAAAGCATGGCTACGGATAAACAAAACTTCCGCCCGTGATATCTGCCTCACTGATGTGTGAGTCGTAGGATCCCAACTCAAGAAAAGCCGTTGGGTGCACGCCCTTCCATCTTCTCCGTTTAAAACCATCTCAGACCTTCTACGCATAGATCACATCCTCCAAATCGTCGACATAAGTTATCAGTCAGGCATCAACGAGCTGGTACACACGATGGGTTTGGTTTCCTCTTTACAGAACCTCGCTCAAAATTTAATTGCGCCCCACTTTCGTTTTTTTGCCGAAATCGTTCACGCCTCCTAGCATAATTGCGTTACAGTCAATTTCAAGTTTTGAAAGCAAGAAAAAACACAATTTTAGAAAACATACTGATATTTTATTGAATGAACAGACATTCAACCAGAGTCGTGACAAGAGCAGAAAGAAAAGACCGATCATCATTAACTACAAATAAAATGCTATCTATAGAATACTGCCATGACATAGCATTTTTTCACAATATAAATGCAAACATCACAAACCAAAGTGTTTTATCTCCTAAATAAAAC
>NW_023340206.1:2143663-2146730 GCF_004916995.1 Morone saxatilis
TTGCCTGCAACATCAAAAAGTCTATAGCTGTGTGTTTTTCCCTCAGTCAGCAAGAACAAGTTTGGCATCCCAAGCGTAGAACAGAAATTAAAGTACTGTACTGTGGGTTTGAGCAATACTTGTGCGTGCAACATGAGAAAGTAATATGATCGATTGGGTGTGGCGGGGGTTGAGGAGTTTGTAGCAATTATTTAATTGCTCAAAAGAATTCATGCAAACCCTGCAGCAGTCCTTTATCCCTCGTACTTGCTGTCACTTCAATTCCCTATTTCCTTCTTCATTCACTGAAGCTGAATGACAAAGTTCCTCTAAGTTGACTGGAGAGTTATTCAGATGACGAGTGTGGGGAACCCCTCTGTAGCTTATCTACATCAGGGCAGATCTTAATGCCATTTGGTTTATTTTGTTCACTGAAACCCTCGTAAAACACATTTCCTTCTTAAAGAGTCATTTGTTTATTATTATATTTTAATGTATTATAATTTATTATTAATTAATTATTCATTGTCAAGGTATTTGTGAGATTTCTTGTATTATGCAGTTGGAAACTGGTTCTCAGGCTTCTTACCCATCAGTTTAGATCATTTAAGCAATTACGACAACATTTCAACATTTGAAAAAGTTGCAATCAGTGTTATTAAAGTTATAAAAAAAGGTTGTGAAAAACATTTTTTATTTCACAACTGAAATAAAAACAAAAACTAGACTTTAGAAAAAAAACATATTGTGTACTGCAAATAACCACAAGGAGATGTTGGTGCATGTGTTTATATGACAGATTTTTTTTGTTTATGAGACTAAATGACTATGAGTCAGTGTGTTTGTATTGTAGTATCTTTCCCCTTACAAATACCCCCATATTATCGTGAAAAAAAAATCTAACACTGAAACTAATAAAACCTAAACTAAACTCAACATTTTAAACAATAAATCTAAACTGAAACAAGCTAAACCACTCTGAAACTAAAGGGAATTGAAAATTAATAACAAGATCAAAAACAAAAACTAATGAAAACACAAAACTACAATAATAATAATAATAATAACAATTGTATCTTTAAGGTAAGGGTGGCAGTCCTCACCTGGTAAGCGGATCCTGATGTTTACTGCTGTCTGCTGTCAGAGTGGAGAGACGACTGCTGACTGCCCTGACCTGAACAGTCGCCTTTTAAACACGGAGGTGTTACAAGAGGATGATGAGGGGCGTTCCTGCAGGTGTAGAAACATCTGAAAGCCTTTCAAAATGCTTTGATTTGGTTTGTATGTTAGTTTTTAAGCATAAAGGAACCATCAAAATTTAATTTAAATTGAATTGAATTTTTTTCCTGTATTGTTGAACATGTTAATGGCATTACCTGGCAACAGAAAACAGAAAGGGTTGTTTTTAGGTCTTAGAAGAACCATGTTTGTTATGGAAAGTCACTTTCTTTAATAATACTCTCAATGTGGAGGGTTCAAATCTAACAGAACCCTACTAGCCTTAAAATGTTTGTTCTGCCATCGATGATTAGAGTTAAATCCATTAGTCTGCAGAGAACATTATGTATTTCCATTATGAAGGAGTTGTTTTAAAAGATCATGAAACAGCAGGATTTTCCAGCTGAAACCAAATATACGGGAACTCTGCACTAACAAAGAAATGTGGTTATAAATAACAAGATAGGAATCTCTGTCAAGACACATATCATTCAGTCCTTTTTCCTGTTTTAGTAGTACTTCATATTGCATCAAGTCTAAAAGCACGCAATAATTACAAAATGCTGCATCTAGACTCAACTGCTACAGGAAAGTGTTGAAAACAAGGGATTACTTAATCAGGAACCTGCATTCAGGGAATTCATAAGGGAAGAATAAATCTGCAAACCTTGGTCACATGCAGACTTTTGGAGTCCACAGTATTCCCTTTTAGAAAAGAAAAAACATCCTCACTCATATCCTTAAATTGTGACCGAATACACAAACATGGATTTAAGATATGTAAATGTAATGCTTGTAAGTTATGACTTACTCTGACCTACCGGCGAACATGCAGACTCTAAAGTTTTCAATGTCATGCAGAAATAAATTTGAATGTGGTTGTCTTTAACTGCTTGTATTCAGAAAGGCCAGAGTATGTGTGCGGGTCTTAATGTAAAAGTAAGAGATTATTTGGCAACAACAGAAGCAGATGTGCAATGTTCTGTATTTTGTATATATAGGGCCCATATTTCAGCCCATCTTATACCAACATACACATCTTTGCTGGGATATTACAGTAATAATATTACTTTAGTTTAACTAATCACTAATAAAATGTCAGTGATAATATTACAGTTATCTCTCCGAAAAAAACATCGTTTTGTTGTAACCCCCTACTGATTTGAAACCAAACAATCCAATCACATCCTGGAAGATGTTAGAAGATGGAAACGCTTACATTCAGTAGCTGGAAATTAATTACCAATCCTGTGGGGGAGTAGCAGAAAAGTAATATGAGTAGTGTAACTAATTACTAATCAAACTTACTGTATGTGACCTCAGATCTTTCAGAGTGACTGATATTGCAAGCACAGTGGGGTTCTGTGTGTTTGGACAGAGTTATACTTTATACTACTATCCTTTATACGCCCTTCCTGCCTGTGCTGTTTGCAGCCTGAATAAGCTGTTTAAAGCAATTCTTGTAACTCTGACATAAAATTGCATTAAGTGTCTGTACAGTGCAGACCACTGATTGCATTAATGTTGATATTCTCTCATGACACAAAAGGAAAAAACTATAACAGAAAGTGCAGAATGTCACTGACTTTAATAATAAAAAGAATAAAAAAAGAAAAAAAACAGGACAAACCTTATCACCAATATACATTGTGGTTGTTTGATTTGTTCAGCTTCAAGAAACGCTCAGTTTAGGAGAAAATTCAAATATATTGTGACATCTTTCAACAGCATGAGTACAGAAAGTGTTGCACATTCTCAGGGGAACAAAGCTTTTGCCAAAATCTGATAACAGACCAGTCCATTCGATCAACAGGGCACTTGCATGCTCTCTCCTCATTCCCCACCATCCTCTTCATCTTGTGAGGCAGGT
>NW_023340206.1:2146830-2147976 GCF_004916995.1 Morone saxatilis
AACAAAACTTCCTCTGGTATAAATCTGGTAGAAAATATATATTTAGATGTGTTTCTTTATTAGGAAAAGAACGATCAAGCAGTAAAGATGACCACAAAAGTTGTACGGCTGACAATTGTAGGATGGAAATGCAGAGCTATGTATTAAATTTGGTCATTAAAGAGTGCATTTTGTGTCTATGTAGCCTCGGCCCACAGCTGAGCTGGACCGATCCTGTTGAAAAAAAAAAATATTGGTGACATATATATTATAAGTGACATTTTGAGTTTGGACATTTCCAGTTGTTTTCTACGAGAGCTATTTGATGCGCAGATGTTTCTGTTTCATATCTGTTACATTTTTTGATCCAGCACCCATCTAAGTTGGTCTTTTTCATAATGTTTATGGTCAACATGAAGAAATATCCCTTAGACTAAGAGCCTTTAATGCCATCTTTCAGATATATTAGTGAACAGGGGAGGGCACTGTTGTGTCACAGCAGTTCTGTCAGGTGATGGAGGGAGTGAAAAAGCATCTCAAATTGATCGCTGGATGTGTAAATCTCAGTTTACAGATCAGTATAGATTAACACAAGTCTCTTCTTAAACTCTTCTTCTTCTCAGCTGACCCCATGGGAGCATAGATCATATCTTTTCTGTTTTTAATGCCGCTATTTTTTCCTTCCCCTCTACCTCCTACTCCCAACTTTCTCCCTCTTCCACCTCCTATCCTCCTTCTTCCATCCCCCCATCACACCCACCACTTGTTTTTGCCTCCCTCTCTCCCTCAGGCTGTGGGTGTCACTCTCTGTAGCCTGATTCAGAGTGTCGATTAGATCCTGCCCTATCTGCACAGCTCTGTCACAACAGAGGTAGGCCTCACATCCAGTAGGCCCAGCAGAACTCCATAATGTCGCTGAGGGAGGCATATCAGCAGCAGATGTTGGTAGCCACTCACACTCTGGCACTAGTTTCCAAAAACCTGCTGGATGCTATGGACCAGGCCCGAGTCCGGGCCAACCTGGCCAAGCCCAAACCTGCCTCACAAGATGAAGAGGACGGCTGGGAATGAGGAGAGAGCACTCAAATACCCTGTTGATGGAATGGACTGGTCTGTTATCGGATTTTGACAAAAGCTTTGTTCCCCTGAGAATGTGCAACACTTTCT
>NW_023340206.1:2148172-2149454 GCF_004916995.1 Morone saxatilis
AGCTATGATAAGAAGTTGTATGTTAGCAGTAGAATCTGCTTTGTCTCTGTCTGTTGATATAGTGTTGCAGTCTGTAAAATTTGGACTAAATTCAGGAAGACAACCCAATATGGAAACATTATTTTAGGATTACACTGTAGGAGGGTTTGTTTTTGTACGTTTTCACACTGGAATCAAGTGTGGCCTTACCTCCGTCGACAATAAACCTTTCCCAGCTCTCAAGCAGCAGAGCGTTGCTGTTTGATGTAGGTTCATATTGGGTGAGTGTCACTGTAATGTACAGACTGGATCTTCAAGTTCTGTCTTATCTCCAAAGAAAACATTGCATTTTTTATTTTTAGAACATCTTTCTGGTTAAGCAGAGGCAGGTTTGAGCAGGCACTGAGGAGGAGCAAACCACGAAACTGCCACTAACTCAGAGTACGTAACAAAAGTCACTAGACAGAATGTAGATTTTGCTTCTGCTGTTGCCAAATAATCTCCTACTTTCACTTTAAGAGCTGCACACATACTCTGGCCTTTCTCAATACAAGCAGTTAAGGACAAGCACACTAAAACTTTTTCTGCAATGACATTGAAAACTGCATGTTCGCCGGTAGGTCAAAGTAAGTCATAACTTACAAGTATTACATTCACATATCTTAAATCCATGTTTGTATGTTTGGTCACAATGTAAGCATATGAGTGAGGATAGTTCATAAAATCATAAAATAATAGAACATCTGATCTGTTCTGAACAATTGCTGTGGTATACCCTATTCTGAACTCCTGTTAGTGGTTCTAAATGTAACTTTCAAAAAGCATTGTTAATAGTGACACCAATGGCCGTTAAGTGAACTGCAGTCAGCATCCTGTTGCTCATGGTCACGCTCTGTGTCGAGCATCATCCTGGGCATTGGCCAAAAGCGACATATACACCAGACTGACTGCTGGAAGATATATGATCATATTTACAATAATGGTACTATGTGCAATGCTCCTTTATTTTTTTGGACCATTGACTGTATGCTACTAACTAGCTTGCCATTTGTAAATTATCCCATAAGCCCAACCCACGAAGCAACCAAAAAAAAGCTAGGAGTCTTATAAGATATAAATGCATTAAAATTTCTACGCTTTTCATATAATTAGATAACAATAAAAATTGCACTATTTAGGTATATATTATACTAATGAAATCACAATTTGCCATAAAAGAACTGAATCCAGTCTTTGAAAACTGTATCATGTGATCGTCTCTCCTCCACCGTCTCAGATCGAGGGCACTAAGAAGCTGCTGAAC
>NW_023340206.1:2149554-2157476 GCF_004916995.1 Morone saxatilis
TGAAGTATCGGTGTACCGTGCAACACTACTTATAGGACTCCCTCTGCAGCACTATTAAAGCTGCATTAAGCACATTTTGACCACCAGGGGGCAGAGACATACTTCCTAAGTACTGTAGTTCATACACAAGAGTTTTAAAACACCACACATTTACTTGAAACTTCAAAGTGAAAGAGAAATTTACAGTACTAACCTGACTTCTTACCTGATATGAGGTTTGAAAATGAAACCCTTTAAAGTGATAAACTCACATCCTCTTTTTCTTGCGCTTCTCTTTCTACGTTGTTTGCAGCCAGAGCCAGAGTCCAGATTAAGAGATTAATTCAGTCTTGTAGCAGTACAACAGAAAAGAACAAAAAATATGAATGTCATATTTATGTGCAGGAAATGTGTGGGTGGAGATATGAAACCTTTTCTGCCCCCAATGCCTCCCACAGTCACACAGGTAAAACAAAACTTCCTCTGGTATAAATTTGGTAGAAGATATATTTAGACGTGTTTCTTTATTAAGAAAAGAATGATCAAGCAGTAAAGACGACCACAAAAGTTGTACAGCTGACAATTGTAGGATTGAAATGCAGAGCTATGTATTAAATTTGGTCATCGTAGTAGCCTCGGCCCACAGCTGAGCTGGACCGATCCTGTTGAAAAAGTTGGACTGCTCCTGTTGAAGTGACATTTTGAGTTCTGACATTTCCAGTTGTTTTCTACAAGAGCTATTTGGTGCGCAGATTTTTATGTTTCATAGGCTGTTTTTTGATCCAGCACCCATCTAAGTTGGTCTTTTTCATCATGTTTATTGTCAACATGAAGAAATATGCCTTAGACTAAGAGCCTATAATGCCATCTTTCAGATATATTAGTGAACAGGGGAGGGCACTGTTGTCACAGCAGACAGATCTAAAGCCTGAGTTTCTGTCAGGTGATGGAGGGAGTGAAAAAGCATCTCAAATTGGCTGGATGTGTAAATCTTAGTTTACAGATCAGTATAGATTTACAGTGACATATACACAAGAATGACGACTGGAAGATATATTATTATATTTACAATAATTGTACTCTCTGCAATGCTCCTTTATTTTATTTGGACTATTGACTGTATGCTACAGTTTATGACTGTAAAACCACAAAGCAGACCATTTGTTCACGTATGAATACGGGGAGAACAGATAGAACAAACGGCGTCTATTGTGGGTCTTATTCACTTGTATTGAATAATGAAATGAAATCACACTTTGCCATTAAAGAACTGAATCCAGTCTTTGAAAACTGTATCATGTGATCGTCTCTCCTCCACCATTTCAGATTGAGGGCACTAAGACTCCTAACAACATTTAGCAGAGCCTGATCAATAAGCATCCAGCTGCCTGGCAGCAAACATCCATAACGTCGCTGAGGGAGGAATGTCAGCGGCAGATGTTGGCAGCTGCTCAAACTCTGGCACTGGATTCAAAAAAACCTGTTGGATGCTGTGGACCAGGCCAAGCCCAAACCTGCCTCACAAGATGAAGAGGATGGCGGGGAATGAGGAGGAAGCACGCAAGTACCCTGTTGATCGAATGGACTGGTCTGTTATCAGATTTTGGCAAAAGCTTTGTTCCCCTGAATGTGCAACACTTTCTGTACTCATGCTGTTGAAAGATGTTATAATATATTTGAATTTTCTCCTAAACTGAGCATTTCTTGAAGCTGAATAAATCAAACAACCACAATGTATATTGATGAGCCCACATGGGTTCAGCTTACTTAGTTGACCCAAGTGAGCCCCAGACAAGATGCCCATTTAGGGCCCATACCCACTTGGTACCCATGTAGCCAGAGCATAACCCTTGTGGTAACCCAACACTAGCTATGATAAGAAGTTGTATGTTTGCAGTAGAATCCGCTTTGTCTCTGTCTGTTGATATAGTGTTGCAGTCTGTAACATTTGGACTAAATTCAAGAAGACCATCCAACATGGAAACATTATTTTAGGATTACACTGTAGGAGGGTTTGTTTTTGTACGTTTTCACACTGGAATCAAGTGTGGCCTTTACCTCTTCGTCTCGACCAATCATAACCTTTCACTAGCTCTCAATTTGTTGCAGCAAACGTTGCTGGTTGAATTGTAAGTGTTCATTATTGGGTTGATTGTCACTGTAATGTCAGACTGGATCTTCAAAGTTCTTGTCTTATCTCGTAGAGAAAACATTGCATTGTTTTTTCCTTATAACACGTTTCTGGTTAAGCAAAGGCAGGTTTGAGCAGGCTCTGAGGAGGAGCAAACCACCAAACTGCCACTAACTCCGACTACGTGACAAAAGTAATAGACATAATGTGGTTTCTGCTTCTGTTGTTGCCAAATAATCATTTACTTTCACATTGAGAGCTGCGCACATACTCTGGACATTCTCAATACAAGCAGTTAAGGACAAGCACACTCAAACTTTTTCTGCAATGACATTGAAAACTGCATGTTTGCCGGTAGGTCAAAGTAAGTCATAACTTACAAGTATTACATAACACATCTTAAATCCAAGTTTGTGTGTTTGGTCACAGTTTAAGGATATGAGTTAGGATGGTTTCATAAAATAATAGAACATCTGGTCTGTTCTGAACTATTGCTGCAGTAGATTCTATTCTGAACTCCTGTTAGTGGTTCTAAATGTAACTTTCAAAAAAGCATTGTTAATAGTGACACCAATTGCCGTTAAGTGAACTGCAGTCAGCATCCTGTTGCTCATGCTAACGTTCCATGTTGAGCATCATCCTGGGCATCGGCCAAAAGTGACATATACACCAGAATGACCGCTGAAAGATATATTATCATATTTACAATAATGGTACTATGTGCAATGCTCCTTTATTTTATTTGGACCATTCACTGTATACTACTAACTAGCTTGCCATTTGTAAATTACCCCATAAACTAAAACCACGAAGCTACCAAAAAAAAAAATCTAAGAGTCTTATAAGATATAAATGCATTTAAACTTATACGCTTTTCATATAATTAGAGAACAATAAAAAGTATTTTATTGCATTATTTAGGTATATATTATATTAACAAAATCACACTTTGCCATAAAAGAACTGAATCTAATCTTTGAAAATTATAAAATCATGTGATCGTCTCTCCTCCACCGTCTCAGATTGAGGGCACTAAGAAGCTGCTGAACAAGGATTTAGCAGAGCTGATCAATAAGATGTGACTGGCCCAGCAGAACTCCATAACGTCGCTGAGGGAGGAATGTCAGCGGCAGATGTTGGCGGCCGCTCACACTCTGGCACTGGATTCAAAAAAACCTGCTGGATGCTGTGGACCAGGTCCGAGTGCTAAATTACCCCATAAGCCAAAACCACGAAGCAACCAACACCGATCCTCACCACGCAGCCAAGCCACAGCCAGCCAACCAAGCCCAGCTTAGTTTAGGCTACAGTTAGCGAGTTGCATGCCCCTGCCTCGGATCGCTCTTGGCTAACAGAAAGCAATTGTTAGCTTTGTACTGTTTTATCATTTATTATTGTCTAAAATCAAAGTTATATGGATCATGTTAGCTGGGGAATTTTGCAAGCTAACTAAATTACATATCTACTCAAAGTATTTAGCTAGTGATAACGTTAGCAAGCAGGTTAGCCAGGCAGTTGCAACCCAGTCACACAATAATAATGTGATTTGGCGCCATCCCCCTGACCACACAACCAAAAGCTAGAAGTCTTATATGATATAAATGCATTAAACAATTAGCTTTTAACTTTTATATAATTAGAGAACAATAAAAAATAATGCATTATTTAGGTACTATTTAGGTATATATTTATATTCAGTTATCCAACTAGGACCCACATAGGGAGCCCACATAGGTTCAGCCTACTTAGTGGGCCCCAGATAAGATGCCCATATAGGGCCCATACCCACTTGGTACCCATGTAGCCAGAGCATAACCCTTGTGGTAACCCAACACTGGCTATGATAAGAAGTTGTATGTTTGCTGTAGAATCTGCTTTGTCTTTGTCTGTTGATATAGTGTTGCAGTCTGTAAAATATGGACTAAATTGAGGAGGAAGACATTCAGAATTACACTGAAGGAGTGTTTGTACAAAGTTCTTTAAATTTTTTTCAGCTGTAATAACTTTTCACACTGGAATCAAGTGTGCCCTTACCTCCGTCGACAATAAACCTTTCACAGCTCTCAAGCAACTGAGCATTACGGTTTGATTTATGTTCATATTGGCTGAGTGTCACTTTTGAAGTGGATCTTCAAGTCCTGGCTTATCTCTAGAGAAAACATTGCATTGTTTTTTCCCTTATAACATATAGCAAAGGCAGGTTTGAGCAGGCACTGAGGAGAAGCAAACTGGCACTAACTCAGACTACGTGATAAAAGTCAATAGACAGAATGTGGTTTCTGCTTCTGTTGTTGCCAAATAATCTCTTACTTTCACATTAAGAGCCACGCCCATACTTTGGCCTTTCTAAATACAAGCAGTTAAGGACAACCACACTCAAACGTTTTCTGCAATGACATTGAAAACTTTAGATTCTGCATGTTCGCCAGTAGATCATAACTTACAAGCATTACATTTACATATCTTAAATCCATGTTTGTCTGTTCGGTTAGAATTTAAGGATATGAGTGAGGATGGGTTTTCTTTTCTAAAAGGGAATACTGTGGACACCAAAAGTCTGTATGTGACCAAGGTTTGCAGATTCCTTCTTCCCTTAAGCTGAATGCAAGTTCCTGATCAAGACAGCCATGAAATCCCTTGTTTTCAAAACCTTCCTGTTGCAGTCTAGATGCAGAATTTTGTAGTTATTTGTCCTCTAAGTGCTTTAAGACTTTAAGAAGAGTTCAATATGAAGTTCTACTAAAACAGGAAGAAGAACTGAATCATCTGTGTCTTGAAAGAGATTCCTAACTTGTAATTCGCAACCACATTTCTTCGTTAGTGCAGAGCGTCAGAGCATATTTGGCTTCAGCTGGAAAGTCTAGCTGTGCTTCATGATCCTTTAAAACAACCCCTTCATAATAATGCGGGAAAATGCAAGTTCTTCTGCAGAATGTCCATGGATTAACTCATAATCATCAATGGGCAGGAAACAAACGTTTTTGCGTCACTGTTTGACACTGTTTACGCGGAAAAAAAAAACAAGATTAATTCAAATACAAATTACATTTTTTGAAATGCTTTATGCTTAAAAAACGCTAACATACAAACCAAATTCAAAGCATTTTTGAAAGGGGGCTTTCAGACTGTTTATAAACCTACGCCCCTCATCATCTTCTTGTTTAACACCTCCGTGGTTTTAAAAGGCTGACTGTTCAGGTCAGGCGCAGTCAGCAGTCGCTCGTCCACCCTTGACAGCAGACAGCAGTAAAACATCAGGATCCACTCAACCAGGTGAGGGACTTGCCACCTTACCTTTAATACAATTGGTTTGTATAATTATTTGTGTTTTGATCTTGTTTTTAATTTTTCAATTTCCTTTTTGTTTCAGTTTTTTTAGATTTATTTGGTTTAAAAATTGTTCGTTTAGAGTTTAGTTTTATTAGTTTCAGTGTTATTGTTATGGTGATTATGGATTATTATTATTATTATTATTATTATTATTACATGGGAGTGTTTTTGTAAGGGAGAAAAATATTACAATACGAAAACACATTGACTTCAACAGTCATGTGAGTCTCTAAACATCTGTCAGTTATAACACACATGTTCCAACACTCTCCTCGTGTGGTTATTGTCGACTAAGACCAAAAGACATTTACACTGTATAGTTTTGTTATCATTTTATTTGTTTTTTTAAAGTATTAGAATGTTTTTTTTTCTAAATCTATAAAATAAAATAGTTTTTATTTTTATTTCAGTTATGGGAAATAAAAAATATTTCTTCACTATTTATGTTGGTTACTTGTAATAACATTGAATTGCAACTTGCTGAAAAGATCTAAACTGCATGGCGGTAAGAAGCTGCGTTCCCAACCGCCATGAAATACAATAAATATCTACTTGGAGGAAAAAATCTGTAAAATTACCGTTCATAATGAATATAATTTATTAATTGAGATTAAATTAGTTAATAAAGCAAATGCTCTTTAAGAAGGAAATGTGTATTACAATGGCGTTTCAGTGGAACAAAATAAAGCCTGCAGGCACAGGTTATTTATAAGCAAGCAGACTCTTGCCCAAAATTGGGCTTAAGATCTAAGAGGGGTTCTTCACATATTCCACTCAGGACTATTGTGAAATTTACACATTTCACTATCTTAACAGAGGGAAGGCTGCCAATATAGTATATTCAACTTTCATGTACAATTGAAATACAAATCAAATTAACACCTGAGGTTTATCTGTTGCACTGTACATGAGAATATCTGCTGAAAGGAAAATGGATAGCTGAGCTGCTCCAAGCCTAGTAGAGGATATCATAGAAGCAGCAAATTTCCTCCGGTTAATCGCCACGCATTCCTCAACGCTCTAGATTATTACCCTCAAAGAAAAAAGCGGTAGCATATCACTCACAAACTGCCAAGCCGACGAAAATTGGGTCTCAGATGACATAAAGAGTGGGAGTGATCAACCGTTTGGCGTTTGCGAGATGAGTGCCTCAAATAAATACAACTACACAACAAATAAATGAACATATAAATTAAAAATCTCAATTTCTGGTGTTGTATACGTGTAACGAGACGGTGTTCGAACAAAATAGGACACCCTCACCCAAGCGACATAATATAAATACTCTCTAATAATGGAAACAATATGAACAAAATGCTCAACGTCGTTGACTCGTACAAGAACAGACACAAAAGGCACAGTGAAACTGATCGCTGCAATTGTCAGGAGTAAAACATATGAAAACACGCTGTATTAGAATTCACACAACAAGTGCGCACTGAGTAGAATGTCACAACCACAACTCACATACAATTGTCCAATAACCAAAAACAAGACACTGTTGAATATGTTTTTCTAGACATATCAAATAACAGATATCTAAATTAACAATAAACACATCATTCCACGAAACCAACTATTAAAAAAAAATGATAACCTTTCTTGCAACCGGCCAGTACAATCCCTTAAGACGAAATACCAACATAAAGATGAACTGCCAAATGATGAATTGCGACAAAAAAAAAAACCTATGGGTCGGATGTGTGAAAACGCACAACCAAGGAACGGCCCAATAAGCGCAAGTATCACGTGTGTACTACTGTCAAGGAACGCCCAAAGCCGAGAAGCGGTCGCGCAACAATCCTGACACTGACTGCACTACAGATGGTGGCCACTAGCTACGCCGCTCCCCTGCAAACGATACCGAGCTGTGTTGGCTCGAAGGCAGAACGATATGAAGATCCAAATGACTCCATATGACGGGAAAACATGGTAATGGCATATTCGAAGAGAGGTGAAGCGATGCATGAAATACAAACAATGTGTGGCTTGTGTATGATTTTATTAGAAAGTCACTTATTCTGCTTTAAAAAAGTCTGTTGTCAATGAGGCGTATTACCCATTGTAAATGCAGCCGTTTTCTTGAATCTTATTTTTTGAATAAGCATGCTTTTATTTTAATTAGTAACAACGAGGAACTAGCGCTTGTTAGGCTCCGTAACCTTCACAGCGAACCGAGTGCAGCCTGTAGCGGTGGACTGTCTCCGCTCGTTTTTGTTATCACTCCATGCTCGTGAACTGTGTGAATGACGTTTATTGAAGGTTTTTTGATAAAATGTGTTTTTGACCTGAAAACTCTAGTGTAATGACTCTGCCGTTTTGATAGCACTAAATTTCTACTGTTCGTGTGGAAATCAAACATCTGTGAAAAGAACCGGAGTCTTGCCATCCAATCCAGATGCGGCGCATACACATCGTCACGGCCATGAGATACCTGCTGGGCGACGTTACGTGCCAGGCCTTGAGTCACTTTGTGCCTTCG
>NW_023340206.1:2157576-2157925 GCF_004916995.1 Morone saxatilis
ATTTTGTAGTTATTTGTCCTCTAAATGCTTTAAGACTTTAAGAAGAGTTCAATATGAAGTTCTACTAAAACAGGAAAAAGGACTGAATCATCTGTGTCTTAAGAGAGATTAATATCTTGTAATTTGCAACCACATTTCTTTGTTAGTGCAGAGCATCAAGGCATATTTGGCTTCAGCTGGAAAGTCTAGCTGTGCTTCATGATAAACAACCTCTTCATAATGAAGTTGCAAGTTCTCTGCAGAATGATGGATTTAACTCTAATCATCAATGGCAGAACAAACGTTTTGCGTCACTGTGACACTGTTTTACGGGAAAAAACAAATCAATTCAATTCAAATTAAATTTGGT
>NW_023340206.1:2157983-2159110 GCF_004916995.1 Morone saxatilis
CACTCTGACAGCAGACAGCAGTAAACATCAGGATCCACTCACCAGGTGAGGACTGCCACCCTTACCTTAAAGATACAATTGTTTGTATAATTATTTGTTTTAGTTTCAGAGTGGCTTTGCTTGTTTCAGTTTAGAGCTATTGTTTAAAATTGGTTTAAGTTATTATTATTATTTTTATAATTATTATCATTACTACTACATGGTGGTATTTGTAAGGGAAAAAATATTACAATACAAACACACTGACTCACAGTTACGTAGTCTCATAAACATCTGTCATATAAACACATGTACCAACATCTCCTCGTGGTTATTGTCGACTAAGACCAAAAAGACATTTCCCTAATTTTGTTTCATTTTATTTCATTTTAAGTACACAATATGTTTTTTCTAGTTTCTAGTCTAGTTTTTATTATTTTTATTATATTATTATTATATTTTTCACAATATATTTTTTACTTTAATAACATTGATTGCAACTTGCTGAAAAGATCTAAACTGATGGGTAAGAAGCCTGAGAACCTGTTCCCAGCTGCATAAGAAGAAATCTCACAATTACCTTCATAATGAATAATTATTAATTGAATTAAAATTATTAATAAACAAAACCCTAAGAAGGAAATGTGTATTACAAGGGTTTCAGTGAACAAAATAAAGCAATCATAATCATAAATCATAAAGCAAGCAAAAGATCTGCCCTGATGTAGATAAGCTATAGAGGGGTTCTTCAATATTCACTCAGACTAGATTTAAAAAAGCTCAAAATCACTTTCAGTCAGAAAACAAAACACCTGAGTTTCTGGCTGACAGTATCTGCTAAAGGAGGTCTGCTCTAAGTTGAGGAAGGACCAAAATGCCCCGGGTATGCAGTTCCCCTGCACCAAGCTGCTCTCAGTCACCATTTAGGAATCAGTCCCCGCACTCTGTGCAACAGTTGATCTGAATAACCCTCCAGTCAACTTAGAGGAACTTGACTGACTGAGTGAAAAACACACGGCTACTTTTTGATGTTGCAGGCAAAATGGCACCTAGAGAATGTTTTACTTCCTGTAAGGATCATGTTGTTCAATTACAATGTTGGAACCAGCAGACAGAACTTATGTGTACATAATATTACATCTGTGAAC
>NW_023340206.1:2159275-2159640 GCF_004916995.1 Morone saxatilis
TCAGGCCATCATGGTGGCCTTGGCCGACCCTGATGTGGAGGTTTTGGGGATCATGTGTTGCCATGGCAACACAACCCTGGAGAATGTCCTCAAGAACACACTGCGTGTCCTGAAAGTCTGCAACAGGCTGGATGTAAGTTGTAAGATGAGTGTGACAACGGAAAATGGTGCATGTCAATACAAGTTTGGTTAGGTTATGGTAAAAAGCTAGTACTGGGTCACACACTGTAGCAGTTCAGTATGTGTATGCTGGATTAATATTTTAGTATTTTACCTGATTTAACTACGGCTTTGCAGATATGACCCATACTTGACGCTATATAAAGCTTTATCATCCTTAACAGATCCCAGTGTACCGTGGTTGT
>NW_023340206.1:2159740-2161606 GCF_004916995.1 Morone saxatilis
TTCTTAGTGCCCTCAATCTGAGACAGTGGAGGAGAGACGATCACATGATACAGTTTTCAAAGATTGGATTCAGTTCTTTTATGGCTTAGTGTGATTTTGTTAATAGGTTATTGTATACCTAAATAGTGCAATTTTTATTGTTCTCTAATTATATGAACTGCATAGAAATGTGAATTCATTTACATCATATAAGACTCCTAGCTTTTGGTTTTAAGTGCTGGTGGTGGGGGACAGATGCCAAATAACATTATTCAGTGTGGCCGGGCCAACACACACTGTACAGAGTGCGAGCATGAGCAACAGGATGCTGACTGCAGTTCACAATGGCCAATGCTTTTCTGAAAGTTATATTTAGAAACCCAAAGAGGAGTTCAGAATATGGTATACTGCAGCAATAGTTTAGAACAGATCAGATGTTCTATTATTTTAGCACCCAAAAGTTTCCAGCTGCAACAAGACACTAATTGCAATAATCTACAGTAAGACTGCTCAGAAAAGAAAGTACAAGTGACTATCTCTTTAAGTAAGTAAATTAAAAAAAGGAATATCTTTACAAAGAAGAGTACATGTGAAACAAACATATATGAAACATTTAACCGTCCTTGGATACTGTATCCGTGTCCTATTTTAATGCACAGCAGATACCATCTCAAACCATATAATCAAGCTATATCTGGTCTAATGACTGCATGCACATACACCTTTTGAAAACAATGAGGACAGTGGTCGATGCAAAGAGGGAGGAAGTGAGGCCTACCTCTGTTGTGACAGAGCTGTGCAGAGAGGGCAGGATCTCATCGACACTCTGAATCAGACTACGGAGAGTGATACCCACGGCCTGAGGGAGAGAGGGAGGCAAAAACAGGTGGTGGGTGTGATGGGGGGAGGGAAGAAGGAGGACGGGAGGTGGAAGAGGGAGAAAGTTGGGAGAAAAAGGAAAAAGTAGCAGCATTAAAACCAAAAAACTCCCTCCATAACCTGACAGAAACTTAGGCTTTAGATCTGTCTGCTGTGACACAACAGTGCCCTCCCCTGTTCACTAATATATCTGAAAAATGGCATTATAGGCTCTTAGTCTAAGGAATATTACTTCATGTTGACCATAAACATGATGAAAAAGACCAACTTAGATGGGTGCTGGATCAAAAAACAGTCTATGAAACAGAAACTTGTAGAAAACAACTGGAAATGTCAGAACTCAAAATGTCACTTGCAATATTTGTTTGACGGGAGCTACTTGGTGTGTGGCTTTTTGACCTAAATTTTATGAGCAGGTGGCAGCTTATTCATGCTCCCCAGAGGATGAACCCCTACCTCAACTGCCACAAACTTTAACCATATTTGTCATTTTTCAAGTGTTATCGAGAACAGTCATGTTAAATAGGATATTCGCAGAAACAAAAACCAGCAAAAACATTAATCAGAGTAGTGTACACACACTGAAGCACACACTTGCACCTACTTTGACAGCGTTGGGATACTCGGAGGCAGGCAGTGTATTGACATCATTCTTCAGCTGGACCACCTGTTTCACCATTGCCATGACGCCGGTGTAAACTTGATCACCTGATCGGTCCAGCTCAGCTGTGGGCCGAGGCTACAACGACACAAAATGTATTCTTTAATGACCAAATTTAATACATAGCTCTGCATTTCAATCCTACAATTGTCAGCCGTACAACTTTTGTGGTCGTCTTTACTGCTTGATCATTCTTTTCTTAATAAAGAAACACGTCTAAATATATCTTCTACCAAATTTATACCAGAGGAAGTTTTGTTTTACCTGTGTGACTGTGGGGGGCATTGGGGGCTTCTCTGGAGGACCTGACAGAGACAGAAAAAGCTTTATATCTCCACCCACACATT
>NW_023340206.1:2161625-2161779 GCF_004916995.1 Morone saxatilis
TTGTTCTTTTCTGTTGTACTGCTAGAAGACTCCACAAACATTATTAGTGTTTAAGCAAGTTTCCAGATGAATTCATCTCTTAATCTGGACTCACCATTTTCTGGCTTTTTTTCAGGAGGTAGCAGTAACTTAGAAAGAGAAGCGCAAGAAAAAG
>NW_023340206.1:2161879-2162150 GCF_004916995.1 Morone saxatilis
TACTGCTATTTTCACACTGGCACAGTAGGAGACAGTATAACATGGTTATATAGCATCTTTTCTGTGTTCGATTGATTTGTGCAGCTTTTACTTAATTTCTAGGAAATTATTTTGCATATGGAAATTTTAACCTGAGAATAGTTTACTTCCACGTTGTTGTTTAGTCATCCAGTTTTTGCACTCTGGCCTACAGACTTGATAAGCAGCTGTCATTGCAGCAAACTTCCTTCTTTTGATGGATGTAATTTGAGAGGTTCAGTCATTGCATGTA
>NW_023340206.1:2162200-2162377 GCF_004916995.1 Morone saxatilis
ACAAAATATTGACATAAAGCGATTGCACTGTGCATTATCACTGTATGATTTATAGTATTATATTTGGTTTTAGTTTATTTGCAGATTTTATTCAGTATGTTTTCTCTCTGTAAGAGAACAGGAAGTCACTGCAGGGGATTGAAATAGCTGGTCAGCTGCTTGTGTGTGTGTGTGTGT
>NW_023340206.1:2162422-2166075 GCF_004916995.1 Morone saxatilis
GTGTGTGTGAGAGAGAGAGACACCTGTGGGTTCCTGACCCGAGGAAGGGTGTTGCCTTGTGTTCTGGATGGCTGGTGAGAGAGAGCAAGAGAGGTTGTGTCATTTATTAAAGGGCTGTCAAATATGTATGCATTATTCTTTCATTACATTCCCCTTAACCTCCACATAGGTGCTGCTAGTGTCTCCTGGGTCCACATTAAATATTTTAAAATCGAAAATAAGTGGACTCAAATACGGATAAAGGATGCACGAAATACAAGGACAATTTGAACAAAGAAACTAAATGTTGACCATTTCAGATTTATATGCACATTGTGTTCACTGTCTCCTAAACATATTATAAGATGACATTATTTGGTGTTAGTGTGTGTTTGTGTGTGTGTAGTACCTTGGGTGGAGGCTCTGTGAGGTTAGGGTCAAATAATGATACAATAGAGCTGCGATGTGACCTGTCTCGTCCGACACCAGTCTCCTGCCCTAACTCAGTCCTGTGGATCTCGCTGTCAAACACACAAACATCACACGCGTCACTTAGTGTGTATAAAGATGTCAGTCCAGTCCCATATGTAGGCAAAAAGTAACATTAAAATAATACATTAATGTGTTCTTAAAGGTGAACTGTATTAACTTACATGACACCGAACCAAAAAAACACATTTAGGTGAGTCTTTGGCAGAGTGTCTTTAAACTTTTGAACCTTGGAAACAGATAGAAGAAAGAAATACGTGTGTGTGTGCATAGTGAGTGTACCTCAGGGAGCAGACGAGTTGGCTGAAGCTGGGCCGGACGTTTGGTTCGTAGGACCAGCAGCGGCTGAGCAGGGAGTAGATGGTGGGCGGGCAGAGCTGCGGTTTGGGGAGCCGAACTCCCGACTCCAGCTGGTTGATCACCTGCCCGTTCTCCAGCCAGAAGAACGGCTGCTGGGCCATGGAGAAGGTCTCCCACACGCACACACCTGGTTGAACACACACAGCTGGATTGGCTTTTATCATGGTGAAAAGAATCTCTGATGTTTCAGAATAATTTACCCTTTGCTAAATCAGAGACCCACGCCTTTCAAGTTTCTAATCTAGCAGAACAAATAATGCAGTTAGCAAGGATAATGTGGCAGATTTCACCTATTATTATTATCTCTAATATATAATCTATACTCTAAGGAACAAAATATAAGGTTACATTTATATTCGTACACACAAAAACACACACTAGTCTGTACATGTGTGTGCAGATGAGTGTATTTCTCACCAAACATCCACACATCACTCGCTGTGGTGAAGCGTCTGAAGTTGATGGACTCAGGTGCCATCCATTTGATCGGTAATCGACTAACCGAGGCTGCACACAGAGGAGAAACATTAAAGTGTATGTGAAATGGACAAGAATACAGATTGGACTTTCACATTTACAAAGATTAAACTATTGTGAAGGCATGCAAATTAAAAAATGAACTTTAAAAAACAGGCAAGAACGATTCGCTGAGCACACTGCGACAGACATTGTGTGTGTGTGTGTGTGTGTGTGTGTGTGTGTGTACCTTTATAATATTCATGTTCATCGACGTAGCGAGAGAGGCCGAAGTCACCGAGCTTGACACAGTCAGGAGAAGCCACCAGAACGTTTCTCACCGCGATATCTCTACGGCACACAGACAGAACAGAAACCAGACAGGAACCAGAGTAAAAACAGTGTATGCATCAAAATAAAAGCATTATATTTAATTAGATTAAACATTTAGTATTTCGATAGATGTTCGCAGAAGCTAGATACTTCCTGGTTTCTGTAGAGTAACAACCCCATCCAAGGCTTGTTTAAACAAGTTTTTCATAGTAAAAGCAAGAGATTCAAAAAAGGCAAAACTCCACACCAAAGACAGCCGAAGGCCCGTTTTTAGCAAAAGGGGGTCACAAATACATGAGGCTGTTCTGTTACCTGTGCACCATATTGAGTCCCTCCAGGTAAGCCAAGGCCTTGCAGATTTGTAGACAGTACAGGATTAACGTTGCAATGGTCAGGCTGTACTGCTGCTCCACCAGATAGTTCCCCAGCTGTCAGGGGAACAGAAACATCTGCTTTTTACAAGATACAGTGCAGATTGCATTCACATTCATCTCACATTACTTATATTGTGAGACTTAACTCGCTATATTTACTTCATTCAGTATTTATCTATTTACTCATTTTGGATCTGTTTCCTTCATTGGAAAGCCCCATTTTCAATTTCCCGAAAGGGTACGACAGATCGTGATGCAGATATTGAGTAGGAAACTTTCCGTCTTTTACAATATCAGTATTAACATCCATGTTTTACACAACAGCCATGCAAAATCACACACCTCTCCATGTTCATAGAGCTCCATGACGATCCAGACAGGATCAACCTCAATGACTCCGATCAGACGCACAATGTGGGGGTGATCCAAATCTTTCATCAAGCCTGTGACAGACAGAGCACATTATATAATTTATTCATATAAGAGAATGACAGAGTGGAGAAGAACAAACCTTTTTGTAGGCTTTTTATTGCCTTTAATTGATAGTGACAGCTGAAGATAGACAGGAAAGGGGGGAGAGAAGGGGGATGACACGCAGCAAAGGGCCACAGGTCAGATTCGAACCCTCGGCCACTGCAGCAAGGATTCAGTCCTGGTATAGCTCTACCAGTTGAGCTATCCAAATGCCCCTTACCCTATATTTTAACCTTGATTAATAAAACGGAAAACACAGAGAGGAAACACAGGTGGGAGGCAGAGAGGGGGATGAAATGAGACAAAGGTCCTTGACCAGAATCGACCGAGAAATAGCAGTTGTTGTGTATGTCTAATAACACCCTGAGCTTTCACTTTTACTTGACAGGAAAACCATTGTCAAAAGCAGAATCTAACCACTGTTTTATGTAACAAAGCTTAACTACCAACATGTGAACAGAACTACCACCCAGTTCTGCAGTTCTCCTCAGCTCTGCAGGGCCTGATAACATCTTTTAGGTCTTTCTTTTGCTTTTACAGCACATTTAGTACGCTACCTGCCCAGCACCAAACAGCAGACACACACAGTTAGAAACTAGCTCCACAGTGGAGCATTCACAGCCCGAGCTAAAGAGCCAGACATTTCCCTCAGGAATTGTTGGAAACCAAAAACAGAGCTAAAAGGAGACTGAATACTGGATTTACAATTATCATAGAAACAGGACTCCAAATGAATGCAGATTTTGTTCTGTGACTACTCTGTATGGAAATTGGTAGGTAAAAACATGTCATTGTTGTGTTAACAGCTTGTTCCACTGCCCCTAATTGGCCAAAAATAAGTGAATGCAGCTTTAAAGCGAGACTGCAGTATGTAGCTTTTGAAAGTGGAAACAACGCATTCATCGCCTTAACCCCTTTAGCAATATCTTATCACTTTTTATTATGGCTGCAGTGTCAGCAAAAGTTACATAAGCTGTGTTTCCATCCAAATGTGTCGCAAATTTTAAACTGGCAAGAGAGGATGCGAAGGAATGTTCATTTCCATCCTGTCACGGCCCATCGGCCGTGATCCTGGCCTTCTGCATGCAACTGGTGGGCGTGGCCGCTGGAGCTCCTGCCTCCACACCTGTGGCTCATCACTCTACTCAGCACTCCTGTTCCTCATCACCATCAACTCACCCTTCATAA
>NW_023340206.1:2166175-2176046 GCF_004916995.1 Morone saxatilis
TAAAAAGTTTCTTCAATATTTTACATTTCCATCAAACTAATGCGATACCTCAAATGAGCATAAAAATACACTGAAGTCTCTCTTTAAAATACATTTATGGGGAACTGTGAAGTTACAACTTACAACTCTTTCTTTAGTACCACCATCAGATCAAAAATTTCCATTTTTACACAAGAAATTTCAAAACACAATGAACAGATTGCCACAAAACTTGTGCGCACATTCAATCAAAAAATCCTGTGACCTTTCCTAAAGTGCCAACCTCAGCTAAAAGCTATAGGAACAGCAAAATCATCACAATGTAGATGGTAAAGTCCCACTCTTTGCTATTTTTGGGTATGATGAACATTGCTGCTTCTATCAGGGCTCAACTCTTAATTTTACAGACTTAATATTTTGATTTTATTTAGCATATTATGGCGGGTCACTCTAAACAACATTCTATGGATTAGCAACTGTGTCTGTACAACATTATCAGTAAATTTAGCTTGATTTACTCGTTATGTTTCTAAAGCTGCACTATGTCAGCTAGGAGAAAAAAATCAAATGAGGTCTCTTGTCTCACCCTGAGGCTACCACAGCCTCCACTCTGAGCTTTTACATAAAGCCACAACCAGGCGACAGGAAGTCGACAACAGCAATCTTCTGACTGATGAAACATGCAGAAATGTTCCAAACTCAGATTCTCCACTCATCTATCATTACATACTTACACATTGTTCCTTTCTATTTTAAGCTTACTGGGATTAAAACAACCATCAGTCACATTTTCAGGTGAGGAAAATTCTGCTGCCAAAAATTATTTTACGTCTAACTAATTATGGAAAATAGTTACATTTCCTGCCATGAACATGTGTCAGGCTTTGCAGTTGCGTCACAGATCTCGACACAAACCCCGTGAGCTGCATCTGTGACTGCAGATGTGCAAGCACAAGTGTTTTGGTAGGAAATAATCACTGCAACAGCTACATACTCACCGGCTTCACTCAGGAACTTCTCCTTTACATCAGCTGAACAGTCCTTGCATGTTTTGATGGCCACAGAAATCCTCTCTCCTGTCTACAAACACACACATGCATGCATTACTTCCACCATGACAGTGTACGTTTTAGCTCTACGGGTTAGGACACACTTTTGGCAGGAACACCGGTGCAATTTGGTGGTATGATTTTATCACATTACAGCTAGAAGGTGACCAACAGACTATCTTTTGATCCTCCGTAGGATGTTTGTGTGAGTGAACTGTGATGATACTTGGACATTAGACGAACTCACCGGGCTTTTATAAACTCCATCGTGAACCTCTCCGAAGAATCCCTCACCCAGGATCCGACCCACAACAATGTCCTCTCTGGAGATTCTGTGCCTCTCTGAACATACAAACATTACAGAACAGATGGTTTGTGAACGGTTTGTGAACGGTCTATAGGTTCTTGTTGGGTGGGTTGGTTGAAAGCGAAACCTGAGTGGCAGAACTAACAGTAGGTTTACAGTAAAACATAAAAGCCAGCTGTTGCAGTGCACCAAGGGAAAAGTCAACATTTCAACATCCTTACTTTGTGATAGCACCATTTCTATATTTCTCTTGTGGTTCAATCCAGGGTATTGTTAATTGCAGTTTGGAAAGTTTTTTGTGTGTTGTAATGATTGTTCAACACGTTTCTTTCTCAAGGTGGAACAGAGCAACCTGAAGGAGATGGTTCACTTAAAAATTGACATGTTTGTTATGAGTGTAAGAAAATGTAGAGAAAATATCGTATTGTGATATTTTTAACTGTGATGTTGTATCGATTCTCAAAAAAAAAGGAAAAAACAAACTTTTAACTCAGAGTTTATGTATCTGATGGTGTGTTCATTATACTATGACAGTTTTCCTAAATTAGATTTGAAAAAATCACAACATATCACCTTATTTACAGTATTGCAATATATTGAACCGTAACCTCTGTATCGTGATACGTTTCGTATCGTCAGATTCTTGCCAATACACAGCCCTACTGTTTGTAATGCTTTTTTTTTCAATTATCCCCACAATTAAGAGTCAAAATAACATGAACTGACATTTCTTCACTGATCGCCTAGTTTTGGGGCATTGGTAGCAATATAGTGCTGGGGGGATATCAGGGAAAGCAGTCAGTGAAATTTTACTCACCAGAGTTATCTGTGCCCTCTGGAATCTCTGCATAAATATCCGAACCTGAAGTTAAGGAAACATAATGAATTTATACATCTTAATTTTTTATTAAGATGTATAACCAAACAGAAGAAGCCTCCAAAAGAGTCATATATTATTGTTTATTAGTGTTAGTTTAGGAGGAACTGAAACCAAATAGATGTTCACGTGTGATATATGTATCATTAAACTCACTCAAACCTCTATCAGAACCACTGGGACCACCACTGGAAGAGAGAGACAGACATTTTTGTTTTACATTTCTTCTTTAAAGCGATCAGTTGATGATACAAAAATTAGTTTGTTTGTGTTTGAGCACCACTGCAGACAGACAACAAAACCATGACCACAAGATAAAGGAAGGTGTGAAGAAAAAAACTAAAGCTACAGCTACACAGTATATGGTTTAGCTAATTTACCACCATGGTGGGAAAAGTGTTACTTTAACAACTTTTAAGTTGCATTACTTTCCAGTGTGATTCATTACACTCACCGTTTTGGGATGTCGGGCAGTTTCAGTCTTGTGTCTCTTCCTGAAAGAATCAGATATTTGATTCAGCTGTAGTTGTCAACATAATTTATTACAGAGGTTTATCAAATTAAAGGGACATTTCAGGGTTTTAAATCTGGTCGTACTTTGGTACCTTGGTTATATTAACGTTTTCATTGCTGTGATATGCGGATCCAGTAGGTCAAGTTTTTTTCTCATTCAGTGAAAAAAAGTGAATACTCCTGAAATCTTGTGATTTTGGCAAGCTATGTCATCATAATTCATGGAAAATGAGAGCCAGTAGTACAAAAGTAAATCCAGGGTTGTAAACAATAGAAATGCTGCAGGTCTGTGTAGCCAATATAAAAATTGCTGGATAGTTTAACAACTTTATTTACTTTATTGAACTGGTACATAGGGGAAGTGTACCTCTGTTGAGCCGGATAATGCGTGAGCTCTCAGAGCTGCCTTCCAGCCGACAGTAGCCGTCTATCAGGTCAGCCATGTTTTCAGCCACAGCCAGAGAGGTGGTGTTCACTGACAGTGGCTGGGGGGGGAGATAGAAGAAGAAAAAGAAGATACTAGATATTCAGTCTGTGTTGCTTCCTCCCCTTAAACCACAACCATTTATAGAATTTGGCTTTTGTACAGAATGCTTTTTGAACAAATGCTACACTAATGGGGTTTCGTATCATCCCACACGAAAGTGGTATCCACCTTCTCATCCAACTCTCAGCAAGAAAGCCAACAGGCATCAAAATGTTGGACTATCCTTTTAGGAAGCTTAGCATTACCTGTTTGGCTCCCTCTATGTGCACTGTGAGCAGAGCCCGACCGTCGCTCTCAGCAGAGCAGGAGATGCTGGACACCTGAGAGAATGTGGCCAAACAGACGGGCTGCAGAAGAGACAATGGTGAAAAAATAATTAATAAATTATTAAAAAAGGGGACACTTTATAGCTATGCATATCTCAATATGTACTAATAAACAAATAATTAAAGTCTCATTTTTACATTGTTGTTTTTCTCATATTCCAAGGGTTGCATGCAGTGTATTTATGTTCATACATTCTATAAATTGCTTGCATACTGCATACTGTAATTATCTTCATGTTATACATGGTTTAACTCATCCTTTATTTGTGGTGTAATCCATATACTTTATTTTTCTGTGAACAGTTAGCAATATCTTTGCATATCTTGTCATCTTTCATGTTATATGACTAATATCACAAATAGCTAATAAGAGTGAGCTTACTGTAGAGTTGTCAGTTTGTTGACTGATGCCTTCTGGACCAATGACCAGGTCTATTGTTAGGTTCCAACCATGCTATAGAGACAGGACACACACACACACACACACACATTAAAAAACAGCTTTAGCTTAAAATGTAGCACAAAATAACTTATTTTTCACTGCACACATCAGTCTCTCACCACGAGCTGGCAGGCGAACCTCTCCTGTGTGTAGCTGTGGCACTGAGCCAAAGTGGTGAAGAACCTCTCCATGCACTGGTCCTGCTTCAGAGAGGAGTAGCCCTGGAACGTCTGCTGGATCAGCCGGCGTAACTGCTTAGGCTGACACGTTGCACGCAGACAAAGAGCAGTCGTTGAAAATGGCATAATTTCATTGCATTATGTAACTTCAACATGGTACTAAATGAGTGTATTGTAGTTGTTTTGGCTCTCTACCTTCATGCTGTTGATCAGCTCTCTGGGAAAGAACAGTTCCAGCCCCACATCCTTCCTAATGGAGGAAAGTCAGACCACAATCATGAGGGGTGGAGCCAGACGCTATAAGCATTTGGGGCTTACCCTAAACCTAGGGAGGGCTGAGTTTTATCAACATTTACAGCAGCTATATGCACTATTTCCAACCAGATGAAATAATAGAATGCCTAATCTGTACATAATTTGGAAAAAATTATAGTTGCACAGGAAAAAAATCATCCTGTAGAGCCTTCATCATTCTGAAATCATGACACAAAATATGTTGTGGATGACTAATTTTCACTCTTATAACCTAAAAAGAGTCAAAAAACACACACAACCCCTTCATGAAAATGTTAGGGCAGACCCACAGATGGTGATATTTCCCCAGTAACAGAACTTTTGCCAGTGCAGTCATGCTGATCAAGACTCTTGGAACTTTGGTGCTATCTATGAAATCAGCACGCGTTTCCACCAGGTTTGAGTGGAACCATAGGAACTGGAGGCATTATCAAAAGAGGATGCTGCACAATGCACAACGACCTGTAGAATATAACATACCCACTTTGGCTCCCGAGGAAAACCTGCTAATTGTTGGTTTTCAGGTTCCAAACCAATTTATTTTTGGTCGAAATGCTCCCGAAACGGTTCAACACTAGGTGTTTGAACCAGAATGTAGCTGGTGCCCTATTAGTGGAAAAGGCTTATAAGAGAGACTGAGAGGAAATGACATAGAGTTGAAGTTATTTTCTAAACGTCTGGGCTTTCAGGAACCTTCTCAGCTTCCACCAGCTGCCTCATGGTGTGATTCTCTCTCATAATTGTAAAGCAGCTGAATGGCAGAAGTCTCTGAATATCTGACAGTGTTTGTAGGTTTTCATTCTAACCACAGACCAAATGCGTCTGGCCATTTCAGCCTTCCTCTTCATTCATCAGTGAGATTGCTCTTTTTGGCATACATGGTGGTTAGAAAGCTCACTCATCCGTGTGTAGCATTGCTTGTCGTTTGTTTCTTGTCATTGACGTCACCTGACTTACTCTAATAGTTCAAAGTTGGACTTTTTCTCCAGTCCGTTTGGATTCATGTCTTTGTAGAATCTTCTGCAAATACGACAAATAAACACAATGACGTTATGTGAATTTATAATACTTGCAGTGTTAGATTTTTAATTTAGAGTATTTCCAATTCATGTCATATTTTCTTAGTACTGGACCAGTGACTTCTTCTTGCTTAAGGCGGTAGTTGTATGTTACCTTATTTCCAGACAACCAAGCTGCAGAGCCATCCCGTCACTAACTTTTGAGGCATACTGCTGCATGTAGTCACTCCGTACCTGTGGATAGGCACATACACATTGACTGCAACAATTATAAACACTAGTTTACTAGTTTGAAGTCTTAATCCTATAAAAATCCTAAGTGAAGAAACAGACATAAAAAAAAAACACATATCGCATGTCACCAACCTGTTGGTAAAAGTAGAGCATGGTGGTTCTGTCATCTTTGAATTTCTCCATGAAGTCTGTTGGGATGTATCTGATCCTTAGATCGTATCTGGACAAACAAACGTCACACCAAGTCATGACTTTTTCTTTAGAGGATGTGACACAACTTGATTAACATTTTGTCCATTGCAAGAGTTGTTCCCCAGTTCCATACTAAATGCTGTGCTAATTCTAATAGGATTGTATGTGTCCACACTGTAAAAATGACAAAATTAAGTATTAAAAGGATTATGCAGATTTAATGCAGATCTACTGCAAAAACAAAATACTATAAATAGATTCTGGAACGTTTAATGAGGTAGGTAAGTAGATGCCTTTTTAAGGATTTAAAAGTAGAAATTATACTTTTTTTGATTTTTTTATATTGTACATGTCTGGATAAATGTCTGGAGGGGATCTTTAAGTATCAAACTATTTTTTAATTTTCTTTCAGTTTGCTCTGGAAATTCATGATCCACAGAGGATGAATCCTAATAATTTTGGTGATTTCCTGCCCTTTCATTGTACAAAAGATATTGGGTTTATTGAAAACTATGATACATTTAAAATACATGTGCTGTGCATGTAGCATAAGCAGGCAAAGACTGAAGCACTGACCTCCACTCAGCCTCCAGATGCTGCTGTTCGTAACGATGGGTGAGCTCCGACACAGTCAGATCTGGGTGCAGCCAGTGTATCTCTGAGGACTTGAGGTGTTTGAGGAGGAGGCCGTAGCATAATCCGTATTTTATGTCTGGACCCACACAGCCACTGGATAGCACCATATCTATGACATTCTGGGACAGAAGCAATTATACAGTAATGTCTCTGGGATGGCAGCTTTCAAAATGTAAATGTGAGTCTCTGCTGATTAAGTATGCAACATTATGACCAAAAATAATATTCATAGTTAATATCACTAAAACTCTTTTCTTGTGTTTTTCAGCCTGCAAATATCTGAAATCTAAAGCAGACTTCCTTGTTTTCTTGTTTTTAGAGTACACCGCAAGCAAGCTCAATACAGTGGCGTATAATAGTAGAACACAGTCCAGTAATGCAAAGTTAATAACAGAAGTGTAGTTGTGCAGCTGAGTACAGTTTAATACAGTAAGAAAAAAAGCAGTAGTAGAGTACAGTAAAGCACGGTAGATAATAGTATGGTGCAGTGGAGTACAGTATAGTAGAGTAAAGTAGAGAACAGAAGAGTAGATTACAGTAAAGTACATTAGATAGCATAGTATAGTGTGGTAGAATACAGTGTAGTATAGAAAGGTACAGAGGAGTAGAATAGTAGTAGAGTAAAGGGGATAAGGGTACAATAAAATATATATGAGGATAAAAAAGTATAAAATGGTAAAGAACAGTAGTAGAGTATAGTACAGTAGAGAGTACAGTATTTTAGAGTGTATTTAAGTGCATTAGAATACAATAGAGTACATTATTATTGTACAGTATTACTGTTAGCTACCATTTTCTTTTTCTTTTCATTTATTGAATCATCCTATTGATTACTTCATGAATTGTATTATATAGGAACTACAATTTTTCTGAATTGTATTATTTATTTTTCTTTCTTTTTGTCATTATATTACGGTTCCTGACATTAATGCCAATAAAGCATATTAAATTGAAAATTGAAGTAGAGCACAATAGAGTATAGTGCAGAAGAACAACAAAACAGTACAGTAGACTGAAGTACCGTACAATACAGTACATTAGAGCAGGATACAAAGGAGTGCGGAGTAGAGTAAAGTATGGCACAAAACAGTGCAGTATAATAGAGTATAGTATACAGTAGTAGAGTAGAGTAAAGTAGAGTATACCCTGACAGTCCATCCCTCCTCACAGCGGATCAGTTTGAAGTTCTTGCCCAGGTTGGAGCTGTTGCTAAGGAAACACACTTTGATGATCTTCACCGGGAAGACGCTGTCCCTGGTGAAATTTGCCGTGGGAGACATATCCAAGGAACCTGACTGGCTGGTGGGAGACATGCTCCTCCAGGACAGGGTGCTGGTGTCTCCTGACATCACACACACACCCTTACTCAAAACATTCACACTCAGACACACACAGCGTGTATGCTACTGCTTCGTGACATGCATTGCTGTCACACCTACACGCACCATTTCACTCTCTTCCTTCTCTCTCATACACATACAGTCACGTAAAACACATGCATGAAGGGGTGCATTGAAGCTGGAGACAGACAGGAGTTGGACACAACAATCATTAAATGGCCTTGCTGGGTTTGAACAACATTCATATCTCAGTTAAGGATTTAACTCCTGCTGCGATCCCTCTGTACTCACCAGAAGCTGCAGAAGCTCCACGCACCAGCACGGTAAATGTGCTGTCACTCTTTAAAACTGAAGACAAGTCAATGCCACCAACAGAATGTATTCATATTACTTTGTAAAGTGCAGATCTGATCGTCTTTGGCAGGTTAACAGAGCAGACTTATCCGAAGCTGTGCCCCAAAGAAGAACCACACCAGTAAGCGAAAGAGGAAACGGTGCTTATGGGCAAATAAGGAAGTTGAAGAGCAGCTAACAGAAAAACTGAAGAGGACTGATGAAACTGCCGCGTCACTCCATCTCACATGCAATGGCACACACTCACCATCAAACCACAACCCACCAACTGAGCAAAAGGGGCAAGGCCTACATTACACTCAATTCCTCTTCCAAAAGTTTTGATGAGCAAAAGCACAGCACAAAAAAAAGCTTTTTAACAATGTTAGCATGGCTCTTTGAAACTGAAATTTGTCTTATAACTGTTACATGGATTCCCATGTACATTCATGGTGCTCAGAGGGTAGACCCTACTGACATTACCATTTCTGTAGTACCACCATGAGCATATTATTTTTGGTTTTGAGTAACATGTCTCCGCAACTATTGGATGAATTGCCATGAAATTTAACATCAGCATGCTAACATGCTCACATTAACAATGCTAACTGCTTATATTAAGCAGGTATAATGTTTATGGCAGATGCTATTAGCACCAAGGTGTCAGTAGGTAACAATGCTATTTGCACCTGGGGGTTGAATAGCCAATGTGGTTGTTTATACCTTGGTCATATGAATGTGATTACTTTTGAAGGAATAAACCAAAGCGTTGAATAAACATTTGACCCAATGATAGCGCTAGATGAAACGCTAAGGGATCGTCAAAGTTATTACAATTCCTCCTGAGGGGTGAATGGATATGTGTACTAAATTTCATGGCAATTCATCAAAGCACTGCTATGCCTAACCGCAGCCTCACAGAGCAACCTCCATAGCTGCAAATTAATCCAATACTGAAGTAACTGCAGTTCCTCAAACAGCCACTTGAGGCTGGCTCCAGCAGTAAGTCAATCTCCATAATGCCCCCATGTATCCAGGCTTCATTTGTTTCTCCTCAGCTCCACCAACACTCCAGTTATTTGCTCATTTTTGGATTAGATGGGACCTGCCGTAGTCAGGACTTTCAAAATAGTGGCGACCAGAGTCACCGCACTTCACAACTGCTACTCAGAAACCTATGGATGACGTCACAGAGACTACATCCATTTTTAAATATGCAGTCTATGGTATAAACTTGTTATTGAAATTCTCAGTTTTAGGTAAAGAAAATCTCATATTCTTGTATATGGTTACCTGAGCATTTTATGCAGGGCTCTGGTTTAGAGTCATTCAGGGTCATACCACATCAAGTGCTTATTGTTAGACATTACTGTTCAATTAATAAACTGCTTTCTTTAAGATGAGAAGCATTTATGCAAAGCTGCAGCGTGGCTGTGACAAGCCTGTTCAGATGTGGCGAGGCGTACACTGTGGTGACCATGAGGCTGCTGATGGAAAGTTCTGTCTGCTATGCTTTCAGGTTCAACCTCAGTGGTTTTGTCCGGGCTTTGCTTACAGTAAAGCAGAGTTAGATGCCTCTGTATGGATGCGTGTCGGGTGTATGTCGACAGAATTTTTATATTTTATTGTCTGTTGTGTAATCGATTCCTTGTATGTCTGGTGCA
>NW_023340206.1:2176066-2178921 GCF_004916995.1 Morone saxatilis
AGCTGACTTTGACTTTAACTTTGACAGTGTAAGGTGACAGGACAGAAAGCAGCCTCATTACAGCTGTTTGGTTTTTCATCTCTGGATCTTGGACACTGAGATCTGGAGTTGACTTTCCTGACCTGACACCTTCTCACATTTTGATGTCCTACAAGCTTCTAATAATAACACAATGACCTGTGGCCGCAGAGAAAGGAGAGACAAATATTAGAAACTAGCTCTTCATTCCTGTGCTACTCACAGACTTTCACACATGAAAGCGATACAGTTATCATATGAATACTTAGTGTGACATCCTGTTATGCATAGCATATTGAACTTTCACGCTCACACCCAACCCAGGTTTTTTCTGAATGCACCATGAACCTAAATTCTAGGTATGAAGCTCTCAAACAAGCTTTTTCGTGCCATGGTGCATTATGGGCATGTGTGGTTTGGAACCAGTAAATTAGTAGTCACATTCCATGAAATCAATTCATTTGCTACCATTTCTGTTCATATAGCTTGATGGTTGTATTTTTAATTCCTTTAGTTTTGTTTGATCAGCTGACTATGATGTGAGCATGATGTCATGTTTGCCTGATGAAGATAAGTGTTGGAGGTCTATGGCTCAGGTAGAGTAGATAGATTGATAGATAGATAGATAGAATAGATAGATAGGATAGATAGATAGACAGACAGGACAGACAGACAGGACAGACAGATAGATAGCAGTAGATAGATAGATAGATAGATAGATAGATAGATAGATAGCATAGATAGACTAGATAGATAAGATAGATAGATAGATAGAAATTCAAGCATCCAGTAGCATACCAGACATACATTAAACATACATTAAACATACCTTAGAATAAAATTAAAAAATAAAATTAAAGTTAACAAAATAAAATTAAAGTTTACTAAAATAAAATTAAAATTAACTAAAATTAAATTAAAGTTAACTTAACACAGTAGTGTAGTAGTTTGAAAAGTCCAGTAAAATTTTGGGAGCTGGGAATGTCTGTAAAAAGATTAACAGCTCATAAGGTCATAGAGTAGGTGACAAAAATTATATTATTGAAAGACTATTTTCACTTTTGCATGTAGCTAATAGGCTACTTTTAAATATCCCTACGTAATTCCAATAAATTATGGGACTATACAGTGACAATATAATGACATTTTAATTGTATTTGGTTCACTACATTAACGTAAGACTCTGTTATTCTCTACATTATTATTTCCCTTCGTCTGTTATAAGTTACTGGCATCATTTATTAGTTAACAAACTATAAAATAGAAACTTTGCTATCAACTACAAACTAAAACCGTCCATCAGAGGGCGATACAGCCCAGTTTGACACAGTTGATGATAAAAGGCTTTCAGTCAATGAATTAATAATGTCATGCCCCTGCAGTCACAGATGAAATTGACTTAACGCGTAAGTTATGGTTCATTGAATAAATCAGTGCATTGACACAATTTATTCCCGCTGCTGACTCTGAACAATGATGAGATATACTCTTCAAGCTGTATAGGATCACAGCAGCACTTGTTTTAAAAGACGTAATGCAGATAAATTTGAGACTAAATGTAAAAGGAATAGGGTCACATTCCTGTGTGGATAAATCAGCCACATATTTTAAATGTGTAGATTTTTAAATGGGGTTTGGCACAGCGCATGTATTTATCCAAAATATTGTTGGAAATGGAGATGAACTTTAAGGAAATACATTTCATTTACTGTTATTTTGTCTGTGTGCGCTGTATAATTAGGCTGTTAATGCGTGGGACGGTCCTGTGATGTGCTGCTGCGTCAAACCCATCAAAGACAGCGAGGGTTGAAACGGAAGTTAGAGGCTTTTGCCTTCAAAGTAAAATCAATGTAGTATAAAAAAATAAAAGCGCTAACATTCTGGTTTATGGTCTGTGTTTGGATATTTTTAATATTGTACAGCTCTGAGTAATAGACCCTCCTCTGTGAGCCTTGTGGATATTAATATAGGGTACCTACAATAGGCCTATATTTAAACATATAGCACAGTGCATGATATATGATTTATTTTACAATGATTGTAGACTGAATAATAATATACACTATGTTTCTGTTATTTAGCCTTGTTATGCCTTTTTGTAATTGAATAATATACCTTTATTCTTTTCTATACATTCCAGTTGAGCTTATTTGAATTATATTTCTGTTATTTCACTTACAGTTTGCTTTATTAGAGCGGTACACAGACTGTATCATTGCATGTATCATCATATGATTTGTGTTTCCAAATCCTGGTCTAATATGCAACTTAGACCAGGATTCAATCTGCCACCAAGGCACATACACTGAGAGTGGACCACAGTTACATATTCACAATGGGGTAGAAGGTGTAGAGGCCTTTTTAAGGATTTTAATTATACTCTTTTGTGCAGAAAAAAACATATGAGACACTATATTCCTCATTCTTTTTCACGAACACACTTCCCATGTAAAGTGTATGCTTTTAATATGAAAAAACTCAAAGGAAGTCACGTCTTTGAGTGCCTGTCTTGACACTGGCGCTGCTGCTACAGTGATGTACACCAGCAGAGGTGATGCCAACATCCGCTGAGAGAGAGAGAGAGACATAGTGAGATAAAGAGAGAGGGAGAGAGGGGGGAGAGAGAGAGAATAAAAGCTGTTAAAGGAAGGAACCATCTTTACTTCTCATTTCCACATCTATTTTTTTTCTGTTTTGGAACAACAGGCTGTGTGATCCAACCAGCGTGTGTTGGTTGTAATGTTCAAACAAGGCGGGGCTGACTCTCCTGCCTCATTCTGGACCGACCACAAGTAGGATAGCCGGACACCGAGGAGCGCTGCTGCTGCTGCTGCTGC
>NW_023340206.1:2179021-2179438 GCF_004916995.1 Morone saxatilis
CTGCTGCTGCTGCTGCTGTTGGTGTTTTATGACATTAGAAAACAGGCATGAATTCGGCCGAGCAGACGGTAACGTGGCTCATAACGCTCGGGGTCCTGGAGTCTCCCAAGAAAAGCATCTCGGATCCTGAGGCTTTTCTCCAGACATCTCTGCAGGATGGAGCGGTGCTGTGCAAGCTGCTGGAGCGACTCAGACCCGGGACGGTGGACAAAGTAAGTGGATGGGGGGGATAGAGGGCTATGGAAGAAAAAAAAGAACACATTATTAAAAATATATGATATGTAAAAACATGGAAAACAACATAAAAGCAAATAACTTCTGCCCCCCCCCTTATGAATAAATAAACCCAATTATCATATGAACATCCTTTTTTGAATTTAGGGGTCCTGAAGAAAAGCAGTGTTGAACAGTAGCATG
>NW_023340206.1:2179454-2179672 GCF_004916995.1 Morone saxatilis
AAAAGGTTTAGTGTTTACAAATCATCTCAAATAAAACAAAATCCAAATGATCATAAATTATTCATGAGAACGTTTTGAGAGTGAAGTGTTTTTTCCGTCTGTTGTCAAACAACCCATCTAAAGTCAAAATGGTGAACACATTTTAGGCTTTTCAGGTAAATATGAAAATATGAAATTGTTGTAATATTAATTATAGACCCACTACCACTTACTACTGT
>NW_023340206.1:2179686-2189078 GCF_004916995.1 Morone saxatilis
ATTTAATTAAGGTAATTGTGTTTTTCTTTTATTTTGTTTTTCTTTTATATGCTCTTATGTTGTGCTGTTGTTTCTTCAACAATAATTTTCTGTTTATCTAATTTTTAATTTACATATTTATTTGTTAATATTTATATTTCTTTTAGGGGAAAATATAAAAGATAGGAAACAATGTGACCTGAGACCTGATTGCTGCCTAAATTAAGTAATAAAAATGTATTGCTGCAATAGCCTTAATGCTAATAGAAATGCTGCAACATAACTATATATATTGAAATAGGCTTTTTTTCCCATTTATTTGACTGTAATGATAATAATTTAAATTTAACATTTGATTTTGACTCTCTCTCTCTCTCTCTCTCTCTTCTCCTCTCTCTCACACACCACACACCCCACACACCACAACACCACGCACACACACACACACTCACGCACACACACACTCACGCACTCACACGCACATTGGACCATGGACCTGTCAACGTCATATCCTCCTTTGGCTTATCCAACTGGGAGATTGTAGATCTCTATCAAAGTAGCCTCTGTTAAATACAACACAGACAGAGGCACCGCTGCTTTCAAAATAAAGGTATAAAACGTGTCAGCAGCTGGGGATCACCCCCTCTACTATTTATTATACCTCCTCTAGGAACAGCTCTGCCACAGGTAGTCCACATGTGTGACAGAACTTCATTTTACGTTCAATGATATATCGTTTATAACTAAGTTTCTTAATAATAATTACCAGATAGGACAACTGATGGAGGCTAGGAAGACAAGATAAAAAACCCGAATGATCCCTCAGGACTAATTGAAAAAATTAAAGATACACTAGGCTACAACAGCTAGGTATCTACTACTAGCTGCAATACAATAATGGTAAGTTTTACCGAAGGTCCAATTTCAAACACAAAATGTATGAAAACATGTTTCAATTAAAGCTTTAGTTTGAAAGTTGAAAGCGGAAGTGTGGCTTATTAGCTAGCTTGATGCTGATAAGCAGCAAGTGGCAAGTGCACCAGCAGCGAAAGGAATAAGCTTGTTTTCACACGTAAAAACCTGAAATATCTTAATTAACAGTTTATTCACATTTCGTGTCAGCGTTTGAAGCTAATTTAGTCACTTTCTGTGTGTAGTTTTTCCAGGAACCGAGGAGCGACAGCGAGTGTCAGAGGAACATTACCGAGTTTATTAAAGGCTGCGGGGCTTTCGGTGTGGAGGTGAGTGAACATATCAATAATGTATATTTATTAATGCACTTACACAGTATGAAGCCTGTAGAACAGATTGCCTCTTCCCAACACAAACCTATTTAGCGTTTAAACCATCCTTTAAAACTTCTGTATGCTGCTGTTTATCTGAGTCCTTTATACTGTTGATGTTACTCCTATTTACGGTATTGTAGTCAAGAGCACCTGAAGGTATCGTTTAGTTCACAATCTTCATCCTTAAAGGACCCCCATTGAGTAAACTGACGACCCCTGACTCAGTGACATATATATATATATTATGGATACTTCATATTATCTTCAAAACTGTCAATTAAAGTAACCCAAATAGTGAATTCAGTAACTGCAACAAGTTGGAGTTAAATGAGTGATTTGGATTCATTTTGAACAGATTGTTTCCTGTTACTTTTTATACAATTCTCTGACTGTATTATGTATTTTTTAAACTTTTTGTTTTGTTTTGTTGTCCCTGATGCTTGGCCATTGTTCTATTAAATAATTTGCTTCACAGAAGACATATAGGTCATATTACATGTGACATATAAGTTCTCTAGCACGCCTCCACACTTAAAACCAAGAAGGCCTCATGACCCCCTATGAAGCTTTGGCCTTAGCAGGGGTCCCGACCCCCAGGTTGGGAAACACTGATTAAGTAGGCCTAAATATGGCAGAGGCAGGGCAGGATATGTATTTTTGGATATATCTTTATAATGATAAATGAAAATACAAATACTTTGTCTATGTGTAGTTGATTTGATATTTTAATTTCAGAAATGTTTGTTCATCAGGCATTCAAACCTCGAAACTGATTGATTTAGCTGTGAATACATATGTGACCTCCAGTGAGTGATTCATAAGACAAACAGACACTGATGTAAGTGAGTGTTACTCATATCTTCAGAAACAAGTGTTAATTTGTGGCTCTATTAATGGTTAGTAAGCATGTAGGCCTAATAGTCCTTCATGGATCAGTAATAAGCCATTGATAATAACAACTCTTAGGTGGCCAGGGCGTGAAAAAATATTGATATTGGATCTATTGGCAGAAATGGAATCTAATATTCATGTTCTTATTAGTGTATAATCACCTGAATATAAGAATCAGTGTGTTCGCCACCTTAGAAAAATGAGCTGTTTTTATCTACAGAGTGAGCTGGTCCTCTTCTACGGAGTCCACCATGTTTCTAGCAGTAGGCGGAGAACAGACAAACGCAAAGCATGGCTCTAATAGACTTCGACACTTTTGTAGTTTCTCTACAGCTTGGAAGCAGGCGTATTCAGTTTCTTGCAGCTTGTAACTTCCATCTAGATCCACTAAATCTGGTGCTTCTAGCTCTCAAATCTGTACTTATAAATGTTATAATATAATACAGGTTTTAATCAGAATTAGGTTCAGGTAAGTAGCGCAATTTATCACTGACACCGCAAACGTTAGTCCATTATACCTTAGTTAAAGGCCTGTATAATAATTTTCTCACGATTTAAGTTGTACGGTTGCTTTTATACAAGAAAAGGGGGGCATATCGCTCACATAACATGGCTGGGCTATATTGCTGGAACCACTAATTGTGTATTTGCAATGAAGTTACGTTAATTAAGACGGCCAACTAATAACAGGAAATGAAGTTGGTGTTTCCATAAGATGTTTTTAACCTGTAGGTTAAATGTAGGATTGTTGACGAGGATGAGTTATGGTTCACTTTGTTGGGAGTCGCTGGAAATAGATAATTGAGCATTGGGCCTTGTCTTCTGTATTTAGGATACGTAGTGCAGTCAGCTGGGCGTGGGTCCCCTTTGAAATGAAGATGTGATACAGATAGCAGTTTTGTGATCAATATGTCTAGAAATTCTGAATGCTCTTTTCCACTTTGTGGAAGCACCTCAATACGCTGAAAATTGTTGGGGCAACACAAACTTTCAAATATAGAAGTGGAATATTGAAATCATACAGAATGAGGCTGTTGGGAGCGTTGTCTAAAATATATCTGTATTGTTAATCAGCAGTTCAAAAACACGTATTATGGTGTGCCCTGTGTCTGTGTTGCACAACAGTGGGTCAAGCCGGTTACTTCCTGCACACCTGTGGTTGAGAGAGGGGCTAGTGAGTAGAGTCGGTACAAAATACAACCCAAATCTCTCTCACACAGCACACACACAGCACAGCACTCGCAACACACTATTATCTTAGCTGTGGAAAATGGAGCGTCATATTGAAAATGAGCTGGTTTGCAACCAGGTCTCTGGCTGTAGACCTATAACAAAGATTTTGCTCCAACTTATGTTTGTCCTGAAAGCCCAATCGTAGTAATGAGAGAGGGGGGGGTGGGGGGGCTTTCTTGAATGCGAGGCAAAGGAGCAAAGGAAAGAGTTTGAAAAGATGAAATGGAGGAGACGGAGAAGGGTGGGCTGATGTAATGCAACAAGCCAGGCAGCCAGTGGATTTTCCAATCAGGTTGATTAGAGGCATGTCAGCCATGTTGCTGGAAGCCAAGGCCTCCATTACCAGCAGCCTGACTGACATCAGCGTAGTAATTCTCCCAGACAGTCGTGGGACAAGCAGAGGACGAGCCAGACTGCCTGTCCGATAGAGGAGGATTACAGAGTGGACGACAAGTGCCAGTGTGAGCGTGGATGAGTTCTCACTCCGCGATTAACCGGAGCTACACTATTAATCAGAGCATAAATTTGGGCTTTTGCTATTTATGAAACTTAATCGGGTGGGTTATTGATTCTCCGCGTTTAGAGTGCCCTCTCGGCGGCATTAAATCAAGTGCTCCCTTCTATCAGGTAAGCTGTTCTGAACCGATCACAGGCGTTTGTTTTAAACATGCAGTGATTATGTTCCTCTCACAGCTGCAGGCGAGAGTATTCTCACTACAGACACAATCTGAACCTAACTGCATTTAAGATTAGTTAGTTATTAATAGCTTCTGTTTGGGTGCGAATTGCAGCAGCATTTATATCATGTCAAATCTGATTTATATTTATTTTTAAGAAAACACTCATGTCATCAGAACAGTATTCATTTTCATTTAAATATCTGTATATTTAAAGCAGGTTGACAGTACTCTGTCCAAATAACATTTTCAAGTGCAGTAAAACTAACTTATTCTTAAAGATGAATAAATAATCCTCATCATAAATAATCTATCATTTGGATTAAAGGAATCTCATAATACTAATACTACTGGACAGCTCCAGTAGCTCCTGGAATTGAAATTCATGTGCTGAAGCAGAGACATGTACAGGATGAGATGTCCTGAGCCCGATGAGGTCATTTGTCGTTTACTTAATGATTGATTAGCAACTAGATCGTCATGCAAAATCTACCAAATTCTTTAAGGGATCGATAAAGTGCTATCTGATATTTCATTATCAAATGCACTTTTCTCCAATATTGAGGTATAAGATCCTTCCGCGAGTGCTTTTCTTTCTCAACGTTCTACACGTGGTTCTCGGTGTCAGATTTCAGTATTGATCATGTCCATTGATACGTTATTGTACTGGAAGCAGCGGCAGCTAAATACGTAAAATATGTGCAAATGCAACCCCAGCTTTGGTACTTTTCTACTGCAGCAATGGGTAGAAAGCCTTGGCCCAATGCCAGTGGGACAGATGAAAGTGTGTATTAACTGCTCTGACTACTGATCAGCCGTTGCATATAAATCACAGCAAGTGGATTCTTAAAAGCAAGACTATATTAAGGAACTGTGTAGTTTTATCGTTAGATTAAAGTGACCCTATCTGTACAAACATGCGGAATTAACTCTTTGTGGCTGCTCTCAGCATGTACCCTTGGGCTCTTCATTTGAAATAGTCCCAAATCGGGATGTTTCAGCTCTGACTTTCACGCCCCAGACTGCTCCACCTTCACGCCTTGGGAATGTAGAAGTCAGTCAGTGTGTGGTATACATGAGATTAGGGGCTTCAGAGGTATTTTGATTATGGCTGTGTGTGTGTGTGTGTGTGTGTGTGATGGGGAGATTACAAGGGGAAGCTCAGACTTTGAGTAATCCTTCTTCAGACTGCAGTTGGAGCAGGGATGTAAACCCCCACTAAACTCAGTATTTCTTCATTTTCAGGCTAACGTATGTTTTCATAATGTACACTCATAGTGAGTCCTGATGCTGGTTAAATAAGGAGAGTCTACTGTAAAGGAACAAAACTACAATTTGTAAAAAAAAAAAAAAAAAGATTATTTTGTTGCATGCATTCAACTGTATTGTTACAGTGTGTTTTAGTTGTTGTTGTGCTGATGTGTCAGTTTATTATGATCACAAACAGGAAGTCATAGGCCCCTGTGTTTCTGTTTACCACCACATCTCTGTGTGAGATACATGCTTGGAAATGTCAGGGAGAAAGCTCTGTGTCCTTGCTGATGTCATGCTCTATAAATTTATGATGAATGTGTGTACATCTTTCCTGTATCAAACTCCTCCATCATTTATTGCTGTTCTAACATTTATTCTACATCTTTGTTCGGTTTCCTCTCCTTTAGCCTTTTGAGGTCAGTGACCTCCTGCAGGGACTGAACTTCTCCAAGGTCCTAAACTCCTTGGTTGCCCTTAACAAAGCTACTGAAGGTACAGTTATTGTGTGTATGTGTTTTTAAAGAACTTTCTTTTGCTCACCTAACTTAGTTCTTATCAAGTGCTGTATAACCTGAAATTTTTATTCATATTATTATTAAAAGCCGTTCTAATTGTGTAAGTTTATTCTTAGTATGAATATGATTATCCTGCCAGGGTTTATAATGAATTTGAATTGTTGAATTGACTATTAATTGAACCATTGTGTGCAGATTTAGGTGTTTCTGAAGACAGTGTGTGTGTGCCGCACTCCTCAACATTGAGGATCAAGTCGTTTGACTCTCTGAACACTCAGAGTCGCTCCTCTAAACTGCTGCAGCCTCAGTACCGCAGCCTGGTGAGTTACCATGACAACGACGACGACACATCTCGGAAGTAATGACAGTAGATAAACACAGAGTGGGGTTACATATACAGTGCTGTTATTAAACTCAGACATTCATCCTCTGAAGTCCTGCTCTTGTACAGTGTAGGTGCTTCTCCCACTTGGCTTTCCAAAAGGATATGGAGAAAATAAATTTTTATGACTTTATTTTAAAGATTTATGACTATAATCTCAGAATATCAATCAAAAATAAAATAGTTTGAATGGGTTTATGGAAAGCTCTGCTCTGACCACACTAGTAAACAAACATCAGTCTGTTGTCGGATACCCAGCCAGTACATTATGCACAGATTCAGTCAGCTCTGTCTTCCCTGTTCTCCTTTTCCACAGGACATGTCAGAGGGCAGTGGGTTTGGCCACTTGCTGGTCAAGGCGCGCTTTCCCTTCCAGCAGACCAATGAGGATGAACTCTCTTTCTCCAAGGGCGACATCATCAGCGTGAGCCGGCAGGAGGACGGGGGCTGGTGGGAAGGCTCATTGAACGGCAAATCCGGATGGTTCCCCAGTAACTATGTGCGGGAGCTGAAAGGAAGCGGTGGGTGTAGCTGTTGCTTTTCTCAGATGTTTGGCATCATTTATTTCATTATTCAGAACTGTGTTGAAACCCAACTGATTCCTTCTTGCTGTTTTGGTTAAAGCTGTAGGTTTAGTTACCTCTCCTGCTTTCAAATATCACACATACCTGGTTTCTACCACAGTAGACTCAAAGCTACCAATATGATTTTGAATTTCTCAAAGCGTTGACACAGACAAAACGCACACAGAGACACACAAACAGACTTCCTGCACTTCTGTTTTAACTGATAAGTGTGATTTCTTAAGGAAGTTGACTCACTTGCATGACTCTTGAAGAAGTGAAGTCCTGTATACAAATGAGGGATTAAGGGTTTTAATTTAAGGTTTGAAAGCATTAAATGCAGACACATTTATCTTAATGATTGTGTGGATACATTAAGAGAAGAGAGCAAACTATACATAGACAACCAATAAAACTTAATCTTTCAACTTATTTTGATCTTTTTGTCACAAAGATTTACTCATAAAACTAATTGTATTTCAACAGAAATGTGAGATAATAGCTGTGTTTGTAGTTGGTGTAAAGACTTGAGATAAAGGTCATTAAAGGTATTTTGCAGGGTTTTTCTCTTATTTTTCAAACTGTGCACTGCTGAGCTCATGAGGCTAAATGCTGCCTCCTGTGCTCATAAGAGATCCTCCCGGCTTGTTTGATTGTGTCGGTTGTGTTGCTTTCTGAGGAGGGGAGGCAGGAACGAAGGAAGGAAGCTCCGCAAGCAAACAAAGACAGGAAGTTCCAGAGCTGCTGTATAGAATCTCACTTCCTGACTTAAAGCTTGTAGCAGAAAACAAGGACCATGATAACAGGGAGGAATGGTAGACTCTTATAGCCAGTGGGAGTTTGATGTGTGAGATAGCAGATAGCTTGCACTGGAGGGACTTAGCTGTGATTATTTGTCAAGTAAACAGTGGTGAATTGGAAGCTGCACGCGCCTGTTGTCTTGGTTTGCTGATGTAAATCGTTGTTATTCAGACTCAGTTCAGACTCATAAAGAAGATGCACACATAGAGCAGTCTTTGGACTTAGGTTTAAAATCTAGGTAAAGAATACCTCTTTAAATCTTTCATAGTATCCTGATTATCGAAGATACAGCTTCAAGTAGCTCTTTACTTTCTCTATTCAGTCTGATAGGTCTAAAAAGTACATTAAGCTTCTAGCTTTACATTGCATTGTCTCCAAAGGACAATAGTGAACTGAAGGATATGACAGCATGCGTTATTATTGGCCGACCTATGTTGAAAAGACAATAACTAGGACGGGGAAAAGACATGCCATTGTGAGTCAGTAAATTAAAGCATTCAATCATTGCTTGTCCTACATTTTGTAGAATGTATGACAGCAACGTTGCCCTACAGGAAATGTTGGAACTTCATAAAGTAGACATTTTTTCATGTCATTTTATTGATGAGAATGTTCGTCCACCACGAGAATTCTGATTTTTACCTCCGCCGACTGGACATTTAGCCTTGGTGGAGGTCTGCGCTCTTTAAATGCCCTTCTAGTTCTCGTAAGACAATGAAGTGGAAGGTGAACTGTGACATTTTTGTTTTTGTATTTGCTTTTTAAAAAGGTTTGAGTTTTATAGGTCACACACTTTTTATCATGTAATAACGGTGACTAACAGAGAGGAGCAAAACATGTTCCTAAAAGGAACTTTTCAACACTTTAAGTGTAACTGGATGTAATGTGCCTACACCTTGAACTGTTCTCTCCCGCTTTCTCTCTTTATAGACAAGACATCAGACAAGCCAAAGTCTGGGACACTGAAAAGCCCCCCCAAAGGTTTCGACACCACTATCATCAGCAAGACATACTACAATGTGGTGAGCGTCATACTCTGAAGAAACCCTGCGTGTTTGTATTCTTTGCATGCCCATGTTAAAACTGCATTAACTAAACTGTACCAATCATGGAAATCAAAGAAATTCTACATGTTCTCACTTCTATCACAATAGCTACGGGATTGGACTGTAATTCGGGTTTTGAATTTGAGTTACATACATGTTAGATTGTGGCATTTATGGCAAGGATTATTCTATCTCTTCTGGTAGATCTCTAAGGTTAGACTGATGGTTAATGTGTGTCTGCTCTTGTGGACTGTTAAAATCAATTAGTTTTCATCTAATTCATCCAATTAGTGATTGTGTAGCTGTGTGTGTGTGTGTATAAGCATGTGACTGTTTGTGGAGCCTGCATGGCACCCCTGCATCTGTGTGAGTGTGTGTGTGTGTGTGTGTGTGTGTGTGTAAGAGTGCAGCAGATGTAATCTAGGTTATTTTTTCCGTTCCAATGGTTTCTGGGGCAGCCTTGCCTCAGGGTTGGCTTCTGCCAGTGTGTGTGTGTGTGTGTGTGTGTGAGTTACTGTGTGTGTGTGAGTGTGTGTGTGTCTGTGTGTGTCTGTGTGTGTGTCACTTTCCACATCCTGTTGAAGTCAAGGTCACTTCCTGTCTCCATTCAGTTATTGTTCAGAGCAACAGGAGCTAACGGTAGCTAAGTCTGCTAATGTCTACAAACAACACAGATTATAGAAACAAACATTAAATATGTTTGTTGTTTCCAGTGTTTGTTGTTTCCAGTGTTTGTTGTTTCCAGTGTTTGTTGTTTCCAGCAGT
>NW_023340206.1:2189103-2207997 GCF_004916995.1 Morone saxatilis
AGGTACACCAAGGTTCGCGTTAGGCCTATGAGGTAAACTTAAGACCCCCGCTCAATATCACACATACCGGTCTACCACCAGTAACTTCACCTACCAATATGTTGATCTCAAAGCTTGACACCAGACAAAACGCACACAGAGCACACACAAACAGACTTCTGCACTCGTCTACCGAGTAAGTGATCTAAAAAGTGACTCACTTGCCAGATCTGACAGAAGGAAGCCGTATACAAATGAGGATAAGGTTAATAGGAAAGCATTAAATCAACCATATTCTATGATGTGTGGGATACATAAGAAGAAGAGAGCAAACTATACATAGACAACCAATAAAACTTAATCTTCAACTTATTGATTCTTGTCAAAAAGATTTACTCATAAAACTAATTGTTATTTCAAACAGATAATGTGAGTAATACTGGTTGTTTGTAGTTGGTTAAAGACTTGAGATAAAGGTCATAAAGTATTTGGATCTGCAGGTTTTCTCTTATTTTTCAAACCTGTCACTGCTGAGCTCAATGAGGCCTAAATGCATGCCTCCCTGTGCTCATAAAGATCCTCCAGGCTTGTTTGATTGTGTCGGTCTGTTTTTCTGAGGAGGGAGGCAGGAACGAAGGAAGGAAGATCCGCAAGTCAAACAAAGACAGGAAGTTCCAAGACTGCTGCTATAGAATCTCACTTCCTGATAAAGCTTGTAAAAAACAAGGACCATGATAACAGGGAGGAATGGTAGACTCTTATAGCCAGGGTGAGTTTTGATGTGTGAGATAGCAGATAAGCTGCACTGGAGGACTTAGCTGGTGATTTTTTGTCAAGTAAACAGTGGTGAATTGGAAGCTGCCACGCGCCTGTTGTCTTGGTTTTGTAAATCGGTTTGTTGATTTCAGACTCAGTTCAGACTCATAAAGAAAGATGCACACAATAGAGCAGTCTTTGGACTTAGTTTACAAATCCTACGGTAAAGATACCTCTTTAAATCTTTCATAGTATCCTGATTATCGAAGATACAGCTCAGTAAGCTCTTTACTTTCTCTTATTCAGTCCTGATAGGTCTAAAAAAGTCAAAATTAAGCTTCTAGCTTTATTGCATTGCTCCAAAGGACATAGTGAAACTGAAGGATATGACAGCATGCGTTATTATTGCCGACTATGTAAGACAATAACTGGACGGGAAAAGACATTGCCATTGTGAGTCAGTAAATTAAAGCATTCAATCATGTGCTTGTCCTCATTTTGTACAGAATTATGCACAGCACGTTGCCTCCCCAGAAATGTTGGAACTTCCATAAATAAACATTCTTTCATGTCATTTTATTGATGAGAATAGTTGTCCATCCACGAGAATCTGATTTTTACCTCCGCCACTGGAACGATTACTTGGTGGAGGTCTGGCGCTCTTTAAATGCCCTTCTAGGATTCCTCGTAAGACAAATGAACGGTGAATGTGACATTTTTGTTTTCGTATTCTGCTTTTACAGAAAGGTTTGAGTTTTATAGGGTCACACACTTTTTATCATTGTAATAACGGTTGACTAACAGACGAGAGCAAACATGTTCCTAAAAGGAACTTTTCCAACACTTAAGTGTAACTGGAATGTAACTCGATCGCAACTAACACCTTGAACTGTTCCTAAATCCCCCGCTTTCTCTCCTTTATGACAAGACATCAGACAGAGCCAAAGTCTGGGACACTGCGAAAAGCCCCCAAAGTTTCCGACACCCACTATCATCAGCAGACATACTACAATGTGGTGAGCCGTCATACTCTGCAGAAACCCCTGCGCGTCGTTTCGTATTCTTTGCATGCCATTGGTTAAACTGCATTAACTAAACTGTACCAATCATGGAAATCAAAGAACATTCTACATGTTCTCCTTCTATCACAATAGCTACGGATGGACTGTAATTCGGCGGCTTTTGATTTGAGTACCACTACATGTTAGATGTGGCATTTTATGGCAAGGAATTATTCTATAAACTCTTCTGGTATTCTAAGGTAGACTGATGGTTAATGTGTGTTCATCTTGTGGACTGTTAAAATCATATTAGTTTCCATCTAATTCATCCAATTATGATTGTTACTGTGTGTTGTGTGTCATAAGCATGTGATCGTTTGAGCCCTGCATGGCACCACCTGCATCTGTGTGGAGTGTGTTGTGTTGTGTGTGTGTGTTGTAAGAGTGGCAAGCAATGTAATCTAGGTTATTTTTTCCGTTCCAATGGTTCTGGGGCACCCTTGCCTCAGGGTTGGCTCTGCCAGTGTGTTGTGTTTGTGTGTGTGGTGTATATGTGTGTGTGTGAGTGTCTGTGTGTGTTGAATTGGGGCAGCCTTGCCTCAGGGTTGGCTTCTGCCAGTGTGTGTGTGTGTGTGTGTGTGTGTGTGTATATGTGTGTGTGTGAGTGTCTGTGTGTGTTTGAATAATGCAACAAGCTCCAGCAGTCTCTCCAGACAGTCCATCTTTGGTTGGGGGTCCCTGAGTCTCTGTCTCTCGCTCACTCAGAGACCCTGCCTCAAGTCAAAGCTGTTCCCAGACAGAAATGCAAAATATAAAGACGTTTTTCTTTATTTGTATTCTAATGGAGCTTCCCCAAAAAGCTTTAGAACAGAAGCTTGTGTTGTTTATGTTGTTCTTTGTGTTTGTGTTTGTGTAGTCTGTTAAAGGTCACGCTTTTGTTTGAAAATACCAATATTTTCATCATGTTCTGCCATCTTCTTCGTGTATTCATACACATGCATTTTTGATGAAACAGCGAATACATAAATATGTATTATAGATAAATAATTGGAGCTGCTTCAAGCTGATTTTTTTTTTTTTTACTACCTCCTCCTCTGAGGGGAGACACAGCAACATGTGTTACTGTCTCAATTCATTACCAAAAACCTCGTTCCTGAGAGGTTTCTGATGTTGTGGAGAGATTAGCCGGTTAGCCTGTGGAGTCACACCCGTGGAAATCTACTCGAGCCAGTGTTATAGCTCCCATAGGGTCTGATATCGCTCTCCATTAGCTCATTACAGAATGCATCTCCCACTCAAAAGCCAACAGCTTACAGGCTCCTTTTGACTTTGGGTACACATTCAGATACTCACATTTCTAACCCATTTGTATAGAAAGTGCCAAAAGTACTCCACTATATCTACTCCAAAATATGAATATATTCCACTGTGATAACAATAACAAAGGATATTTGGAATAATATATTACATTTAGATAATGTAATTCACATGTAATTGGTTATTTTATTGCCTACAGGGATTCATTGGATTACCGAACAATTATTAAATAAATATATTTTCATTGCCCATTAATCTACCAATTCTTTTATTGACTAACCGACCAATCAATTGGTCTACAGTATTAGACAGCCCATCACAGTCGACAAATGTCTGTAAAACAGCCCAAAACTCAAATATATTCCGTTTGCCATTATACAAAACAGAACAATTCTTTTTTTTTGTTCTTTCTTTTTGTTGAAAAGGTGGCTCAAACAATTAATAGATTATGAAAATAATTGAACCCATTAGACATATGTTATAGTTATAGGGATTTTTTTTGGCCCAAGCATACAGTACTGCAATCTTAAAAGTGCTATCATATCATTTTTCCATAATATTCTTTATATCCTTGATCGTAATTAAGTTTGTGTGTGTGTGTTTGTGTGCGTGTGTGCGTGTGAATATGTGTATCATGTCTCTGTCAGGTCCTACAAAACATCCTGGAAGCAGAGACTGAATATTCAAGGGAGCTACAGAGTCTCCTGGGCTCGTACCTTCGCTCACTTCACCCCACAGACAGGTGGAGTTATTTTTACACTTTTTATTCTTTTATTCAACAGTGAGTTGAATTTGAGATGTAGTGGCACACACACTAGCATATCTGCAAGACCAATATAATCTGTTCAATTTTACAGAATATAAGAACACACATGTACTGTATCACACACAAATACTGTCTATATCATATGCACACTGTTATATACAGTACCACATATACTGTATCCTATATTGAATACATATATTAATAATGAATAGAATCCTCTCCTCTCCTCTCTTCTCTTCTGTTTTGCAGACTCAGCAGTGTTGACATCAGTCACATTCAGGGAAATCTGGAAGAGATCTCAACCTTCCAGCAGATGTTGGTTCAGTCCTTGGAAGAGCATACAAAGTCAGTGCACCAATCTCTTTCTGCCTGCTACAGATGAACTAAAAGTGTTATAAACTATACACATGTATTTGATTATATCACATAGTAATAGTAACTAGCTAAAACGGGCCTTTCTTGTAATGCAATGCTGTAATCTCATAGGGATATCTATGAAAGTCAGGCTTACAGTATTAACCGTTTAGTATAAAATATATATTAAACATTAGAAGCTGTCAAAAGCAGTTTTTGCAGTAGTATTTTCACCATGATACAGCAGGTAACAGCAGGTTTATTGCACCACGTGGTACTTAAATTACTGTTTAGAGACTTTAAACGATTTTTTTATTAGTTGACAGTAATTACCGTATTGACTTATTGAAATTATAAATTGATTATTTTAGTATATTCATTTTGTTACTTTTATTTAATGTTATTTTATTGGTATTAATTTCTATTTCTGTCACCAGTAGTTTTTATTTAGTTTTTATAGATACATATGCATAAACTGTAGGAGAAAAAAGGAAAGAATTAACAACAAAATAAAACATATATAACAAGAACAAATACAAAAAATACAAATGGTACAGAGATGGTGGGAACAGACTGTAATAAGGCATCTTGTTTATAGCATGAAAAAAACGTCACATTCATTCATTTTCTGATATGATAACAAGGTAGGGAGGTTATTTAGTTTTTTACTTACATTCTAAAGAAATGTATAAAATCTAATATTTGTGTTCAGTGACACTAAAGAATTGTATCCATAGAGCCCAATATTACTGAAATCTGCTTACATGCAGCTTTAAAGAAACGGTTAATTTCTCCATTACATAAATATTCTTAGTAATTTCAATTAAGTCTTGTTAGTTAGTGGGTCAGTTTCTTGTTATAGTTTTCTTACATGCAGAAGATTAACCTTAAAGAGTTTTTAACTTTGCTTTCGGAAATCTGCACAAATCCTTGAAGATCTGCTCTTGCTAACATTCTGTTTAACTACTGATACATCCTCCAGCTTCAGTTCGAGCTCAGTGTAGTCAGTTATTAAAGCAACAGAGACATCTAGTGGTAGACTGAGGTAATAATGTGTTTGCCTGAGATGCAGCAGGTCAAGAAAATACAATTCATGTGTTTGAGTTCAAGTTTGTAAGATTTGTAATAAAGAAATAATAAAAACTTATCAACAAACTCCTCAGTTATCAGGAACCTTTATGGTCTTGATGTGAATGTTGTTTCCTAGTTAGAGATTCCAAATGTATCTGATCTTTTCTTAATGTATTTTTTTTATGTGTGATTAAATGGCAACAGTGGCAGTTATTATCCAGTCTAACGTGTAATTTGTGTGTGTAGACTCCCAGAGAGCCAGCAGAGGATTGGGGGCTTCTTCCTGAGTCTGATGCCCCAGATGAAGATCATCTATGTGGCCTACTGCTCCACCCACCCGTCTGCTGTGAACGTACTCACACAACACAGGTACATTCACATGTACTGTGTTTGCAGGAGCATATTTAAACCACAAAACCAAACAAAAGAGAAAACGTGTATGTTTGTGTGTGTGTGTGTGTGTGTGTGCACCATAGTGAGGAACTGGGGGAGTACATGGAGTCAAAGGGGGCGTCCACTCCTGGGATCCTGACTTTGACCACTAGTCTGAGTAAACCCTTCACCAGACTGGAGAGATACCCAACACTGCTGAAGGAACTGGACAGACACATGGAGGTTAACTTGAATTTAAAATAATAATTGTTATTGTCCACAAAAGGCTCTCTATTTTAATCTGTGCATATACAGTTCTCCTTTAAATACAATAGCAATAAACTGAGTGAACAGTGTGATCTGATCCTGATCTGAAAAATGTTCCTTCCAACGTTTTTTCTATGTTTTATTTTATCTTTATCTTTGTCTTAGGACCAACATCCTGACAGGCCTGATCTCCTTGCTTGCATGGCGGCCTTTAAAAGCTTTGCAGTAAGATACAAACACACACCCACATGTATTGTAGTTACATATTGATCTTACATGATTAGTTAGTCTCACAGGTTTGAATGTGTGTCTTTATTCACACTGTAAGCTCTCTTTAATATGCTTTGCTTTAGAAAGATGTTTCAGTTTTTTTCAGTCACTATTGTAACTCACATCAGATTGTATTCTAATAACAGACAAAACAATTGCTTGTAATTATCAATGTATTCTGGAAAGGAGGGATGACTTTCTTCTGTTAATACTGAAGGATGCACACAGTAGCTCATGTTTTTCAGTTTCCTGACCTTTATGTGTAATCATACCTACTGACAGGCAACATTGTGCATTTATGTGCCTTTGAATGTGTGTGTGTGTGTGTGTGTGTTCAGGCTCAATGTCTGGAGGTGAGGAAGAAGAAGGACCTGGAGTTGCAGATTTTAACAGAGCCAATCAGGAATTGGGAAGGGGATGACATCAGAACCCTTGGCCCTGTTCTCCACATGTCCCAAGCCACAGTCCACACTCAGAACTGTCAGGTAAAATTACAGATACATTCTTCTCTCACCACAAATGAGTCATATATCAGTACCATTTGTAAGACCACATTTTCAGACTGTTTTTGATGAAAGTTCATATCAATTGACCCAAAATGGCATGGTGTAACTGGACCCTGAGGTTGCATTCAGAACCACAATGACTGCTGAGTTTGAGTGATTATGAAATGGTATGTAAAAGGTAAATTCTTTTGCCTTTCAGGAGTTTAATGAACGCTACCTCGTCCTCTTCCCTCACACTCTGCTCATGCTCTCTGCCAGTCTGAGGATGAGTGGATTCATCTATCAGGTATTTACAGTACATGACACGAAACTTAAATGATGATCTCTGTATAACCTTAAGGCACGCTCTTGTGCAGTAAAAAAATACTATTACAAATGTTGCAATTGAAAAACTCCCAACAAGCACTGGTTTGGTCTCTGGTCCACGAATTTACACACTGTGTGTCTCTGCAGGGGAGGATGCCGCTGGCAGGAATGCTCATCTCCAGAATAGAAGACGGAGAAAACCTGAAGAACGCTTTTGAAATATCTGGTCAGCCCCCTCTCTCATTCAGCTAACAGACCCTTTTCCCTTTAAAGGTGGGGTAAGCGATTCTGGAGAGTACCACGATGTAGTGCGAACAACGACACAGCAAGTAATGTGATTAATGTTAGCTATGTTGTGAGTTAACAAACTGTCACTGAAGTACACTGGATACCTGAAAGCTAACAAGTGGAATTTGGTATGCACAGGCAGGTTTCTATTGACTATGCTTAGGTTTCCACTTCTTTATAATGTCATTTAAACCAGTGCCCTTTCTCTGTGTGTTGTTCAAAGCCGTTATAGGAGGAAATATAATAGTAAGTCACTAGCTTACTGTAAATAGAAACAGTCAGTGGTCAGACAAAGTGTAAGAAAGCTTTATCTGTGTGACCTCTGCCTGTTTGCCTGTACATTTATATATTTGCTTTTATGTGTGTGCTTGTCGTGCAGGTGGCCAGGGTGAACGAATGCAGGTGGCATGTAACAGTCAGCAAGATCTACAGGACTGGCTGGACCTCCTCACCAAACACACACACACTTCAGCCGCGAACACACACTCCAGCAAGCATCAGTCCGTCTGTCACACAGTAAGTCTCCAGGTTTGCTAAAGAATAAGTCGATTAAGCACTTAGTCAGTTGATCCTCATCCACTTCACCGCCCTCATACAGTCTCCTTTCTACTTCACCTGCCTCCTCCTTTCTTTTACCTCTCCTCTGCTTCTCCCAGTTGCCCTCTCACCCTGCCACTCCCTCCAGACACTCAGAGTCTCGTGGAGGGAGCATTGGACACACCTACCACACCCTTCCCCACCCCTCTTCATATGGGACGGCCCACAGCGGCAGCCCAATGTGGGGGCCCCTGGAGCCACCGAGTACCCCCAAACCCTGGAGCCTGAGCTGCCTTCGTCCTGCGCCTCCACTCCGGCCCTCGGCTGCTCTCTGCCAGAAGGAGGTGCTGTACACTGGCATACTTAAATGAGCCAGGACCATACTTATACTATGTTATACTATATGTGTTGATCAAAGTGGGATCTGGTGACCTCCAGGGTCCTTGAGGATGCTTTTCATTTTTTCCAAATTCATTGACTTGCCCTTATCCCAGTGGAGTAATGTGTAAGATTGTTAAATTGGGATTGTAACTACATTCCTACTGTACATGTTTCTGTGTTTTTGTTTGTAGGATATGAGCAAGAGTCCTAAGAACATGAAGAAGCTGCTACCGAAGAGGAAGCCAGAGAGGAAACCTTCAGAAGAGGACTTCACTGTCAGAAAAAGTAAATGAACTAAAATTATTCCACCACTCTCACACTCTTACCTGTAGAACGTTTTTTTTTCATATATGCAACATGATGCACAGGTGTCTCTATTGCCTCTATACAGACTTTCCTTACTTAATTGGTAAATGTCAAGTTATGATGTCAGTTCCTTTATTTCAAATAATACACCTATTAATCTGTCTGCTATCAAGTACCAGAAACTGCAAAAAATAGCTGCAATTACAGCTGAAATGTTACTAGCAAAAATAAGACAGTCACAAATTATCTGTCTTTGATTTATGTCTTTATTATTTATTTAACATTATTGGTCATAAGTAACTTAACTTGATTTTCATTAAGTTTAACAATTAAAAAAACAAAATATTTGCTAACAAACTAAATACCAAATTACATATGTCCACAGTGAAAACAAAGGATTTAAGGATAATATATGGAGTTGATCTCAAGTCAAGTTCCATTTGTATTGTTTATTCCTTACTGCTGAATCGTAGTCACAGCTGCAGACGGTTGTTTTCCAACGTTGCAAAGAACTTCAGATCTTCAGTATGTCTGACAGAGGCTGTGTTGCTAAAAAAAGCCCACTGTTTGCATAATTTAGGAAGACTTGAACACTTTCTTCTCTCCATCTCACCAGTCCTTCTGCCCCGTCTTTCAGGTACAGCAGCTCTAGAGGAGGACGCTCAGATACTGAAAGTGATTGAGGCCTACTGTACCAGCGCCAAGACACGACAGACTCTCAACTCCAGTGAGTACACACACACACACACACACACACACCAGACACATTAGCATGCTCACACACTGCTAGAGGTCTTTTTGCTAACCACTGTTTGTTCTCTGCTGTCTAACAATATTTTTCTCTCTCCTCTCTTTTTATGTCTCTCCTGCATTCCTCTGCTTTCCTCTTCCTCCACACATTGTTTTTTTCATTAACTACTTCCATCCAAATGCTTTTGGTTGGTTTCATCACCGCCATCCTCGCTTTTATTCTGTGTCTTACTCCTGTTCTATTAAATTTAACATGATTTATCCAACAAAAACATTTTCCTTTTTACATTTTTTTTTTTTTTTACATTTTTTTTATACGTCCACAATTACAATATGGTTTGCCCCAAACCCTCATCCTTTATCCAATATGATTTGTACTCCTCCCCTCATCCCCCCAACATTCAATTTGGTTTGTTCAAACCCACTCTATTGCTGGTCACTTCACGGTACAGCCTGGCAAGGGACTGACCTCATGCATAACCATGTGCTCGCTGACACCAGCCTCACCGTCGCCGGTTTCCCCGGCAACCTGCCTTGTTCTGACCAGTCAGAGGACTCGGATTATGACAGTATCTGGACTGCCACTAGTTACAGGACTGCCTCATTTTCTCGTAAGATATCGGTGTCGCAACCCACTGACATGTCAGCCATGTCAACCAGCTAGCTTACAATTATCGTCCCAGCCTTTCACCTGCTGTGTGTGTGTGTGTGTGTGTGTGTATGTATCCACTGTATATTTTGCATACTTAGTATTTGTCTTTGTATGTATTGTATATATATGAGCCCGTGTGCATTCCCATGAGCATACAGTAGCTTCAGTAAGCATATACCCCCTAGTACAGTATATTTAACTGCATCCAAACAAAACAACCAAGTGGATACGTACAGTAACAGTGAGGTTGATAGGCACAACAGCAGAGAGTGAGGGAACCATACATTAGCACATACAAGTTACTTTGTTCTTCTGATGTTGTTTAGGGCTGCAACTATAGATTACTTTCATTATTGACTAATCTACTTGTTATTTTCTCAATTAACTGATAAACTGTTTGATCTATTATTATTAAGTGTATATCGATACGCTTGAATATCGCTATATTATGTTTTGTAGTACTGTAGCGATTCTCAAAAACAATGTACATTTTTTATTAATAATTAACATGCCAAGATTTGAAGATAGATAGCTGTGCTGTAATCTATCTTCAGCCTTTTGACCCTTCCACTCCAACGAAACAATGTGAACTGAGACCAAAAGACACACATATCGCCAGCATAAACACAAATAACAGGGAGGGGGCACACCACCGATGGCTGAATCTGAAGAATTAAACCGGCTCCTGTGGCGTGGATCGTAACCCCTGTATTGTGATACGTATCGTATTGCCACAGTCTTGCCAATACACAGCCCTAGAAAATATTAACATTTGAGAAGCTGGAACCAGTGCATTTTTGCCATTTATGCTTAAAAAATGACTGATGAACAATTAATCGATTACAAAATGAACGTGTTTACCACCATTTTTGCTGCATGCAGGAAAAATATAGAGCGATGTACAGGCTGTACATACTGTATGGCTAAAAACACCCCCTCCTAGGAAATAAATATACTCATACATCATTGAGACATATTACCTATTCTGCTGTGTCATGCTATCATGACATGCTTTTCTTCCTCAGTTCATAAGAACAGTCCTCCTCTTTTAGCTACAGTTTTTTGGTCCAAAGTGGCGAACGTGACATTTTACATCAGCAAATTGTTAAAATGACATCTGATGGTTTCTCACTTGTAGTTTGTAAGGTACCCCATTAGTGTCTTCCTCTTTCTGTGTTCTGTGTTTACCAGTTAAACTAAATGTTAGTGTACATGTGTATGTGTATGTGCATTGTGCCGGGGTAATAAGTTATACTGCTGTCACTGTTCAATCAGGCTCCAGCAGGAAGGATGTACACATGTTGTTCCCAGAGGAGGAGAAGATCATAGTGGAGGAAACCAGGAGCAATGGACAAACTGTAGTGGAGGAGAGGTGAGAGAGGAGAGATGAAGGTGTGTTTTTGTGTATGTAGTACTTGTGTACTAACGTTTATAGGTTAGGCTTTGATAGTGGTCCCTGTGGGGACAAAGAATTGCTGCAGCAGAGAATAAAAGGTTGCAGCTACTAATACAAATATAGAAAATAGTGGAAACTGAACACACAACAAAACCATTCATTCAACACAAGCACACAGTAGGTAGAAATGACTACAAAATATCAAATGATGACTTGTGGGCAGTCACAGCATGTAAGCAGGAGGTGCCACGTGTAAAAATGGAACATAGAAAACAAGCAGTGGATATTATATGCACTAAACAAAATAAAAAAAATACTATATAAAAATTAAATATATATGGAGTTACAGTGAATATGTGTAATGATTTACTGTCTGTATCAGGCTGCAGCTAGTGTATAAAGCAGAGCTGTCCTTTTCCTGCAGGAGTCTGGTGGACACTGTGTACAGTCTGAAAGATGAGGTCCAGGAACTCAAGCAGGTGAGTTTGCAGTTTTTTTAATTGATTACTGACCCAGACATCCTGATATAATCAATTTCCTGACCAGATGTCCCACTCTATAGATCCAATCTCAGTGAGTGGTGTTGGGCCGATGATTTTTTTATATGATTGGTATCGGCTATATTGAGCTTTACTGACCCAGTCTGAGGGGAAAATGGGGGAGTGAGATTAGAAATGCAAAAAATATCATATTCAAGTCAATGATGACAAAAGTGTTTTTTGTTGTAAATATGGGAACATATTTACAACAAAAAAACAAAAAACACTTTCAACAGACACAGTACAAGCAGGTTATCAAAACACCTGTTAAACATAACTAGCACTTGTTTCTTTCTCTCTCTCTCTCACCCCTCCATTTTTCTCTCCTCTCTTGCCCATCTTTCTTTGTCTCACTCCTCCAGGACAACAAGAGGATTAAGAGGACGCTGGAGGAGGAGCAGCGAGCGAGGAAAGAGCTGGAGAGGATTGTCAGGAGAGTTCTGAAGAACATGAACGACCCAACCTGGGATGAGACTAACCTCTGAGATCAATATGTGGATGAGACCAACGTCTCTTCTCTTAAATGACCAACTGACCTTTGAACTGTTGTTCAACCTGTGTGAACGGAGGCCGCCAACACCCCATCATGTCTTCACCGTTTTCACTCGCTTCGACCTTCTCAGTGACCTGCGTACCAATCTGTGGACCAAGAGAAAATGCCTGCCAGCCATCAGCAAAGCCATCCCAACTGACCGTAAAGCTGTGAAGCCAAATTAGCTGGTAGGCATGACGACATCTGTGCTCCTTTACTTTTTTTTGCCTTCTTTGGAGCACTGTCAAACCAATCGTTGTTGTTTTTCATTTACCTGTGTATTTATCTTCCATTCCTGCTTATGCCTATTTGCATAAGCTGTCACCATTGCAAGGACAGTATTTTATTGACTGGCTTGATGCATGAATAAGAACGCTACATAGGGTTGATATATGTCAGCGATATCAGAGCTGTATGTGAAAGTCCTCATTGAAACTTGAAAACTTTTTCATTAGCAGCAAATTTTGTCATCAAATCATATTGTTATAAAAGTCACCTTTAAAACTCTATTTTATGATAAATATTATTGACAGTCCAACAAACTATAAAGTTGGTTTATTTGTTATAATAAAATAAATACAAAGTGTAGGACTCTCAGTTACATTTTAAACTTAAATTTACCAGCACTTGTAAGTGACCTTGTGTTTTACAGGATGAAATGAAAGTCAGTTGCAGATTATCATTTTGTGACAGACCACCATATTATTTTCTTGATCCACTACATTGTTTGATAAATGGATATGTAGATTTCTGGCCAGTGATTATTTAGATTTTTGGAATATTTTTTTGTGTTTTACTAAGCTTTAAACCCAGAGGAATAAACTACAAATGAGGTGGACCAGAGACATGGACAAAATCTGAGAATCTAGTTGATTTATTCCTTGGTACTGGTGGGACTGTTCTTCCACGTCTGCATACAAGTAATTGTTTGGATGCTAAAGCTAAAGATAAATTGACTTTTGAGAACAATCTTCTTTAATGAATTGAAGGGTAAATGATAGTATGTGAGATTATCAAATCAAAAACAACACACAATGTGTAGTTACTAGGAAATCAGTTAAAGGGACGCTGGAGGGAGATTTTCCTCAGGAATTAATATGACCATCAGGGAGTTAAAGGTTTCATCTTCACATTAACTTTTATTTATAATTTCATATTCTTGCAGATTGACATTCCAAGCTATGTTTAAAGGTGTAGGAAACTTGATTTAGAATGATGTAGTCAAATGTGATGCTCTGTAAATGTGTATATGAAGCAGGGAAAGTGAGAGGCCAATAAGCTTTTTAATCCTTCTACATGTCTGCCCAAAGCTACAGCTGTAACAGTAAAATATGTGTAGATAACAAACACAGTATTGCTGCTAAATCAGTTATTTCAGAAAAATGGTCTGGCAGCAGTACAAGGATTCTAACAACAGAGCTGCTGTGCAATTTGTTTTGAAATTCACACTGCCCACAAACACCCTTTTTCTTTGTCATTTAGAAATAGGTTCTTGGAAGTTTCATGGTGAAACAGCAGCTGAATGTACGTGTTTCACCGCTAACAGTCCTTGAGTTGTTCAACACTTAAGAAAAATCAGGAAAGTTGAGTTTATATATGTTTAACTCTTTTTAAACTTGTGGACCTACTGTCACTACTTTTGCTTCAGCTTGACATAGATAAACGATTGCCAGAAGGACAAACAATTATTTATTTAAAAATATTTGTAGGCTTTTATTGTTAGTTACAGCTGAATTGCTTGGAATTGAACCCATGGCTGCTGCAGCATGGACTCAGCCTTGGTACATGGTTGCTAGCTTCACCAGGTGAGCTACCAGGGCTCACCTACAATAACTGTATGAGGTGAGATACAATCAAAAACATTAAAGGAGCTATAAGCAATATTTGTTTTGTTAAAATAAACTCTACATTCTGATAGCCATCACTGATGTAGAGAGTTCAGTCAGTAACATGGGTCACCCAGTCCCTCCTTTCTGCAGTAAACAGAGAATACATTTTCTAGTGTCCTGTTCCCTCTTTATCCAATCAGGAGATAACTGCTTACTGCACCTTTAAATTCATCATGTCCTGTTGCCATGCATAGGATGATATATGCATAATGCAGTATAAAAGTAATAAAAACTCCTAATGTAAAAGCCCAGAATGAAGGGAAATCTTAAATGCAGCCCACTTAATAAATCAGCAATGACTTAAACATTATCATAATAATAATGACACTAAATAGCCTTTTGAGTTTATATTAAAATTTTAATACAATATGCACACCCGTCTGTTAGAAGCTGCGAGGTTTGCAGAGGAAATGAGAGGCCAGAGTCCAGTTTTAAACTGACTGACAGATATAATCACTGATCTTTATTTAACTTCCGTCTTTTAGGAGCCAAACAAAATATACTGAGTCAGCTCGCTGCTCTTACTGCTTCAAGACCAAAGTCCAAGCAATACAACAGTGGAAAATGTTGATGGGTTTTATTATGATTTTTATGATGTCTATATGCAACTTATTGTAGAATGATTTCTTATTTTTATATTTGTGATTGTGTTTTTACTCTAAACAACTGGTTTTGATTTGTAACACTTATTTTTTACTTGACCTGTTTGATCACACTGAAGCTGATTTGTACAGAAAAGCAGCATATTTCTCATGAGCGTCAGAAGACGTGCCTTGGGGAGAAGTATATTTCCTTTATGCTAAAGTTATTAAGCATAAAAACTTCACCCACAAGTGAAATATTACTGAAATGAAACCACACTAATGTAAGCCATGTTATACAGTATTTCATTATTGACTCTAACTTATGTATTTAACTGAAAGTGACTGATGTAAATGTAATGTGTGTTCCAATGTTAAGGTGATGAAGGTGATTACAGTAGTAACTATGACAAGAATCATCCCCCCTCTATTTATTTCACCCGTCTGTCTGTGAATAAAATGTTAAATCAAACAGTTGAATCTCATGTCTCTAGCAGACCTATTTATCTCTAGTTATACCAACATTTAGTGACATGTATGAAAGGTAGTAGTTGAACAAAGCACTTTTTATTATTAAAAAGACCGGTTTCGACCATAACAAGGTTCAAACTAGGGATTCTTCTTTACCTTTTATAAATAAATGAATATAGTTTAAGTCAAAAGTAATAATATGAGCACACATGCTAATCATTGGTAAAAAAAAAACTAAACTTACTAAATTTGACTGTTTATGAAAGACAGAAATGGTACTAAATGAAGAGCAGTTTGGGATATGGTTCAAACTCATATTTGAGGCCATTCTCTCCAAAAACAAATGGGTGAAACAGCGCCCCTCTGGGTTGTAATGCGGGGTAAAGGTCAGCCAGTGTGTGGTCAAAAAGAATATTGCACCCTTAATGAAGCCTGCCGAAGGGGCGCCAGGTGAAAGTTGGTATCCCTTGATTAAAATATAGTTTAGTATCAAACAAACAGCCACTGCGAAACTGAACGGACACGTCGCTGGAGAAGAAACTACAGTGAACTGTGAAGCCTGTCATACCCTGACAACAGACTTTAACATTTAGAATAATTAAAAACAACAACCATTAGAGTTATAGTAAATAAAACAACAAGTAGTTCTAGTTTCGCCAGTGTGGCTAATGATTCAGTAACAAGCTTTTAGATGAGCGAGGGACATGAAGATCCCCGTCAACAAACAAACAAAGTGACTGTCAAAGTGCAGCTGGACATCAGTGGACACTTTCATCTCCATTAAAGAAAAGTGAATGGACTTCGACTACAAATGTGAGTCAGATAATGTCTGTCTGTCTCTGTATGTTTGTCTTCTTGCTGGTTAAAATGTCCCGCAGTGGCGTGTGTCTATTATTATTATTATATATAGTCACATCTTGTTGTTGTTGTTGTTGTTGTCGTTGTTTAGGGTTTTCCTGTTCTTAAATGACACGAGACAGAGCCCGCCGAGGCTGTGAAGCATTATAGTTTCTCTGACTTTACTTGTACTTCTTGGTCTTCTACTGTTTGTGTGTCAGTGACTGTGGCCTGTGCAGAAGGTCTGCTAGCTGCTTGCTTTTCTTCTCTTGGTTTTATGGGTTGCAACCCATCCTTGTTTTATTTTGTTTTAAGAGTAAGGACCTTTTAACTATAGGTTCCTGCAGGCTTTACTCTTTTATATGCCAGTCAGTGTGTGTTTTTCCAGCTTCTAAAACCAAGTGTGGAGCTATTCTTTTAATGGTAACAATTCCTGTTTTCACGCGTGTCAGGACCACTGTGGTTTCTCCTTGGAAGGTGAAGCTGGTGAAGCGAGGGAGTTGCAACATGCAAGTACAACACTAAATGCTACACACTGCAGTGTTTTCCCTTAGAAGTTGTTTCAGCAGCAGTGTTGTTGTGCATGCTGTCAGGCATGTGACACCAGCCCGTATTCACACACGTCAGAGTATCTTAAAGGTTCATAGTTTTAATAAAACAAAACCACTTTTTCAATACAAAATGTGCAATTTCACACCATTTTGGATCATTATTATGCCTATTACCATGAAGTTGGAAAAGCTAGAGCAGATAATCAACGACGAACGTCAAAATGACCTCAGAATCATTATAGATTATTCAGGATTATTCAGACTATTTTAATTGTCTTAATTTAACTTAATTTACAGGTTTTGACATACTAAGAACTGATGAAATGCTGCAACAGAGTAGTGAAACAATAACGTGAATAATTTATTTAAAAGAAGTCAACGGTTGCTTCTGCACATAGTTACAAACATATTCTCAAGGTGAAACTCAAAGCAGCTCAAACAGGCTACTTCCTCCTGTGGGATTGTATTTCTGGACCTTTAGCAGCGGAGCTCCAGGGCTCTAATGTGCTCTTTCCAACCATCAGGACGTGAGAAAGGCCATGTTTGTTCTCGAGTGGCTTCAGCGATGCCCCCTGCCTACCCAGAGGTGGAGACTAGAAATCCAGGCTGAAATATCCTGTAGTGAAAAATGAAAGACACATTTTGCAGCTGGAGAACTCTGCTTTCTCAATCAATAAAGCGTGCACTGAGGAATGTATAGCTTCATTCGACTCAACACTGATCAGACATCCACATAAACGGTGGCAAATGTGCCCATTTAAATGAGCCTATAGTTGTTTAAGGCCTTGATGAAGCCCACAACCACAGAAATAAATATACACAGTTTTACAATGTAGGTGTATTCACTGTAAAGCCTCTATAAAGACTTGTTATTAGTTTCTTTCACAATGCACAACAGACAGTTTGACGGTTTCCATGTTCGATGTCTGTTATCAATGCAATCAATAATATGACATGGCCAGATTGCCAACAGGTTTTGGCAGGACACCAGTGAAAAGCATTATTCCCATAACAACAGAGGAGAAAGGAGTCTTTGTAGAGTTGTCCTTACTAAATTGACAAGGCCTTTTACAGCCTTTGATACAGGGCTGGCTGCCTCACACAATGCCAGGCATATAAATTTGCAGATGTCGTCTGGAAAGCTCAAATGTCAACGCTTTTCAACAACACCACCAGGGCCCTGCAAGAGGAATAATTGATTAGTTCACCTTTTGTCTCGAGCCAAATATTCATCCAGGAGGACAAAAACAGGAGGCAAAGCAAAAGATGAAAGAGCATCTTCTACAGTCACTGTGTGCTGTTCATCTTTTCTTCTTTTATAGAAAAAAATGTTTTCATCCAACCATTGAACAGTGTTTCTAAAATTAAACACAAATGACTCAAAAGCCACAAAGCCCTATAAAAACGTCCGCTCAAACGTATCAAACAGTTCGTTCAGTACTCGCTCAACATAAGTCATTATATCCCAAACACAGGTATTTTGGCAAAATAATATTATAATATACTAATTATATTATAATATTTAACCACTTTTGCAAAAAATCCGGTCATGCCTCCTAAACCTCCTTAGCAACAGGCAGCCAATCAGTCAGTCAGCATGAGTTATTGCCAGCGTTTAAAGCAAGACGATGTAATGTGTCCTCTAGAAGAGCCACACAATGAAATCATTTTGCCCCGATCGTACTTAGCGGGGGGCTAAACCAGAAACTAGCGGGGCTGGTGGGAGTCTCTGGTGGGTGGGTAATTCTATACCCTGAAATAGAACTTTTTGGATTTCATGCAGCACTGAGCAGCTTTCAGAGGGATGAACGGAGCTCTGCTTCCAATGTTGTATCCAGTTCCCCCTCCATACATCCATGATCTGGATACATTATGTGGATAATGAAAAGGATCAGTTCTCGGGCTGATTCTTATGGTTCGTGGTGCGGTCAGTGTGATCCTGCTTCCTCTTTCTCTGCTGCTTTGCATCAACATGAGCTTGTTCTTGTTTTGATACTGAGATTCAGGTCGCATGTTACTGCCAAGTGTAACTGCTGTATCACTAAAACCTGACAGTGTACTGAACTGAGCGATGGTGTGTTTCATTGCTTATTAATAGAGCTTTTCATTTGTAACAGTGAAATATTTCTTCTTTTATAAATCCAGAATGTGTGCAAAAAAAATGGAGTCATTGGCCCCGTCATCCACAGATGAATTACAGTCCGTGTGTGTGTGTGTGT
>NW_023340206.1:2208023-2208291 GCF_004916995.1 Morone saxatilis
TATAAGATGTTTATGCATCTGCGCCAGCGACAGCCATGGCCAGACGTATTGTGTTTTCACATTTTCCTGTACGTATGTCTGTCCGTCCCATTCTCAGGAACGCCTCAGGGAATTCAGAGTTGGCACAAATGTCCACTTGGACTCAAGGAAGCACTGATTAGATTAGACTAGACAATTCTGAGTCAACGGTCATGTGACCTCAGTAGGTTTTTAGCCAAGAAACTGTTGACTGTTGACTGGGACGACACAATGGCTGCGTTTCATTAGT
>NW_023340206.1:2208391-2211679 GCF_004916995.1 Morone saxatilis
ACACACACACACACAGGAGCTGTACAGTACCCCTCTGTCTCTCCACTGTGTTCAATAGCTAGTGATAATTTAGATTTGACTTGTATTGTTGCATTGTGTCTCCCTTTTCTTTCTCTCTCTCTTTCCCTTCAAAGCCTTGCCATTAATTTCCAGCCTCTGCAATTTTCCTCTCCAATAGCAGAAAGGAGAAAAAGAAAAGGGAAAGGAAGATGACAAAGACAACACAGGACTCCTCTCTTTCCCCGGCCCTGTTATTGTACAAAATAGCCAAGCAATAATTTTTTGCCATTGGTTTACTCCTAAAAGCCCATTTCACGTGGGTCCTGAAAAGAAAGCAATAAAGAAACCTTTTCAGTGGCGCTGAATGAGCGAGTGAAGGAGGAATGAATCCCTTTGGGACGTTGCGACCGGAGAGGCCTTTTTTTATTGTCTTTGCTCTGGTAATCAAATGGAGCTGAAATGAAAATGGAGTTTTCTATGAAAATAGGGGCCTTTTGTTGCCTTTGGAAGGCTAGTAATTCATAAACAATAAGCCGGCTCCTTTTGTTTGGGTTATAATATATTCCTGCTGCTCTGAAAGAGGGCTCTCTCCACACACACACACACACACACGCGCACACAAGCCAGGGTAAAAGCCAAAGCGAGGCAGCAGGGGAAGAGAGAATATAAAAGGAGGCAGAGAGGCAGTCTTTCCATTCATCCTCCTGGCTGAGAGACAGCAGGATGCTCGACTCCTCAACTCTCCATCCTTCACCTCTCTATCTCTGTTCGCTCCACCAACCTCTTCCTCTCTTCTTCTGACACCTCTGTCTGTTTGTTTTTTTTAGCAAAAGTCAAACTTTAATGGGGTTGTCTTGGCCAGCCAACAGGTGTGCGTGGATCACTTTTCTCAACAAAGTTTCTCAGACTGCAGCACACTTTCATTCCAAGGAAAGGATTTCTCGTCCATTCGGAATTATGGATTATGTGAAATGCTCAAAGCATCTCTGATTTAGCATTTTTACTCACGCCATATTGGAGGAGGACAAGAAAAAGACCCAGAGGAAGACAGGCGATGCAGGTCGTGTGGTGACAGAACAGCTGCAACATCAGCAGCAGGATAGGATGACACCAAGTCCCACTGAGCAACAACAGGCCTCTATAAAGACCATGGAAAATCATGGACGTTGTTTGACCCTTTAACCCAGAGAGAGAGAGAAACAACATGCTTTTGCACGTAATAGAATGACAGACATTACTGGACTTTATGGCCGTCTGTGTCACCCAATGGGGAATTTTAACTTAATTTAACCTAAATGAGGTGGTTATGATAATGGCAGCAGCTCCAAACATCTTCCACTGCTGCGTGGAACTCTTTTTCAGGCTCAATTCAGTACAGAAGCTAAAGAAGGAAGACGCTGAAATACTGGTCATACTTTGTACCCTCCGGACTGAACTTCATGAAGTTTGTGGATGAGATATGTGCACATTTGAAATGGAAATAGAGTCATAAATATGGATTTGGATTGAGCCAACATGAGTAAGTGCTGCATCTTACACATTTCATACTATTGTATGCTTTCAGTCCTTACTCCCAACCACCAGTGAATGCACTGCAGTGAACAGTGATTTCTGATCAGGGTTCAACTTCAATGCTTTTTGGGTCAGAAATGTACTTGTTCAAAGTGAATGTTTACTTACAAATTGTTTTGTTTATTAGCAGCATTATCAGATAACAACAAAGACCAAAGTTTTTCAGCAAACTTGATGTGCCTTTGAAAAACTACCCTGCCTTGCTCTCAAACTTGTTGCAAACTGCACAATACATAGTACGAGTTTGGCCCACATCCTCTAACGCTACCCAACTAAACTATTTTCACAAGAACTGAAATGCTTGCTTATCAGGCAAGTGAGTTGCTAAATTTACTAGCCTAACATGGCTTCCACTTCCCCCGGGAAATCGGGCAGTCCTTGTTATGTAAGCCCTGCTGATCTTTTTCTTTCAACCATATTTCTGGACTACAATCCAGCAACCCAGAAATGTTTTTAATCAAATTCTATCTGACTTGTGATGAAAGCCAATATCAGTCCATGCTACAATGGTATGGTGTTTTATTGGTGTGGACTAATACACAGCTGATGTTCAAGTTCACACCACTGTTAGAAAAGGATTTAAAGAAAGAGGTGGCTCAGAAACAGCTAGGGAGGAGTTTCATATTCCTAAAAATCAGACCAGGAAGCTTAGTTAATATTTCCTGGGTTCAGCTTGGGAAGATACCCAGCATGTACGCACCAACCCTGTCTCCTAGAAATTATGTTATGTTACTCAGGATGTCACAATAACAGAAATTTAGTAGTCGTTAATACCAGTGAAATGCCACCATTCTCGATATCAATTCGATACCATGGTAAAAATGTCCCAGTTAAGTTGTCTTGCCCCTGTTCCCTGTTTAATAGCCACACACAGCGACCGAGACACAGACGGAGGAGAGAGCTCACATTTTTACAATATCAACTTGGTATCGAGGTATCGGTTCTCGTGACACCCCTATATGTTACAAGAGGTATTTTGGGAGAACAAATGAATATTGAATATATATATTTTGTGACTTTGTTGATACTTTTGTTGATTCTTATTTTTAAAAAAAAACAGAAATTCAACTACTCGGTGTTGCTTCAAGTGGGAGTTGTCAGGTGCCCAGAATTTCCGCAAGCAGAGCTTTATGCAGCTGTTTGTGTCCTCATTCAGCCACACTTCTGTAGTGTGACGTATGGTGCTGTGTGGGCGTGTGTGTGAAAGAGTGCGCATGAGGCAGACCCTTATTAATACAGAAGTAATAGCAGAGTCAGTTCCTCTGCTGTCTCCACCCCTCTCATAACCTGACTGAGCAAAAATACAAAGCTACATATTTCCATAATAGTTAGAGACTATATGCTTTATTTGTGAAAATATAAAGAACAGAGAAACATATAGAAAGAAAAATAAACCAGATGACCCCTGGAAAGGGGTATATATAACAGCGTGTATGTATTGGACAATTTCAATTTATAAAGGATAGAAATACAACCGTAAACAAACTTGATCGTCAGTGCTGATCCATTCTTTAGTGATCTTGAGTCATCCATAGTAACTTTTAGTCTCTATAAACTGATAACTGCATATGAATTGGAAGTGTTTTGGTTCCTCTTTGTAGTAGTATTGTTGTAGTAGTAGAGTATTGATCATGTTTGAGCGGGCTTTGGTTGCATGTTTATGGAGCTAAATGTGTCTTTGTCATTATTTTAGCAAATCAGGTTTCTAATTGGACT
>NW_023340206.1:2211779-2217683 GCF_004916995.1 Morone saxatilis
GCAAATCAGGTTTCTAATTGGACTGCAGAGGAAGTCTTGGCCTGGCTGGCTACACCAGAAGCCCAAAACATTGGCTGTTGCCCCCAGAGGCTAAATCGTCACCAGACAGTAGTGGATGGGTTCAGAGAGTGTGGTCATCTTTACAGAGCACCAACAATGAACTAGTTAATGTCACACGCACAACTGAGCAGCTCACTCACTGTTCTGCATTAGAGTGAACAAACCCTCCAGATGTTTTTGTATGAGTCAAAGTTAAAGGAATCAAATCAACCCAGTTCTAATTGAATAGCCCGACAGCATCCAAAAGTTACTGACACAAATTAAAGCAACTGAAGGGACTGAACATCCTTTTGTGGTTTGCTGGTTGTCCATCATCACACACCCTTCATAATGTGATCCTTTATCTTGTTTACCTCACCCCTCGACGAATTAGCGGCATTTCATAATTGAGCCAAAATTTAAAAATGTAACCAACTGCTCTCCAATTTCTAACAGCGAATTGAAAAATAGTGAAGGAGATGTGAATTGTTATTCTCAAATCATTTTCAGTAGTTGTGCCTGACAAGAATTTGATGATCAGAGGCTTAGTGACTTGGATGTTGTGCTGTTGCATTGTTAGAATAAATAAATAGATGTGTTGATACCGACAGTCTGGCATCTTGCTACACTTGAGTTACATTGATGTTTTCTGCATCATGATGGAAGAGTCAGGTTTAGGTTTACAAAATAACTGTTTATTCGAACATGTTTGAAGACATGCCCAACTGGGATACACTTAAAGGCAGGTTCAGCTGGTGGTGGAAATGCTGGAGATGTTGTCACCGGGTTACAATAGGTAGACGTTCAACAAAGGGACACTTATTGTAAAAGAGAAAAAGAGCAGTGTATTATAATTTTAAAAGAGAGATTAGCCTAGAGAGAGACATTGTTCAGTCAAAATTTGTCTTCAATCTCATTTTGTCAAAAAGAATTGTAAGAAAATAGTATCATGGACCCAGAATTGGAACCGTGAGTGTATCGTTACACCATTACTTGATGGTCCTCATGGTTTCTTGAGCTACAGCATCATCAGTCAGTGCAGTCCTCTGTTTTATGATCCTGCTTTTAGAATAATGTATATTTGGTCTCCATCAGGACCTACCTACCTGATGTCAGTGTAATGTTTCAGAGCTACCACCTGTCAATCAAGCAGTGTCTTTGTATTCGGATACTCTACTGCTGAACTTTTTGAGTTCCTGCTGGTAGGAGTATTTTCTGTTTAGCCACGTAAGCTGCCACTGCTCATACTGACAACCTGGTGGTTCTTTACACCAGAATGCCTTCCTGTGTGCCAATGGACTTTGCTGTGTCCTTCTAGAACATACATTTTCAGATTCCCTTTAGTTTAAACCCCCATTGTGATGCATAATGCTAGTGTGAAACTATTCACATTCATTTCCAATCATTTGCCGTGACATTGTTGAAGTGAGTGCTGTTGCTTTAATACATAAGGAATTTCCCCAGGATAATACATGATGAGTTCTTGGTGCGTGGTAGTTTTGCTGCAATCAACTTTTGCATCAAACAGCATAAGTATGGTTGCAGTGAGTGGCAGAGAGTTTTCACCTGTTAAAACCCACCTGTCTATTAATTACAAAAAAATGTCTTGAGACACTCTGCAGGCAGCCTTGTCAGTGTGTCTACTGTGGAACAATATTAGCCCCTTTTTGGGAACATGGTGAAAAAGTTGGTTTTGAGTCCTGTACTATAACTCCTAAATTTCCTGTAGAGTAGAATAGAATAATACATGACTTTTCTTTGTTTTGATATCAGCATTCTACATATATCGGCAGCCCTGCTCTCTAAATATCAGCATATCGGTCGACTAGTTGTGGCTGTCTAGATAAAGCTCTTAAATCTGTGTGAAAGCAACATTTATTTAGTTTCCTTAGGGATGCTTGTTGTGACTTCAGATGCACTTTGCTGATTCATATGGACTTATCAGATCATATTAAGTCATATACTATACATACCATCTTCAGTGATTATGTCCCAGTCCAGTTTCACCATGACGAGATTGATTTTCTGTCTCATCAAACCAAACACAGCTTGACATAATTAATTCCAATATGTTAAAATACAATAAATGAACTACACATTTATTTATGGATACGGTAGATACTATCCTAGATGAAAACAAATTCATAGAACAGATTAACTTAATTCATCTTCCTGGATTAACATGTTGATGTCGGAAACAGTGCTAATAAAGAAATAATGCTGTCAGTCCTCTTAAGACCACTAGATGGCGGCACAGTCCAACAAACAGCAACCCAGTGACAGTGGCGCCACCATGGAAGTCACATTTGATTTCTCATTCAGTCTTCACCTCTCTTACACAGGAATTCAAATTTGGGCCCTAACAAGTTATTCCACAGAAAGAAATATTGTTTTCAATTCATCTAATGTATATACATTCAATTCACTCATTTTAGTTATCATGCTACAGTAGCTTGTGGCCATTAGAATGTTTTTTTCCCCCACACTTGAGTAAGGATATAGTGCCGATTTTAGTCACCTTTTACAGTTGACATACAAATGGGAAATGTCATCAACCTGGATGATCAGAATCCTCCCCAAAGACAATCATGCTACACAATGTGTAATTTGTGGAATATAATCCCATCCTCAGGTTGCTAAAACTCACAATACAAAACCGAGGACATGACCCCAATGTTCCCCTCCCTGTTGTTCATCACAGCTATTAAAACAGGCAGATTTTTAGTCAGGCCTGTGTTAGTTATTCTTTCTTCAGGAGTCAATCAGTAGTGCGAGTTAAATAAATGATTATTTCTCATACTATTGCCAGACAAACACAAAATAAGGCCTGGGCAATAAAACAAATAGCAATATGTATCAACAATAGACACTTCATCAATAATAGAATTGTTCAGAATATTGATAGTTTCACTTAAATGCAATAAATGCAAACCACCATGAAAGCACACAATGAATACGCTCGGGCTCATAAACAGCATATCATATCCATCTATAATGGATCGTGCTATGAGTCAATCACCATATCCGCTTCCACCCTTTGGAGTACGCGACATGTCGTCAATCACAACCTACATCTGTTACATCTCAGGAAAGCGTGTACAGGCGGCTCCCGATGCAGAGGCACTCAGCAACAGATAATAATAGATTGTGCTGAGATAGAAAGCTCTCCTGCCTAAACTTTCCTTGAGAAAGTCACGTACAGTACATAAAGGTAAGGACCTCGTCCAGTAAAACACGCTGAAGTCCTCTTTTCTTTAGTGCAGCCATGAAGAATGTAGAAACTGTCCACTAGAGGGAGCTTGATATCCACCTTAAAACTGCTCATTAAACCTCAGAAAGGCCACTGAAGCCTTGACAGCTATAGTGCCCTGTGTGTATAAACTCTTGTGTGTGTGCGTGTGTGTGCAGAACACCTGCAAACAGCTGGTTTCCAGACACTAACTGACCATGTGCAGAAAGATCAAAGCCTACTGATTTGTCTCATGTTCACAGGTTGATGAGCATCTAACAAGGACTACACTGTGGGAAACAGCTGGCGGACATAATGTCACATCAGGACACTGTGTGCGATATGAGATTTTTGTACACTACTACTGTACTGTACTAATATTTAATTAGAGGGGAAAATCCTTTCTCTTCATTTGGCTCTAAAAGTTCACATTTGAAGTGTGTTTGTTTAAATGTTTTTTAGAAAGATAAATGTACAGCTGATTTTATTTCCTGATTAAATTTGTGTAGAAAATGAAAAAGGGGGGAAACATTTGCAGAAATATGCAGGAAATGAAACACTGACACCAAATTCGCAATGTGGTCCCATTAATAGTGTAATTTTGCCTCATTTTGTTATCAAAATATAATCTGAAATTCAAACCTTTTTTGACCATGTAATGGGGCCTAAAAACACAATAAATACCTGCTCTTATTGGCTCAAAGTGCATCAAGCCAGAGCAGAAGATCTGAATGTGCAGGGTAAAGACCACTGAGCTTGACCACGCTGTGAGAATAATATGTTTTCTTTTTAATTGTCTTTGTTCAGTTCTACAGTGTGCAGTAACTAAGCTACTGTACCATCTGAATCATGCATATTGGTGGATTCTGGTTGCATGCTTTAAATGCAGACTAATGGCCTTCAAAACAGTATATATGGGTGTTTTTCCAGAGGCGAAGAGATTCAAATATGAATAGGTAGGAAATATCACTTCTTCTCTCGATGTGTGCATTATGCCATTTCTCTAGCTGTTATTTAGACTAACTGTCCCATAATGGCCAAACAAGCTTGAGTGGAATAAAGACTGCCATTATGTAAGCTCAGAGTCTCGACCTGTTGATGCGCCATTAGCTTCACTTCTCAAATGTGACTAGATTGTTAGACTGTGCTTTTCACACTTTGCAGAGATTAAGGTTAACTGGGTGTAAAGACAGGAGGAGAAAAATAAGGTGGTAGATGCTGCAGGAAATGTCTGTGCATTATTTTTTGTGGAAGTCAAATCTACAGTACTTTTGAATTGGTAACTTTTTGCCATTTATTGTCTGTTTAAAAATAGCACAATATCTGATATAACGGAAACGGAAATGGTTTCTTGTACCATATAGAAAGAATGCAACCATCATGCTACATATTTTTATTTTATTTTCATGTATTACTCAGTTACTTCAGTTGTAGCAGATCAGAAAAAAACAGATGAAAACCATACGCTAATTTAAAGTGTTGATTGAAATCAATTGACAGATGTTTTGGTAAAATAAAGCAAAATGGTGAGACTTTACTTTAACCCCTCCATCTAGAAATTATAAGCCGTAAATTAACACTTAATAAGTTGTTAATAACACACTAATATGTACAAATATAAAGTCATTTTTAAGTGTTTTATGTACTTCTCTTTACATACACACATTGTGTTCTAAACCATTTAGTAACTTCTTTACTCAAGGTGCACTTATTGTATTTCTCACATTTCTTGGCCTTCACTGGATGAACTCAGTTGTAAGCTCAGCTCAGTTGCCATGACAGTAAAGCTGTATTTCTAATTTGATTTTATATGAATAAATCTGTAGTTTATTGTCCATCATTCATTATCTGTTAGTACAGAAGTTACAGAGGCTCCACAGGTTGTTGCTGACATGAATGAACACTTTATAATGTCCTTATCTCTGCTGCTGTAGTGTGTTTGTTGTTAATAAACAATCAATACATTGTTTATGTACTGCTTATAAATGTTAAATAGGGAGTTAGGTTTAATATTACCATCAAAATGTAAGTTTTTATTTTGAAAACCCATAATTCAAACCGATGATATTAAGTGAACTATTACCCCACCCCTATCCACAGCCGAAGACCTCTAATGGCCAACGACACTGAGTTTTGACTTAAATTAAAATAGAATAAAAATACTTAAATATAAAATATGTATATATAATATACATAGTAAAGGCATATAATGCTGTATGCCACAAAATATCAACTCTGTAATATATTTACATTTACATACTGTCCACTCCACCTGAGTTGGCAGACAAACATGAGGTTATTCCAGGGTAAAGCCTTTTCTAAAACATTTGACATTTGAGGGCAGGACATGCAGATAACTGAACAGAGAATGTAGACTAAAAGTTAAAATAATAGTTGAGTCAGCACACCAAAGTACACTGCATTCCAGCATTTCTAGCAGTCTAGATCAGTTGTTTTATTTTTATTAATTTGTCTTTAATGACATCAAATGCTGGATAGCCCCAAATTTGATGATGCTGCTGATAAACCTGACAACTTGCTGCCGGACAAAAAAACTAGCTCCATGATATTAACGCTTATTTTATACAGACATTACAATTGCGATAAGATGTGGCAATGATCATTTTTGCATCACA
>NW_023340206.1:2217741-2223905 GCF_004916995.1 Morone saxatilis
GGTCTGAACCAAACAAACACGTTTTTTTCCTCCGGAGAATAGGATTAGTAGACCAGTGCATCTCTGCAGTACTTCATTATAATGCTGTTTATTCACACATTTTACCTTTATCAAACAATCGCAGCTTCTGTGATTTGGATATTGGCCATATTGCGATAATAATTGGATTAATTATGCCACTCTACAAAAACATTAAGGAAATGGTGAGAAGTCTTGGTGTAATTTTGATGTAGATTCCAGTTTTGACAAGTGACAGAACGACTGAGTTCATCATCAGTGATTTGTTGACTCTTACTGTGCCTGGTTGATGGGGTCCTGCTGGTAATTTTTAGGTCTCGGCTGGTGACTAACGGTGCCTTTGCAGTTAAAGCCACTGTAATTTAACTTCTCTGACAACTTCTCAATATATATAATGTTACCCCTCCACTCTCTGCGTTTTATGCTTTCATCAACTTTATCTGCTTTTTTTTGCCTTTTGCATTTTTTTTCAGGTTTTTCTATTTTTCTTATACAGCATTTTTTTTTTTTTACTTTTTGAGAAAAGTGCTATAGGAATAAGATTACTCTATTGTTTTTATATTCATATCTGGATGTTGAACAAAATGATTTGGTCGATCAGTTCATGATCAAATTGATGTCCCCACCTGTAGAATGTAATCATTTTGTGCATCTTTAATTAGTTTGTATATTTGCAGAGATAATATTTTTTATTATCCCTAAAAAAAAAAAAAAAGTTTGTTTATACAAATATTTCGATATTTAAACACAGGTTAAAAACCGCTCTCTAAGCCCAAGTTGATATTTTACTTAAAGAGCTAAGCACAACAGTAACAAAGCCAAAACAAACAGCTTTACTGTAGAATACAATAAAACAGCAAAATCTACCACCAACACGACTGCACTGAAATTGTTTTTTAAGAATAAAGCTGCAAACATAAGTGGTGCACAGCGTTCTGAACCATTTGCAGAAAAAGCAGGGACCAGTGGGATATGAGAGCCTTCCTGTGGACTGAATTGCCTCAAAGTGCCAGGCTGCTATCAAACCGCATTAATGTGATGGATATGCGGCATTCTGCATTCATTCTCCACGCAGTAAATGTGGGAGCTGACAAACAGATCCTGGTGAGAAGGCCTCCAGCACAGAGCAGTTGCTCTCTGCCTCTAAAGCACAGACAAATATAGTCCAGGTTCAAGTACATTTTATGTAAAACACTCACAAATAGACACACTTTTCCTTAACCCAATTTTTGCAATTTCCTAAGAGTAAGCAGCTCAGTCCTCTTCTATTTCTGGTATTCTGTGTGAGGACGACAGTCAGCGTGACCAGGCTTGTGTTCTTCACTCTTAGGCAGTGGAAAAGGTCACTTTATTGCCTTTTTGTTTGTTTATGGTCAGTGCCTGGTCTGAGCTTGTAAGACGAAGGGACATGACGCACAATTAACTGGTTTGTTGGACAAATCCAGTCTTTGTTGGCGATCCTGTTTTTTTTTTGTAGCGCACGAGAAAGAAAATTTAAAACTTAACGGACATATCAGGTGAGCATGAGCCGCCTTTCCTGTCGTGTGGATGAACTTACAATACCAGACAACTGGATAGTAACTGGAATGCTCCTTAAAGAAAGAAAACAAATTCAAATCCAGAACAACACCGGACTCAGTGTCCTCAATAGTAGCTGGAGTTTGTTCATAAAAACCAAGCATGTGAACAGGAATCTATTAACACCATTCCAGTACCTAATGCCATTACAAGCAGGCAGAGGATTTCAGACGGGTGTTTAGAACAGTGAATGAATTCTTGGTTAAGTCAGTATTCGGTGTAAACTGTGGGGAAAAAAATAGACATCAATTCATAAAAAGTTAAATTTTTACTGTAAAACAGTGCTCGGTTGAGGTTGAACTGCTTCAATGACACGTCACCGTTTCAGCTGCCTGGTTGACAAGCATGCATTTATAAGCATGCAAATCTGTCTCTGTATATATTTGAATAGATCTCCCAACCATCCACATGTCAGTGCTCCTCCCATTACCCAGACCCCCTCACTATGAAGGAACTGCACTGCCATCATCACACTACAAGCATTACACAAGATATTCAGTCAGACTAAATGGTACAGCCAATTACATTGATTTTAGAGGAGCTATGTTGTTTGCATTAGCAGAGGAAAATGGACTGCCATTTTCCATGTTGTTGGGTGGAAATTGAGAATTGAGCTCTCTTCAGGGTGTATAATGGATCAGCCGGCTGATGTAACTCTACACGCTGTCTTTTTGACCACGTATCACATCATCCACTTACACCATTACAAGGTCTTTACAATATATTTCTAATTACATGAGCAAATATATTTTTAGTCGTGCCAGTGGATGCGCAGGGCTGTAAAGGAAGACGCTGGGTTGGTTGTGTCATTTGGATCAAATAATAGGGCAACTACTGTTCTAAATAAATGTTCTGTCACTGATGATTTACACTACTAGATACATGATGAGTAGATCTGAAACAATTAGTCAAATAACTGTCAACTATTGCATTTCAATTAGATTAAATTTAGATTTCGCCAATTATTTTGATAAAATAAGTCACAATTCTCTGATTTCAGATGCTCAAATGTAAATATTTTGTTTTTTTTCTTCGTCACAGCTCTCATGGTGATCTCTGCTTTACTTAACATTTTGCTGTGATTTTCACATTTCACTGACATTGAGAGAAATATTGTGCAAACTACTGTTTTAAATTAGCTGATTGATCAATTATCAGTCGTAAGAAATGAAGCAACAACCTGTTTAATAATGGATTCATTCAATGCCATTGAAGTCATTTATTAAGCTACATTTCCTAATATTCTCTATAGTTCTTCCCAAATATGAGGATTTGTTCCTTTGCTGTTTATATTACCGTATATTGAATATCTTCTGCTTTCAGACTGACAAAACAATCATTTGGAAGATGTCACCGTGGGTAGCATTTTTGAAAATAATTTTGTAGCAGCCCTTGTGCAAAAAAGGCCCACCTCCATCAGAAAAAGGTTGCTTATAGGTCTAGCATTAGTTAGCTTTTCATTACATTAAAATAATAGACAGCAAATGTCATTGTACAGCCACCCACCACTTACACGGTTAGATCTCTCTCTGAGGCAGCCTCCCACCTGATACACACTCTCACAGACACAGTCACACTCACACCTAAAGCAGAGTACCACTAAGTAAGAAATCAAATGTCATTGTTGGGGCAAAGTCAATTTCAATCTCTATTTTCAGCTTTTTCCAAAATCTATAAACGCAGCTCTTAACACAGGACTGAGAGCCGGGTGAGCAGAGGGTTAAAGGGGGTCCGGGCCTCTGCGGGGCTTGGGTTAACTGCCGTGTCAAAGTGGCTTTTGTCCTCTGAACAGTGATGGGGTGATGGTGCCTGGCAGAGTGATCTGGGAGGTTGCTGGTTTGAATCTACACAGTGAACGCGTACGGCTGCTGAAGAGCTTCCGACACAGCTGCCACAGCGTGTTTTATATCCGCCTTTGTAGAGGAACAAAGTTCTTTTTCATTGCTTTAAACGGAGCAGAGGGAGGTTTTATAGGCCTTGTCACTCAGTAAAGACAAATATCTGGTTGTATACGTTGCTGATGTATGATCAAAATGCATTCTGGCCTTATAGCTGGCAATAACCACAACAGAAATGCCTCTCCAGCCACGTATCATAGCTGTCTCACAACAAGCCTCGCCTCAAAATAATTTCTTAATCCATTAATTGGCGTGGAGCAGCATTCGGGGCAGGGGCTTTTTGTTCAATATGTTTTTCAGAGATGCATACTAATCATATAAAGTGATCCTTTGTACTCAGGTTGACAGCAGCGACGAGGGCTTTTAGACGCACGCACGCACACACACACGCCGAGGCATGTGTCTGGGAGCGCCGACGGCAGAACGAGTGTATTATTTTCCCTGAAGAGTGTTATTTTCCTGTCAAGGCTTGATGGCAACGTGCCAACAGATGTGACAGGGAGCGATCATCCCTCCTTCATACAGTAGAGAGAGAGAGAGAGAGGGGAAGCGAGGAGGGATGGATGAGGACGGAGAGAGTAGGACAGACACACAGACACACTAGCTGGGTTTCCAATCCAGGCATTTTTATGCAAATGACGACGTATTGGCTTTGAAAAGCAGCATGGAAACGGCTAATTCTAATGAAATGTTCTCACAAAGTTTTTCGCTCAAGGCCGAAAGTTTGATTTGAGAAACTGTGATTGAAATCCATTTGTCAAATAGATTCTGATGCTACCTGTCCACCCTGATGTCCCAACAATGATGGACTGCTGCTGTACCCACATAGGCTTCTGCTGTGTGTCCATTAGTTGGCACATTAAAATCCTGTTTAGTCGGCCTCAGTGTCCCGTTCACAGCACCCATCTGACTGGTCACACATCACGAGTAATAACCTATTCACACAGACAGGGAAATGGAAATACTCAAGTAAACCACAAGTGCCCTAAGTATAGTACTTAATTAAATGTAGATGCTTTTCATGTGCTCTAACTGAAGCAGAGGAAGGTGTGAGCCTGGAATATTTGGTCATTAAAGGTGAAACGTTTTGTAGGTATTTCCTACAGTCCCTGTTTTTGTTACTTATTTGTTGCCTATTCAAGTCTTTTGAGTGTTGAATATTTCTGCATCTGCCTGCCCTCTGTCTGCACACGGGTCTCATCTGCCAGTCCTATCAGGTTTTTATTTTTTATATACAAAAGCCTCCTGGAACATTCTATTTTTGCTCATTCCCTCCTGTCAGAACTCGGTTTGACCATTAATAGAGCGAGTGTTTATGGTGACTCAGCTTCATCAGCTCAAATTGGAGTTATGGTTCTGCATGAAAAGGGGTTTCATGTTTAGGTCCTGTTGCTTAAAAATGGAAGCACAGAGACCTGCGATCGGTCAGTTCAGGCTGCTTGTGTTTTCTGCTACAAGTCCCTGATGCTGGTGGAGATTACTGATAGTGAGGGTTAGGGCGAGTTAGTCCAGTTAACATGTTGTGTAGTACATATCCATTTTAGGATTAGGGATCTAATTTACGAGACACAGAGGAAACGTTAAGACATGTTTATAAAGTTCATCCTTTTATATGTTTGTGCACATGAATATTGTTTTTAGGCCTTTTTTAACGACTCTCTCTCTTTGCTTTAAGAAGTGGACTATTGTTGGATTTTACTCCTGCAGACTAAATTTGGATTTCCACTCCAGATCCTGCCTCAGTAATCTGATCTCCTGAGCCAGCTCTTTCTGAGAGGCAAACAGCGCGTCGCAGATCAGCACTGCTGCTATTCAGAGCCACCTGATAAATAGCAGCCTCTGTAGATCAGATTATAGAGCGTGTGTTAATGGTACTGTTCTCTTTTGTCATCTGGTAAAGTCTGTGAGTAAACTGATTCTCTCCGTTATCTCCCTCTCTGTCTGTGTTCCTCACTATCTCTCTCTCTGCTCCTTTACCCTCTTCATTTACTTCTTCTCTGACTAAAAAAACAAAGAAAAGGCAAAACAAAGCAGAAGAAAACAAAAGGAAAGAAAGAGGAACATGTCATTACTGGTTTTGTTTCTACAGCGGCACAATACCCTGACCACCCTCATCAAATGATAGAGAGAGATTGCGGGCATGCAGGCAAGTAAGAGAGAGAGATAGAGCCCCCATGTGACGAAAGGCAGTTTAATTTAGATAATTATCTCGCAAATTAACCACAAACTCCTTCCCTGTTAATTACCTGTCTTGGGGAGCGGTGCAGGAAAACAAAAAGGAAAGCCAGGGAGGTCTTTGTTCAGATCTTCTTGGGGGGGGGGCCATAAATTGGTTACGCCACTGCTGAAAGGCCAGATAACCCTTTGAGGGAACAACCACTAAAGCATTTGATAGGCTAATGGGGAATACTGTTAGCATCCGCGTTTGTAATTGGACGTCATAAATCTGGAGCGGGTGATGGGGGAACAAAAGAGGGGTTTTGTGAGGGTGTCGAGGCCATGGCGCGACTTGTAAATCCTTCCCCCTGCTGAATGGCGCTATCTGATGGTCCACATACTGTATGGCTCCAACAGGAGAGGCACGGCAATCGGATCCCCCACATCGATCCTCAGTGAGTGTGTGGAGTATTTATATGTGCTCAGATACACAACCGTGTGTGTGTGTGTGTG
>NW_023340206.1:2223930-2225298 GCF_004916995.1 Morone saxatilis
GTGTGTTGTGGTGTGTGTGTGTGTTGTTGTGTGTGTGTGTGTGTGTGTGTGTGTATCTGCCACAGCAGTGTAATAAAAAGACTTTTTTATCTGGTGCTGCTGAAGGTGATTCTGTCAGAAGCTATTAACTTGCCTTATAATGAAGGCTCGCCTGATTAGTTTCAACACTTAAGCCTTGACATTTTCAATTTCACTCTTATTTTTCTTCTTCAGGTTTTTGCCCAGTAAGAAATACATGTGTACACCTTTATTCCTCTAATAATGACTTATTAATGTTGTTAGCGCACCTCATTAAAATCCAACATTAAGCTTTGCTGTTTTTACCTTTCTTTTATGTCAAGTGAGGAGATCAAGTACGTTTCCATGTAAACTTCAATAAGTAAATGCTGAACTTATTTCAATGTGCTTAGAAGAATAAAATCAAAAGGATATACATGTTTCATTCAATTTAAAAAGTGATTTTAAAGAAAACCAAAGAAGAGCACAGTGGGGTCAAAACCTTCACAAATCTAAACAGATTAATTTAGTCGTGTGAAGAATTTGACAAGGTTATGTAGTCCAAAAAAGCCTCAGCTTAATTCCTTTATGTCTTCTGTTAAGTGCTAATAAATAACTGTCTTTATCTTTGGTCGTGTCAGGAAGGTTCTTATCCCTGATTTCAGTGATTTTAGAGCTTTAGCATTATTAAGCCACCACACCAGTAATAGGATGCTGAAACCTCTTATCTCCGTTAGCTGGAAGGACACTTAATGTCATCCTTTTATTACACCTGTGCACACCACCAGAATGAGATGTTCCCTTGGGTTTATTACACCAATATTCCCCAGTCTGCCCATTTAGCATATATGTACAAGCTGTTTTTCCCAGAGCTTTCCGCAGTTGTATGTGGTCTTCATCAGTGAATGGAATTTGGACTTAAAGTCAAACGTAGGCCAGCACAGACAGGGGATCCTAGAGGTGCTATAGTTAGGATCCAAACTGCTACTGAGGCTAAGACTGTGGCTCATATGGTTGTCAGTAAGATTGAAGTTGGAGTATTCCACATACTGTGTGAGTGTAAGGCTCCAAAAGCACTAAATGGCATCACGTCAGCAATAGAGAGGAGACAAATCTGGCCTTTACTTAAAGGAGAATAACCTTCACTAGAAAAATACCTTACATACATGTCAACCTTAAACACTAGCTAAATAAGGAAGCAGCAACCAGCCACTTTGGATTAAATTCATCTCTCTATCCTTATGGGGACATTGGATAGAAAACACATGCACATTAACACATAACACCGTCTGTGACGAGACTGTTGTTGCTAAGCTGTAGCCATGTTCTCCAAACCAGGTGTGAGGGACATGAGAGCACACACACACACAC
>NW_023340206.1:2225327-2225762 GCF_004916995.1 Morone saxatilis
CACGCACACAAACACACACACTCTCCTCATACTTAACACACACACCGTGAGGGGAACATCGGAGCTGCACCAATATTTGTGTTTTGCGGCTGTCACGTATTTGTCCAAGTCCTTGTCGCTGCTCTCCACATCTACCGGCAGCAGGTGTGAACAACTCTTGTGCTGAGAGGGACGCACTCGGCTGCCACCCTGTCAGAGAGAGAGACATAGACACACACACGCACTCAGGCCGCGGTGGGGGGAGCACTGAGGGGGGAGGGAGCGGGAGAGATCAATAGTAGTGAGTGTGGAGTTTGGATAATTACAGTTGTTAGCAGGGAGAGGAGAGCAGCTATAGTGGCCTCTCCACTCAGAGTCTCTTATCACTCTCTGGCCTGTCATTACAGCTTTAAATGCTGCTGTAGCAAAGTGGCAACTGTCTGTGTGTGTGTGTGT
>NW_023340206.1:2225846-2227752 GCF_004916995.1 Morone saxatilis
GTTTGTTATATTTATCATTTGTGTTTTATGTAGGGGATTGATTTTATATCATGTTTTTGCTCATCTTTCTGTTTCTTTATGTCATCTCTCGTTCTGGTTTCCTTGCTGTGATTATCAAGTTATATATGCTTGCTTGTAGCATATATAGTGGCAATTGTGTGTGTGTGTGTGTGTCTGTTTGTGTGTTGTTTGTGTGTTGGTTGTTTGTGTGTTTCTGTCGCTGCTCTTTCTCCTTCTACTCGTTCATGTCGTCTTTCTTTTGGTCGTTTTGCCCCTGTGTTCTCCCTCTCTTTCCTATCCTTGTTCGTTCTGGCTGTATATCTGCCTCCCTCTTCGTTGTAAGTTTCTCCTATTAAGTATATAGACGCGACATGTAGAAAGATTGTTTATTTTTGATCAGGTAGTTATAGTTTTTTCTTAGGGTTCATCGATGTTATTTTTTTGTGATGTGAGTTAGGAGAGCTGGTGTAATCTTCATCCTATGTTTATTAGGTTCGTGGTTTATATGCAGTCAGAAAATTTGTTTTCTTCTCTCCCTCTGTTTTCTCCCTTAGCTTGTTATTTTCCGCGTAACCTAAACCAAACAGAGTGCTTCCAACATGTGAGAACATGTGAGAACATGTGAGAACATGTGAGAACATGTGAGAACATGTGAGAACGCTCTGACACGGACAATCTCCTGTGTGCTACGTGTGTGAAAGGGCAAATTCAATGTCCCCACCTGATTCTTGTTGTTTAGAGTTCATATATGAAAACGACTCCTCTCTCCTCTGCTTTCCGTGTCTCCTCTCCTCTTATTTAACTTCCAGTCTTCTCCTCCACCTCTTTTCTCCTCTTTCTATCTTCTGTCCTCTATTCTCTCATCTACTCTTTTTGCTTCCCTCTCTTACTTTGCTTATTCTCTTCCATCACCTCCTTTTTTATGCGTTCTCCATCTGATCCTCTCTTCTCTATCTTTTTCTTCTTCTTCTCTTCCAATCACCTTCTGTCTTACACCTTGTCCAGTATTTCCCTTCACCAAACTTTTCTGAACTATCAAAGAAAGCTCTGTACCTCCCCTTTCCTTCCCATCACCCCCTCTTTTCTTTTTAATCTCTTATAGTTTCTTTTTCTCTCCTCTGCTTCCTTCTTTATATATTGTTACATTACCTCACCTATTTTCTCTTCCCCTCCTTTCTTTCTCCCTTCCCTCAATACTTACTTTATCTCTCTCTCCTTTTTATCTCTGCTCCTCATCGCTGCTTCCCTCTCATCCAGTCTGTCATCACCTCCTCTCTTACATCTGCTCCTTAATCGCTCATCATCTCGCCTTTCCCTAATTTGCTCTCTCTACTCTTCTGTTTTCTTTGCCTCTCCTCTCCTCACATCCTCCCTTCCATCTCCTCTCTCATCCACTAATCTCTCTTCATCTCCCATCTCCTCCTTGCTGCTCCTCTACCTTCTTTGGCTCTTCCCTTCTTCTCCCTCCTCCTTTTCTGACACCGTCGGCGGTGCCAGGAAGTGGAATTTATTCTGGAGATCCACGCTCTTAATTTCTCGGAAAGAGACAGAGAGAGGTTTCGACTGTCCAGCCAGACAGGATTTTCTTAGTTGTTGAGTCCTGACACGCGACACCAAAATAGGCCCGGAGAAACCGGAGTTAAATCCCCTTTGGATTGCTGTGCTTGTTTCACCATTCTCTCTCCACACACACACACACACCGTTGCGGTTTTGTTGATCTCCACTGATGTTGAGGAGCCTTGTCAGACACAAGAAGGAGATGAGAATGATGGCGAGAAGGATTAGATGGGCGCAAAACAACAGCGGTTTGTTCCCTCCGGGCTGTTTGCTCTGATTTAGATGGAGCAGGATTAGCTGAGGATGAGGAGATCAGAGTAGTGTGTGTATCCGTATATGTGTGTGTGT
>NW_023340206.1:2227852-2228224 GCF_004916995.1 Morone saxatilis
GTTGCGCGCGCGCGCACACACACACACACACACACACACACACACACACACGGCAAAGTAAAGTTGAAAATATTGAACTTTATTGAAATGTTTTGGTTCAGATTCTTCTCTTTTTCCCAAAAAACTGGACAGAATGTTGCCAAAATGGGTCAAAGGGAGATTGTACAGCTTCACTTTCATGATGTTCTTGTAAATATTCACAGTTTGTGGTGTCAGTGCACTAGCAGATGGTCTAAAACTGTTGGGTTTGAATAAGTGGTGTGCGGTATTGAAGCCGGTTGGGAAACGGAACTACGTGAATGTGGTTTTGATTTTCAGGAAGTGCTAATATGGCGGCGCATGAAACCAGACTGTCAGCTGTCTCTCAAATCC
>NW_023340206.1:2228325-2238144 GCF_004916995.1 Morone saxatilis
GTGTGTGTGTGTGTGTTAGTTACAAGCATTGAGTCGAGTATCACAATGAGACAGGAAATCACAGCGAGGATAAAAATTCTCTCTCTCTCTCTCTCCTCTCCTCATACAAAACACTCACAAATAACCCGCTAATCTCTGCCTCTGCCCGCGTGCCATTCAAGGCTTCCTCCAATTAAAAAGCATCGGGGAGTCGAACCCGCCATCTTATTTATCATATTAATTAGAAACTCCCCTGACAACAAAGAGAGGCCTACAGCTGTGGAGCAGAGGAGAGGCCTGGGAAATGAAGGATGGTTTGATTTGTTGTCTTGCTAATGTGACACCTATTATACAGGTTAGGCCTCAAATACAAAGACGCCACAACAGCATATGGTAATTGTAAGTGTGCACGTGCAAGTGTGTGTGGGAAATATGTTGGCATCAAAGGACCTGCTTTGACAAAGTAGATTTTGTATTTAGTTAGCCACAGTTTGCTGTATTTTATATTGGTGACACTCTCATAAAGCCTTATACGGTCGCCATAAACCATTATACTGGATTATTATCACACACAACATGTGAGCTTTGGGTCATTATGTTTTAAGCAACACGTTCTTACTTCGGACACGTCAAATACAAAGACATTCCTTCATCCCTTCCCTCCAAAAAATACAGAAAAAAGTGCCTGAACAGGAAAACATCGCATCAGTATAAAACAAAAACAGTATATTTATTAGGGACGTCCCGATCAAGTGTTTTTAGCCTCCAATCCGATCCGTGTCATTTAATACCATCTTCTCCCCTATCTAATCAGGCAGTCTGCATAGAGAAGGCCGAGGTGTTGCTGACCGTGGTGCTGAAGCTGAGACTGTCAGCTGTGAAGGAGCTGTCCACAGTTCTGAAACAGTATCTCCCTGGATCTGTTTTCTACATACCTACAGTGTGTTTGTTTGTGTCCCGGGGGTTCAGTCCGCTGGCTGATTGGGATTTTTCTGTGTATTTGTGTGTTTTCATATACTCATTGTCCTGCCAACGGTCCAAAGACAGTCAGGTTAGGTTGATTGGACACTCCAAATTGTCCTTAGGTGTGCGAATGTTTGCCTGTCAGTATAAGTTTGTGTGTTCAGGTGGACAACAGGACTGTGTGATTAAAAAGCAGCCCCTCCATTCACAGAGGGCTCCGGCAAAAAGGTGGAACCTTTCTCAGTGTTTGGTCAGTTCCTGGCAGATTTACTTAACACGGTTGTACAATTCTGTCTCATAGTGATATCAACTTCTTGGTGCCTTTTTATGTATTGCACAAACAGGATTTTATACCTGCCCCTGCAGCAACCCCCAATAATGAAGCCCCTTGCACTTTCTTTTAATGCAGGGCTGTTTTGGGCCTGGCACACTGGGGACCTGTCCTGGGTGTAACCTGCCTCTTTCCCCATCTGAGCTGTGAACGGCTCCAACCCCTGCAACACTTCAGTATAGATAATGGATGGAATGATGATGGTTTATTAATAAACCCTTTTAGATTTCATCACGTCTATTTCATCTCAAGGCATGTGGGTCTGTGTCACCTCAGTAGCTGTCAGGAAGAGCAGGAGGCAGGAAAGGAGAGATAAATGGAAAGAGAAAGAGATAAAGAGATGTAGGGAAGGATGTTCAGATCTGGACTGAGACAATGATGAATGGGTTCAGGATATCTCAGCCTTAAAACAAGCCTCTCATTCTGTCTCTCCCTACAGTATTTTTCTTTTGAGCCACCAGCTATTGAGATTTGATAGACATTGTCAAATGTGTGTGTGTGTGTGTGTGTGTGTGTCAGTCCAGCCATCTGGTTACCAGGGCATTGTTTATTCTGTCACAGCTCAATATTTGCCCATCCATCTCTCATCCCACTGCAAATCCTGAGTGTGTGTGCTTGTAGTAAACTGTGTGAGTGTGGGTTTTTGTCGTATTTTGTCTTGTATTGAAAAGAATGTGACTAAATCACATTTTTGCCTGTTCTTGTGGAAATGGAACAAAGGTCAAATTGTTCCTGGCAAATTAAACCTTTCAAATGTTTATAATAAGTTTTTGAATTTTTTTTAAATTCAGACTTGGTATTAAATGTCACAGATGAAGTAAGAAGGACAGATTAATATTAGTTTTGTTGTTTTTGTGATATTTGTTGAGAATTAGAGAAATGTAAAATAATTCTCATCCTCTATCCATTGGTCTTTTAGATCAGGTAGGGTTAAGAGGCTGAAGTATGAATGTCATATGGCTCCAATAATGACTGAAACTTCACTCACTTTGACAAATGATCAGCATAGAAGCCATGTAAAAAAAATAATAACTTGTTTATGACGTCTCAATTTAATAAATAAATGCAAGAAGAAAATGTTTGGTAACCTCAGTCTGCCTATTTGTGAATACCTGGTATAGGAAACTGATTACTGATTACTACTATGCAATGTGAATGCTGTATTCCTACTGTTCACTGGCCAATTGATGCAACGGACGATAATGGTTGTCATCATGATACCTTTCCAACTTCCTCATGTCATAAACCTCTGTGGCGTGTTTTGGCATCTGATAAGCCTTCAAACTCAGGAAGGCGTCACTCAGACTCCCTGGAAGCAACACGTGTTTCTCAACACAGGATTGTTATTTGGTCTGAACACACAGTAAGTGTAAGGGGTTATGGTCAAAGTTACTGGACAGAAACATGCATGTTGGTTAGACAATCTACTTATTATGGTCAAACTCTCTCTCACTCACTCACAAACACACACACATCAGCATGGACATCCTCCCTATTATGTAGCTTTCATGTGTTTGTGTGAGCATATATCACCGCAGCAGCCTAAATGCTCTGCTTTCCATGCTCCAATAGCAGTGCACTTAACACAGGAAGGGAGAGACATCTTTGACATTGACGTTATTGCTGCGATGGATCTCTATCTGTCTTTCTGCTGCTGGAACACTTACTCTCATCCTTCCATCTACAGTTCCTTTCTCCCCCAACCCTTTTGCAATATGTTGTTGCTCTTCCCTCCATTCCCTTTCTCCATCTGCCCCTCTCTGATCTCCGGTTGCTGTTTGAGCATCAAAGGTGTTGAAGAGGTTTGCCATCTCACCTTCCTTCCCACAGATCCCTTCATCTTCTTCAAACAGGAAGGTGGAAAGGCTAACTGTGGGTTTCAGATATCTTCTGTTCTATTGCTCTGTCCCGCTCTGTCTCTCCTTCGTTCCTCTGCCCTCTATTAGCAAAGTATCTTGACAGAAATGCTCTCTGGGTAGAGAAATGGCTGATCTTCAGATTGAGACTCACATGACCTTGGCCCTCAGATCTACTGAGTCTCAATTTGTGTTGGCTAGAGTGTTATGTTGTGAAAGTGTATGTGAAATAAGTGACTTGCTTTGGTACACGTATTATAATCTGTTTTTATGTATGTTACTATCAGCAATATTTACTTGGAAATTAAGGAGAGACTGCAAAGAATGTTTTTATTTATTTAAACTAATAGATATAAGCACAAAACTTTCCTAGTTGATTACTTACATTAAGCCCCTTATTTTTTCTCCTTTAGAATATAGATAGGTTTGGTGTATGTAAGTGCTCCTGAAGTGGAGATTTCTGCCTCTGAGAGTCTGAGAAAACAGCCTTTGAATTAATAGATATCACCATGAAACTTCCCCAGTTGATTATTTATATTTAGATGATTATGTCTTATATTAGAAGTTTGTGTAAATTATGATATTGTGTTAGGGTAACACATGCAGCATGCAAGTGGGTTGCAAAATACCTTAATTTAGACAACAGTAAACACTAATACTAATTACTTATTTGAACAGATGAACATTTTAAGAAAAAGTTTCATTCTAGTTACAGTGAACAAAGATCACATGTGGGTTTGTTGAACATCAGTAATCAGTCATTGCATTCTGAGTCTACAAACGTCAGTTCTTTCTTCTTCCTCCTCCTCTTTCACTTTTCATTCTGGGAAACTTAATATATTTGTGTAGTGCTAAATCATAACAGAAATTATTTCAGGACAATTTTCAAACAGAGCAGGTCTAGGCTGTACGTTTTGTAAAATAATTTATAGAGATCCAACAATTCCCACCATAAGGAAGCACTTGGCGACAATGACAAGAAAAAAAAAACATTTATATTGGCCCAGTTGACTGAAAAGTAGCACATTTGGACAGAAAATGACACAGTTTGGCAATACTGGTAATAACAGGCTCAAATATTCCCCATATTCAGCAGAAACACATCTTTATACTGTATACAGCACATATTAATGCATCAGTGTAATCAGCAGTGGGTTAGAACTTTATTTGTCCTGTTAGAGTTGTTAAACGTGTCCTAGAGGTGGAGTCAGAAGAAAGGTCATGAGTTCACTACAATCAGAGATGCTGTGCATTATAAGACTTTAAAAGAACACTGTAAATATGGAAAAGCAACTTAACACAAAAAAAACATAATACTTTACATGTAAGTAGCCTGCATATAAACATGGACAGTGCTTTGTATTCAGACCTTATGACCACCACAGCACAATGTAATACAAGATGAACAAAAATAAACAAAAACAACTGTAGTCACTGTTTGTCTTGACATTTCACATATCATATCACATGTTGTTGCTGTGTGATTCTGTGTGTGTGTGGGCGATTATCCATTAATTCAGGCAGCTGCTCTTCACTGTTTAAACAGACACACACCTATACACACGATGTATGTATGATGAGTGTTTGCTGACACAGCGATGGATCAACACTTTTATCACTGAGGTTGAAGTTAATGTGGAAATCCTTCTAGATCTCCAGTGTTATTTTAATTTAGTCTGCACCTGTGGCGCTTCTGAACTGCCCCTCCAGGAGATCAGCTGTCAAATAATGAATTCTCCCTTAGTTAGTGATAGATACCTCGTCTTTCTGTTACATTTGAGAAATGTCAAACATGAATTACAATTATTAGAATAAGGAATAAAACGGTGTATAATATTAGCATTATTAGTACATTTATTTATGTAATTGTATAGGATTATACGGGATTATTGGACACACTAAACCCTTTGGGTGTGATGTTCCAGAAGGCCCAAAGGCCTAGACCTTACATGCTAAACATCAACAAACCCCCCCACATACACACTCCAACCTTTACCCTAAACCCATTCCTCATCTCTGCAAAAGTGGCCTCTGAGTGAATGGCCCCGCTAAAGGCTTTTTAATAGACTGCTTTGTGTGGGGAAAACTCCGGGTGACAGGGGTGAGTCACAAGGGAGACATGGGGGAGGGGGAGAGAGAGAAAAAGGGAGACAGAGTGAGAATGGCTCATTGAAAAACTAACTGAGCGGAGAATCATTGTTTGCTGCACCACTGATCCTTTAACACCGTCTTTACAATTACATCTTCATAAATAGATGTCTTTGCTCCTCTAACCTGTTGTAACTGACGGATAGATATACGTTTTACAGTATAGAAAAACCAAATAACTTAGCACAAAGAAACCAAAAAATCACATTTGAGAAGCTGAAATATGAAAATTTTGAAAAATGTTTTCTTCTAATAGTTGGCGATTATTTTAATAGTTGATTAATCTACTAATGGTTGCAGCTCCAATCATGATAACGATAAAATCTTTCCCATTTGCTGCTTACAGTACCTGTCAGAGAAACACTCTTTACATCAGACCTTCATTTTGTGTGAATTCTGTTTGTCCTTGTCAGAGATTATACAACATTTAGCCTTTCGAGAGATTTGAAATAGCTCTTCTAAAATGCACCCACACACACACTGAATGCTCTTTTTGAAAATAGTATGTTGGATCAGGCTAAATGAGATGAAATGCAGCAAATCCAATGCCTTTATCTGTATTCTATTGATTTATTGTATCTTAAGTGTTTAAGTGCCTCTCAAAAATGATTAAAATCAAATCAAACAAGCAAAAGAAAACCCAAAAAAGCCAGTGTCCATTATACTACTGCTCAGATAGACTCAACATGTTGTAATCTAGTTACACTGTTATAAATACTTTGATGTAATTTTAAATATAGAGGAAAGAGCAAGTTTACTTGTTACTATCAACCATCATGTGTTGAGCTATTAAGTTTTTAGGAGATCAGATTTTCAGTGAGCACAGAGAAACGTTTCACTTTGAGCAGATGAATGTGAAAACATCCTTCTAGTGTCAAACTTTGCACAACTGAATTCAGCCTCAGTTGGACTGTTTATTTGCTAAATTATTATTATTTATACATGTGATCATATCTGTTGGTTACACGTGGGAGAGCAAGCTGGACATAATTCTCAAGTTTGGTTTTTCAGTCCCCTGCTCCTCCTGTGTGGAAGTGCCCTTGAGCAAGAAACTCAACCCCAAGTTACACATGTGAAGAAGGCAGCTTCCTGCATGTCGTGTGTAAAGCATTTGTTCTGCTCATAATAATTTAGTGCATGTGCATTTCACCCAGCAATGAAGCATCTCCTGAGTCTGATCTCAAATATTAAGATAAAAAAATTAAAACTACACCATCACTTTTCATCTTACGTCACACACAAATTTGAGTATTTCTTGTAACAGTGTCCATTGGTCCAAGTCCGATGCTACAGTTTCAGGTCAATAGAAGGTGACATGTTTGACTGCATCATCCTTGGGATGGCGATATGTTTGCCGTCGCTGTGTATCCCCTCTCTGCTGCAGAGTGTGTGAATGAAGACATTTATTACAACAGAGACACAGAGGATTAGCAGAGGGCTTAAACCATTCTCATGGTAATGCACAGAGCTGGGAGCGCGCAGATAAACACAAACACTCACCTTATCAAAACACCCAGACCTGAAAGACTACTCCTTAACAGCACCGACTGACTGGCTGAGAGACACTGACAGAAAACAGGAAACAGACAGGGAGAGAAAAAGATGTCAGTTAGCTGTGACAGAAAATGGCCTCATTCAAAAATAATGTTTGGACAATGAAATCGTTCCAGGGTACACCCATCACACTTAACTGCAAAAGGTATGACACCATTGTCCAAGTTAATGCAAAAAAACCCAACTTTTAACTACTACTTAAATATTATCGAGTACTTGCAAAAACAATATCTGATGTAAGAAAGTGGTTTCCAAAATGAACACCTCAGCAAACATGCAGATGGGGTTAGGATTATCCTACCTTTCAGTACTGCACAAACAGTAGAGATTAGCTAACATGAAGACAAATATAAAGATGTTGCAATAGTTTAATAATTTGGCTGGTAAAAAAGCCGTGGCTGGTTTGGTTTTTTCATCTGCAGCCACCTTGGCCCATAGGTTAGAGCTAAACGGTTCTTGGCGCTTTGCAGATCAGCTCTCACTTTCACCACACTTTCCTAATACATCTTCTCCACGCTTGTTGTTGTTCGCCGTGATGGTAGCTTGTACTCCGGCTGAACAAATGCCGTCAGTGACTAATTGTTATTTGCGGCTGCGCACTGCGTACTAGAAACGTTGAACCATTACTGGTGTCCAAACGAGTACTTGAGTTCTCTAGTACTCATACCCATCGCTAGCTAAAATGTGCTTATTTAATACTTTTCATGGTATTTTTTGGTCAGCATGGTTTTTAATTTTTGAAAAAGATGAAACAAAAAACTATTTTTGATTGATAGATTTCTCATTCCAACTGAAAATGCGTACATGTGAAAAACAGAGCAGACAGCAAGCTCTCTGCCACTGTAATCCACACTATCCTCTCAGCTCCAGGCGATCCACTTTGTTCACTTGTACCTTCTCAACATTGTAGTCAGACAGCAATCTCAGCCACCAAATCCATGTCTCTCCAAATCTTCTCTCTTGGCGTCAGGTTTGTTTTTTGGCTCCTTCAAGGGGAGATGGGGAAAAGCTGAGCTCTGGGGATTTTTATATCCCTCTTTTCAATAGACTCTTCGTCTTTTGAACATCAGTGTAACAGCATATCATAGAGTGAGCAAGACTCCAAGATCCTTTCAGCCATCATATTCTGATAAAGGAGCAGTAAAGCCTATACATGTAGAATTTGACATTGAATATTTTTGTATTTTACGGTCACAAAAATGCCCTGAAAGAGTCATCAGTGACAAGTGTCATCAATTGCATTTACAAATTGATTACAAATCAAGTCTTAAGTGTCCCCTCTAGTTTCCAGTCTGTAAGTTCACATCTATGTAAAGTCACAGGTATTTTTTATCAAGTTATTGGTAGCATGGTAGCAAGTTTTTTAAATTGCAAGTCTAAATTAAGTCTTAAGCCAAGTCCAAGTCTTCATATGAAGAAATGAATCAATACCATTTTGGGGGCTTTTTGAAGGGGATACTTTTCTTATTGATGTAGCCTATCAAACCAACATCGACACCAACATTACTTTTAAGGCAATACCAGACAACGTTTCTCTCTCTCTGTTTCTCTGCAAAATGCCCCAAAAAACGTGGGCCAGCCCAAGTAAAGTATGTGGGAAATGTGTCAACCCTGCAGCATTCGAATACTGATTTGGATGTTGATTACCTGTATGTATGTGACCTGTACCTGGATTCAAACATAAAAGGTTTTTTCTTCTTCAAGATAATCAACAGTTTTCCATCAAGACTAGAAGATCCTGATTGTAGGGGATGCACTGTATAGATTGGACTCATCCAGTGTCAGCAGTATGTTATTTCATGAGAACTCTCAGCCACACACACACAGAGTTCTTTGTACTGAGGTTCAGTCCAGTCCACAGGGGATGTAAACCCTTAACCTTTTCAGTGTCCATGCTAGAACCAGAGAAAACACAGAGGCACATGCTCTTCTTCCTCCCTCCACCCCGACCTGCCAGTCTTCCCCACAGTGACAGAGATGTAGCTTCCAGATCTCTCCCCTGCCACCTCTGATTAAGGCCGCCGTGGGCGAGACACACCTGTACAGCTGATGGGAGACAATGCCGTCGCTTCCTCCCAGAGATTGATTTTCTCCATTAAAACGGGCCCTTTGTCTAAAAACCCTGCACCCCTTTTGTTATGCTAAAGAGAAGATGGAAGATTTCCAATTCAATTTGGGCTGAGCCGAGGGCCGGTCAGCTATATGGGCCTCCATTGTTCTGGCTGAGCCCGCTGGGACGACGCTAGCGTCTCCCAAACGCCAATTAAGCCGGACGGAGAGACAGACAGGGGGATAATTGACAGGCAGGAGAAAGGCAGCCTTCTTCTTCTCGGTCTCATCATTGAAAAAGAAAATCAAAGAGAAGGGGCAGCAGAGAGGAGGAGAAGTGAGGGATGAGAGGGAGAACAAGGAGGAGAGGAGTAATAACCTGTAATATGTTGCCCAGAGCAAATTCAGATTACAGAAAGTGTTTAGCTCACGTACATGAATTTGGCCCAGCAGCACCAATAGGGCCAGAAAAGACAATGAGAACCATGATTAAGAGCAATGAAAAGGCTCTGATGTCGCTTAATATTGGTTGATTTAATGTTTGTGAAAAGTGGGCCAAGCGGTGGTATAATTTACACTTTGATAAGGTGCTAATTTTACTGTAACTTTCAGTATCTTCATCCTCCATCATTAACCTGTCACAGGTCCACTCACATATTAATTACTTGAAAATGTATCTAATTATGGGTAATTTAACTTAAATTGTTAAATACTTCCCACTACCTTTCTGATGTCTTATCTAAATAATCTACAGCACACTTTGAAATGAGGAATATGTCTCATCTTTCTGGGGTTGGATTAATTAAGTGGTTTAATCTTTTCAGTGATGCAGTAGCACCTTATTTTCTCACTTAAGTAAATGTAGTTTTTCCATTAGTCATACACATAACAGCTTTCCCAATATTGAGTTGCACACTTTAAATAAAAAAAAAAAAAAAA
>NW_023340206.1:2238214-2252663 GCF_004916995.1 Morone saxatilis
TGTACGTTGTGTTTAGTGCTAATTAGCAAATGTTAGCATGTGAGCATCAGCATGTTAGTGTTTTTATTGTGAAAATGTTGCCAGATGCATTTAGGGAGAACTGGATACAACATTGGAGGCAGGGCTCCGTTCATTCTTATGGAAGCTGATCAGTGGCCCATGAAGCCAAAAAGTTAGATTTCCCGGTAAACTACCTGCATCTTCTGCATTGTGAGCCCATAGCAACTCTTCTAGACTTTCTAAATGTTATTAGACCAAATGGATAAAATTCTGATAGTGAAACCAGTTGCTGGGGTTGTTACACGCAAAGAAATGTAACCACCATTTTACAGACACTTCTTTTCAAACGTGAGCTCATGGGAAACGTCTCTTTTGTGCATCACGTGACAGACGTCATTGCTATAAATACACCGTTTGACCACTGTGTCGAATTAACTTCAAAGCCAGCTCTCCTTCTAGGGGCTTGGCTGCCATGCTTGTATAAGCATTTTGTACTTATTTACTTGTATTTAAGTACCACTTTGCCTAGTATGTCTGTCTTTGTCTGGATCCAGGAAGCCATTGGGGTTCCCATTCATTTTTGTACAACAAGAAAATCAATTGGCCGACTTGTAAAACTTGTTTGAATTGTGCAATAATTACAGTGCACCTCACGTAAGAAAGTTTGAATTTCAAATAAAAAGTAACATAGCTCAAACAAGTTTCAAGAGTTTGTTTTTTATTGTCTAAAATGAATGGAAAACGAATGTAGTGACCTAGAACAGATAGAGAAAACATTTTAGGAATTGGATTTATTCAAAGATTCAAGGCACTCTGCTTTGTTAAAGTAGAAAAAGTCAGAAGCCCTTTATTATTATTAATTATAAAGCATATTGACCTCACACTGGCCTTCCACCTGTGCCTTTCTGTGTATCAGGAGCACCTGCTTTGTGTTTCATTACTGTCAAATCCAATTAGCACTTCCTACATGAGAATTGCTTTCATGTATAAAAAAACCTGAGCTGAGAGGCTTGATTTGAGCTTCAAAAAGGTTTGAATTCTTTCTTTCAAAATCAAAGATGATTCCACTGATAGTTACATGAAGACGTGCAGTACCTGCTCTCCCTCATTTCTCCACTGAGAGTTATATGAATGTTCACAAGAACTGAAACGCATTCAAACTGAACTGGATAGTTGCTTCTTTTCATTCAGAGGATACTGTTTTTTTATGTTTAGAAATAGAACTATAAAAGCCACATACCTCCATCAATTGTGTCTAAAAATGTGGTTTTCATGCGATTGCTGTCTGAAGATGGGTATATTAAAAAGTCATATGATAACTTGTAACTGCGTAAAACATCACAGGGATTTTCAAGAAAAGAGAATGTACTCTGAAAAACGGTTTCAACATTAATTGGAGTCACAATTATCCTATAAAAATTATCTTTCTTTATCTTGATTTTATATTTCATGTCAGTTTCTCACATGTGCAGTTGAACATGGTGGCCAAGCAGCTGGTTGTAAAAAAAAAAAAAAACCATCTCTTTCACCACTTTCTTTCCTTCAAACCTTCTTTTTCTCAGTTTATCTCACTTTGTTTCTCCCTCCCTCAAATCATAATGTCTCTCGCTCCTGCACCCCCCACCCCCCTTCTTTCGCTCTCCCTCTCTTTGCTGGCTTGTGACAGACGGCCTAATAGGATTTAATAAGCCCCATTTGCATGTCAGCCTTTTAGATTTTCTGTATGAAAGAAAGGCAATAGGAGGGATGGGGGGTGGACAGGGAGAGAGGGATGGTGTGAAGGAATAGAAAAAAGGAGAGAAAGAAAGGAAGGAAGGAAGGAGGGAGGAATAGGAGTGAGCGTGACGATGGATGGATTGGTTTAAGGACCCATTTCTCTTTAGATGAAGGTAGAAAAGCATTATACCAACTGCCTCAAAACATACTGGAGCTAGTATTGACATTTTCTTAAAAATACCACCTCATGCATTTTGTTCTGTCGACTATTATTTTTTACCTAAAATCAGATCAGAGAACTGCTTCCAGTGTGGTATGGGAGTGATCTTTTTTCTAGCTCTCAGTGTGTGATTAATGTTGTTTCAGATTTTGAGGGGGGAAATCTATTTTCAGCTGGACCTGGCAGCTTCATCCAAGTGGCTTTTGTGCTTTTGTTTGGATGATTTGAAGAACAGAGTGCAACAGAGAGTCAAGATTCTTAAATATTGATTACTAGACAATGAGATATCCGGTATTACATGGCAATCAAATGTCATCATGTTGGAAGAGCTTATTGTTCCCATCCACACCGCAATGGCCAATCTCCATTTTCAATTTCATCCACTTTAGAGAGGTTTTATTTTTTGGTGGTTGAAATGGCACACTGTCCTCACCAGACAAACAACAGCAACTGCCATTTGTTTAAATGCTTTAAATGGCCTGTTTCTTGACAAGTGACCTCCTGTGACTATGTGAGTAATGAGTGCTCTCTAGAAGTAGTTAGACACTTGGGGTGGCTGTATACTGGAAACTGTCGTTTGTGCTAGGCCTGCAGCTATTGATTAATTAAGTAATCAAGTATTCTGTTGGATAAGAAATATTTTTGCTTTATTAAAAAGGGTAAGAATATAGCATTAGTAAATATTGGGAATGTCCCGATCAAGTTTTTTTAGCCTCCGATCCGATTCCGAATCCGAGTCATTTAATATTGAGTATCTTCCGATACGTAATCCCGAAATCAACCCAATGCTTGACAATGGAATAGCTTTAAATTGCATTTAGAAACAAAATGCCGGCATCGAAGCTGTTCGTTAATGGGTTTTCGGGGGTTTCATTTTTTTTTAAACATAACAACCTGTTTATAATCTTTTTGTCGCTGTCTGGAGGGAGTTTCTATCTCCAGGGTTTGGTGCTTCGTGCAGCCTTTGCCTAAGTTACCTGAATGAAGTCTGTATTCTGCTGTTTATTTCCGTTGACTCTACATCTTTTAAGCAGATTATATTAATGATTACACTTTTTTTGTTCACACTTTAGTTGCACTTGCAGTGGCCTGTTGAGTGTGTTGTTGTTCTGGTACTCCCGAGCAGCAGGCCCTGTGTGGAAAAACCTCAGCCAGCGGGGGGGGGGGGCTGCTCCTGCTCCTGCTCCTGCTCCTGCTCTCACACCACAGAACAACACACACAGAAGAGGGGAGGAAGAACAGCGAGAGAAGTTGAGCTGCACTGGTGCATGAAAAGCTTCATGAGTTAAAAAAAGCTGTATGAACAGCTGACCGTAGAAACAAAAAGATTGGATCGATAAGATCGGATGATGAGTGATTCGATTTTTCTACTGGTTTTATCCATGGATAACAAAATGTTTGTAAGCTGCTAACACTAACTTTTCACAGTGAATTTATTGTGCTAGGATAGTTTGTTTACACTGTAGCAGAGTTTTTTAGTTTTTATTTTGAACGTGAAATGGGTCCACCAAACTTTGACACTTTCTGTCATTTTCCTCTGGACCCGATGTCCTTCTCTTTTTGCCAAACTCAGTATTGTCTCTCCCCTCCCGCAGCCAGGTGTTACACAGTAATGACATCGATGCAAAACCAGTAGTATATCAATTGAATGGATTAAATCTTTTGATTTTTAGTAATCGAGTTACTCCGAATAATCACAAATTACTGAATTTGTTGTCCCATACTGTTCCTCACAGTTTTGCCTCTCAATTTGCTTTCCAGCAAAACCTCAAATGGCCAACTGCTGTCATGCAGCCTTTATTGAAAGTGCGTTTATGTTCTGTATACGTTACTTTCACATTGCATAATGTGACGCTGAAGAGTATAATGTTTTCAGCTTGAATAAATATAAATATTAATATTTAAGTTTTCTGTTTTCGAATATGCCCCCTTTTTTTTTTCTAAAATGTTTCATTTTGTGGTACAGTCATGTTTCTTCCAGTCCCTCACATGGATAGTCATACAAACCAAAGGATTTATATATACTGTGTGTGTGGTGTGTGCTGTGTGTGTGTAAGCGAGAGGGGAGACTATCATCTGTAAGGAGGAATAAAAGGTCCAGCAAAAACCATGAAGTGTTGCAAATCTCCACACACACTCACACCACTCAGTAATCCCCATGTTGGTAGCTGATGTTTAATTGCCGTGTAATAGGATCAGGATGAGGCCACGTCAATATCAGAGCAAACAATCTCACACACTCTCTCTCCAACTCGCACCACACACACACACCCACACACAACAGAAACACCACACACACACAAATCGCTGAATCAAACATAGCCCCAGGAAACATTAATGAATCCAGGAGAGTAGAGGAACTAAATCCTTTTAGCCTTCTAAGAAGAACTCTCCTCCCTCCTCCTCCTCCTCCTTTTCTTTCTCTTCCAGGCTCGCTTCCTCAATCATTCTTCTTCTTTGACTCTCTGCTTTTCTTTTTCTTCTTCTCTTTTGCTTGACAGCATTGTTTTCCCGCTCTCTCCTTCTGCCACTTTTATTGACAAGGACAAGGCTGAAGAGAGAGGGAGAGAGTCACTGAGCTAAATATACATACTCTGTGTATGTGTCTGTGTGTGTGTGTGTGTGTATATATATATCTATGAGTTAAGAGTAGATTGATCTGCTTGGTTTGCTGAGAGATTAGACCTGATAAATCCTCCTTTTAAACCAAACCAACATCCCTCCTCAGCCTCCTCCCACCTACACACTGCATCCATCTGTGTGTGAACATTCCTTCATGATTCCCATCACATGTCAAATTTTAGTCCAAGCTATTTAAGTTCTGTATGGTGAAAACGGCAGAGCAAAGTATCTTATAGCTGATATTTAGGACTCTTTTTTTTTTTGCTGGTTGGTCTGTCCAACAGTTTGATACAGAGTTAAAATATCTCTACAGCTAATGCAAAGTCATTTATTCCATGAAATTTAAGATTAGTTTTTGTGGTTCCTAAAGATTTTGGTGACCTCCTTGGCCTTTTTCTCATTTTGCCAAATTTTCCCTTTGTCCAGCACGAGACAGTTTGTTCACACACTTCAGACAACAACTCTCTCAACAGCAAAGGCAGAAATAACCTGATGTTGCTGCAGTGCCAGCAGCCAATGTTAGTTTCTTTTTAATAGTTGTAGCTGCCTCAACTTAAACATACAATGTGTAATTTCTGCTGCTAGGACGTCTCTTATATTATAACAATAACAAAATACGAGGTTTGATGACGTTGTGAAGTAGTGTGGGATCATAGGAGTTTATGTCCTAACCACCATTGCTTACATTGCAATCTGCTTCTCCTAGTTAGGGTTCATTAGGTGATCATTGTTCAGAGGTTTGTTTGTTATTACCAGGAATTATCCAGTGATCAAACCAGTGATTATACCCAGGTTGAACACTGAACAAAGCAGTTTTACCTTAAAAAAATCAGCGTTTCTCAGCCTCTGTTTGGCAGACAAAGGATGTCCCGGAAAGGGCTATGAGCCGAGCTGCTGCTAACGCTTGCTTAGCTTGTTTCTCTGATAACTTCAGATCCAGACATCCAATGACTGTAATCTTCAATCTCGTTAAATATATTGTTTAAAATGACCAAGCTGTATGGTTAAAATATGGCTTAAAAGTGGATAAAAAGTAAATTCATGACCGCTTCTGGCAGACAACTAGAGAGAGATATAAAGGATGAAAGGATGAGGTATGTTTTCATTAGTGTGTCTTAGTTATCTTAGAATAAGCTGTTTGTATATGCAGATGATGCGGGTCACCTTCCATGCCGTCTGCCGTGTTAAACTGCCATGTTTCTACAGTAGCCCAGAATGGACAACAAAACACTGGCAGTAGATAGGGCCTTTCGCATTTTTTCGCAAGGTGCACGGCCACCATAGTTTCTCCAACACACTTCATAGCCCATTCTCATTACCAGTGTTCAATTAGTTGCAATCTCCAACTTCACCACTAGATGCCACTAAGTTCCACACACTGGTCCTTTAACATAGAGGTGGCAGATCAGATAACGTTCTTATGAATAGTTTTTCTGATGGAAATATGGGTTGCTTTGGAAGGCACTGACAAACAATCAACAATATTTTGCCGATATGAGGAGTTCATGGAAATTTGAAAGATTGTTTCCAATGATTTTGGTAAGACGTTGACCTTTTGTCTAGCCAAAATAACCCCTTGACCAGTAGACCTACTTTTGTATACAACAAGGCCTCTTAAAAAACAATAGTCACATTTTCACCATCAGATGAATCCTGATATTTTTAGGCAAGTTTATTAATTACTACAGCACGATTCATATACTGATGCAGTTTCTAAGAGCTTTATATTACATTTATATTCAAACTCAAATATGCTTGGGTCAAGAAAGTATTACATGAAAGCACAATATTCTGAAAATATTTCCAATACTAATATCATACTTGAAAATGCAGACAGCGGTTTTAAAATTTTTATATCATCATTTTATATCATCTTTGTTGTGCGCAGCCAAACAACAAATAAAGGCCCAAAACCTGCTCTCTTCTTATCAACTGTTTGCACACATTTGTAGGCACATTTGACCTTTGCCATTATTTTGTGCCAAATTAAATTAGATTTTTTTTAAAACAGAATTGTGTTTTTATTTTATTTGTATATGAAGGGGTAGTATACATACATGAAAAACAACAGGGGAAAAATCTTGTGGGCCAGATTATGATCACCATGCAGATTGTGGCAGTTTACCAAGTTTATTAAAATAAGAACACATTTAAAAAAAAAAATTTATTTCAACCATAATATAAACATTATGTACATGGATTCAGTACATATACAAATTAAGAGGCAAACCATATATGATGCTAAAAAAAACTCCACATACACTAGTAGCTTTCTCTAATAGCTCATTTTCCTCCTCTTCATCTAGTTGCACTGCTTTCACATAATAATTCAGATGATTCTATATGCTGTATGTCTTTGGCAATATATCTTCTCTTTTCATCTACTTTGAGCCTCTCATTTGCTATTCCTTTTTGCATTCTGTTCAAAGTCATTTTTGTTGTGTCTATATGAGGCCTTCTTTCTTCTCCTGTTAAAAAGTCTTTATTATATTTACTCAGTGCAGCCATGTCACTGAATACATATACACAATAACACAGTATTATTCTTGCATATCACATTCATAGTGCAGGTAAATGCTTACTGCTGCATACAGTACATGCTTGTGAATATGTGTTTGTGTGTCTTCAAACAGAGCTGTGAAAGCTTAATGAATTTACTTTGCTCTGATTGGAAATTAATTAAAACAGCCTCAAACAGACAGCCGCCCACAGGGAGCCACTGGCAACACACTGACAGACAGATTAGTGCTCTGTGGAAGGAGGGAGGAGGGAAGAGAGTTTACAACTATCAGATGCACTTCCTACGACCCTGCATGTCATGGATTATAGCAACCTTAGCCTCATTATTGGTGCAATTTTTGACTCAGTCTTATCTGCAGTATCGGTTAAACAGCAGCAGTCTGGATCAGACACATGTGAGCAAGATGCTTTCTCCTCAGTGAGCTTTTTACAGACAGTGACATGTATGAAATGTATCTAAGTGATGGTGAACGTATCAATATATTTGTGTAAATGTTTGTTTGATATCCACACTAAAATGCACCATCTTTATATTTATATTTTAATGTTTTACAAGCTTTCATCTGAATATCTTATCTTTAAACTGGTATGTATATTTTGAATTATCTTTCACTGATATCAGTCTTTAAATATGACTCAACAAACTGAAGTAAAGACTAAAAGTCATAGGATTTTGTTAGCAGGTCTGGAGTTGGTCACCTTGACAGGATGTTAATAGAGCTTATTAAACTGTAAATGCAGAAGAATTGAACAAAGGTATTTGTTTGATTAATTTGTGACAGCTGGAAACTGAACACTTGTCAGTGAACGATTCCCTACCAGCCCCTCAGGGAATGTGTCTAACACAAAAGGCATGAAGACATAAGACACACAGTATATTCATAGACAAACAACAGACACATCAATAATGACAAGTTATGGTATTGAAAGAATTCATCAAGAGCGACCACATGTCAGGCTCTAAAGTGATTTTCCTACCTTATTCAAACAGTCCTTTTTGTCTTAATTTATAATAAAAAAATTGGTTCTCTTTCATAGCACTTGTTTCGATGTCTAACTATGGGATACGCCTCCTCACGTATTAACAGAAGCACATATATCATTATGCCAGCCCTGAGTGGCTGGCAGTCATGACATCTGTCAGCCTGTATACAACGCAGCGTAAAATAAATGCAGTTCATACCTGGGAGCCTTGGGTAACCTAATACAGCTTTCGCCCCAAAGGTGGTCAATCCATGCTCACCAGTGGACCTGGCAGCTTTTCAGCTGCCCCCTTCAGGGGGCCTTCAGGGCAACAGCAAGAAGGGGACCTGTTGTTTGTGTCCAACCAGCAAAAACAATGCAAGATACAGTTCCCATGATGCAACCAACAGCTCCTTTTTCTCAGACTGTCCCTCCCTAGTAAATGCCCATGTCTTTCTAAATCCAGGCCCCCCAACCCTGAAAAATAATGCTAATGGCAATATCAATAAAGCCCCTCTAGAGCCACAGAAGACATTCTCAGGCTGAGTAGTATTCCACAACTACAATAATCTTTGTGTAGAATCTGTGGAATACATCTTTAGCTGTTCCTATAGGGGGGAGCCTGACACTGTGCTGAGTTCGACCCAAACTGTTGATGCGTCTGGACCTCTCTGCTCTGCCTCTGGTTCAGGAAGTGTTAACCGGTCCAGCTCCCTCAGGCAGACAATGATGTTAAAGACTAATTGACGAGCACTTTAAATAAGTCCTAATTAGAGCACGGCTGGTAATAATTGGGCAGGCGGTCTGAGCACTAATTAGCGTAAAAAAAAATCCCACTGTGTGTGTGTGTTACTGTGTGGATGAATGATCTCTACAGGGGGGCTGATGAAGCCCATACTTTCAAGAAGCAGACAGAGCGAGTGAGCGAGAGAGGTAGAGGGAGAGTGGAGCAGAGAGAAAGAGGGGAGATAAACCGCCGCCCCTCCTCGATCTTTTGTGATGGCGTGTGGTCTGCGGGTGGCCCTCTCTGCATGGGAGGGACGAAGTGGAGGGCAGGTGTGTGTGTGTGTGTGTGTGTGTGTGTGTTTGAGTGTGAGAGAGCTGAACTTACTCCTAACAAGACTAATTGATTCTGTAGCCTCTCTTTATCCTTCCCTGTCTTCCCCTCACACACTCTCACTGTTTTTTCTTCTCCTCTCTCCCTCTCATTGTTGCTGCTGAGAGGCATCTAGAAAACAGCAGTAATAGATTTCCCACCTGCTGAAGAGACACATTAGTAACACACTCAGATGACTTGTTTGCCTCCCTCTCTCTCCCTGCTGTCGTCTGTTCATTGTTTACTGCTCGTCCTTTCAGCCAGCGACCCAGGTGTACCAATCCCTCCTGGTTCTCAGCCAGGATGCATATTAAAAATACAACCAAGGTTTTCTAAATTTGTATTATTCTTATTGGATCGTATGAAATGTAATCAAATAGTTATATTTATTACATAGATTAATTAGGACAATTATCATTTAGCATTTGAGATAATCGACATCGGCTGATATCTGCGCCCATGAGGCCAGTAAATAAAAAATGTCTGCAGACACATCTACAGGCAGTCTTGTCAGTGTGGAACAATGTTGATGCTCCACCTTGTGTTTTGGGAAGGTGGTGAAAGGTTAGTTTGGAGCTCTGTACTGTAACTCTCATACATCCTGCTGTAAACGTTTGCCTAAATTTCCTTAGTCACCATCATCTTTTCTAAACGTTGACATGTTTCTCCTCAATGAGAGAAAATCTAAAATAAAACCATTACTGGCGTTAAATGTTATAATGTGTAGAATAATGCAGTTGAATGACGTCACTTCTGACGTACTGTACCCTGCTCTCCCTTAAATACCAGTTACATTCTGAAATCCACAGCATAACCCAGTGTACTGTGATAAAACAAAATGTTACTGGCTAAGATAACCATGCATATTGGATTGTAATGTGCATGGATTAATGTAATTTACATGACTTTTCTTTGTTTTGATATCTGCATGTATCCCCTTAAATATCGCCATTGGCCATTGAAAAGCCCATATCAGTCGACCATTAATTTTGGAAACTGTCATATAGGTATATTTTCAATTGTTTTAGCACTGAGATCATTATTAATAATGGTGTTTTACTGGACTACATTGGTAGCATGCTTACATTTGCTACAGTAACAAAGTACAGCTGAGACTGTCATTAGTTTTATAGGTTATTGGTCATAAGATGATTTTGACCTAAGGATGGCGCCAGAAGTTATTACTGTTAGTCCTGAAAGGGACATAAATATCTTTAGCGAATTTCATAGCACTTGATCGTTGATGAGATATTTCAATCTGTTCCAAAGTGGTGGACTGACTGACTACCAGGCTGATATTGCCTTTCCCTAGAGCCAAAACAAGGACAATATTATATTCCTTGAGACTAAGAGCCTTCTTCCTGTTCAAGCTTCTTGGGCAGGACACCCTGATAGCTCATGCTTTGAAAAGTCAGTAGTAAACTGGTTTAAAGTTAGAATATTTTTTAACTTCGATCACAGTGGGTAGGTGGTGCGCAACATCCAAGGTAGCCCTGCTTTAAGCGTGCAGTGATTCTGCTGATCAAGCCCTAGAACTTAAAGTAGTGTCCTCCTGGTCTTAGACACAGCAGGATTCATCACTCAGACGGATTCATAATTGAAAATTACTTCAAATACTAATTAATGGCACAGCAGAGCCAATCTAAAATTGGCTGTCTGGTTTGAACATGCCAGCTGTACAGTTGTTGGTCTCTAATTGCTGGTTAATTAATTAAATATCCAGTGGATTAGTGGAATTATGGGCAATTGTCCCCTAACGACCCTTAACAAGGTCTTGATTAGTGTCTTCAGCCATATCCTGTGGCTAAAATGATCCTTCAATTAGTGATGGAAAGCTCATGAAGAGAGGGTGTTTGTGGATGAGAGGTCACGTGATGGACAGCAGGCAGGAATGAGATTTGTAGTTACTTTACCCCATTTGAATGGAAAGAAAAAAAAGTTCTGAGGGATATTTTATTTAAGTGAACACGGGGCCAGAGAAAGTGTTTAGTTGGGATAACTAAGGATTGCAGCCAGTGGACTCTAGGTTGTGATGTTTCTGATGCGCTACAACAAGCCCATACACATTCAGAGATGAGTAACAAAAAACAGTATGCAAAATATGCCAATTCACCTCATTATTCCAGAAACCACATGCGACCAACCCATCTGAATTTAGGAACTTTTCATTTAAGAGTACAGTATAAAGCGTCCATATAAGCTGACGACCTGTTGCTTTATATAGAAGATTCAAAGCATCTTATTCCTACTGCCGTAGCAATTTCAAAAGATGTTGGTTCTTTTGTTGGCTACAAGTTGAATTTAAAAAAAGTATGTGGTACCCCAGCCCTACGGAGTCAGCAAAAATATATTTCCCCTCATATAACCTGCCCTCATCATTGGCAGGAAGAGTGCAATGTGCTGTTTTCCCTCACTTTGCACGCATTCCCATCTCTCTTGATTTTAAATTCTCTTCCACACAAGCTTCTTTTAGAAACAAGTACTTGTTACACCCTCGACCCTAGACATTTACTTATTGGTACAGTTTATAACTCAAGTGCTTTAAAGTTCTCTTTAAGGGCAATATATTTCAGATTTTTAATTATTCGAATATCTTTAACTTAATTCCTGTACCTCAAAAACCAAAACATTTGGTTATTTTTTTTACATCTTCCAGGTGATCTGGAGTGGGAAAAACGTCTTTAACTGTCTCCAATTGAAAATGGTTTCATTTCAAATGAAGAATTGCAGGACTGAAGCAGGGAACAAGTTGTACATCATTTTTAATCCGGTCTCTATTCAGTATGATGAATTTTACCCATACTCAATTTGTGCAAGTTATGTTTGTGTTACTTTTGTGTTACTCAACATTTCTCTGCAACATTGTGGGCATTATACTTAGGACCATTATATGCAGCATAGCAGTCCTGCATCAAGGCTGTAATAGACCACTGTAGTTGATGAATTTCCTGGTAAAACTGAAGAAAAAGCATTTAAGAAAACCTTGTGTGTTCTATAACATTTTCAAACAATTCTAAGTGCACTACATCCAAAGGGAACATCCTTAAGCTACAAATAAAGATGTATTTGAGTGCATGTATATATGTATGTATAAAACTGGTGTGTGTATGAGTGTGTAGGTCCCCATATTACGTGATTCCCACACAGTGACAGGAAGATTTCCTTGGCCTCTGCAGCCTTGTCAGACAGATTAATGTTGTAGATCTCATATAATGCGCACGCACACACACACACACCCACACACAAACACACACACACACACACACTGGCTGTATGGAGATAGGAAGGTGGCTGACATTTGTGGTGCCTCGGGTGAGGACATGGCCTTTTCTCTTCATTTCTCCTGGCCAATCACCCAGACTGAAAGGAGAAAGAAAGATAAGGCCTTTTGTTTGGCTTGACAATGTCCTACTGATACTGCCATGGGAGACCATTCAGTGTGTGAGACAGTCTGTGTGTGTGTGCGTGTGTGTTGGGTCTATCCCATCCCGTTAAGACAGGGAACCCCTCAGAGAAGTCATTATTACAGGAGGATTATTACCATCAGAGCACACTAAAGCACACACGATCACAGAGCCTACCTATAGTGGAACAAGATGGCATACAAGATTTGTCTAACAACCAGTCAGTCCTGTAAGGAATTTGGGATATCACTTGCAAGAATTGACCTAGACCTACAATGTTTGTAGGAATGTCATTTTGTAAAACTTTTCATAAAACTTTTTATAATGATTGTTGCCAGAGCTTTAAAATCCTGTTTCATAGTGTTAGAAAGAAACCACTGTGTTTTCACATACAAACTCATGGATATATTGCGTAAACTGGACTTCCTGTTTACTATTTCATTATCACATCAGTATCGGAAGCAACATGCCCACGCCGACAAAAACCCTTCTTTTAAAAGGACCAGTGTGTAGGATTTAGTGGGGATGCTTGCCTTCCAAGCGTTTGGGAGAAACTACAGTGGCCAAAAAAACACAAGAAAAATGTGAAAGGGTTTGGTTTGTCGATTCTTGGCTAACGGGAAACACGGCAAACTGTGTAGATAAAAACAGTTGTAAGGTAAAGAAAACACAGCAATTCTTTTTTTCAGGTCATTATACACTAATGAAAACATACAAACATACCTATGAATATTATATTCTATTTAGATCCACCTAAATGGTCCACACTGGACTTTTTAAAAAGCAGCAACATTTCTTATCTAAACAGCAGACATCTTGTGTCCGGCAGGAAAACTTCAGAAATGAACACTTGCATATAGATGCTGGAATTTTTAATGTTTTAATACTTTTTTTTGCATATCAGACACACACTCTTGTTCAAAGCAAACTATTTGTATATGTTTTGATGGGATCTTTAATTCTTGAGATTACAAAATGCAGTTTTGGTCCACTCTAGCTTTTTCAGAGCTTTCATTATTACTTAACTTTTTAACAATTATTTTGTTAATTAAAGGAAAATTATAGTTTTATTATCCTACAACGTTTGCCAAAGCTGTGATTTTTGTCGGTTAGATAACAAAAGAAAGCTGGGTTGTATATAACTATTGAGTTGGAAGTAGATTTTTCCCTTCTGTGGTGAAAACTATTATCCGTTTTTAACGTCACGGCTGAAGAGACAGTGACTGACAGGTGACAGCTGTGAGTTTTGGTTTGCCTGGTTGCCTTGAAAAGGCTGTATGAAAAATGTTACTCTAATCTGACACTTTCGTCCTCTGTTAAAGATGCTTTAATTCATTTGTTTGAAGGTCCGCGCGTGTACTATCACATACACAGCAGACAACAGGGGTTTGATAGGTTGGGCTCCATCTGTACCAGACCAGTACTTCACATCCACCATGTTAGGCAGATGTCATCCCATATCATATTAGATAGGTGGATATTACATTGTGAGCTGTAAATGGTGTTAAGATAGTGTCAGGTGGAAAGGGGGAATGCACTCATTTAAGATGATATCACTCCCAGAAAAAGGGGCAGCAGCCAAATGCAGGAGAATTCATAATTTTGTCAAATTGCCTGTAGCACTTTGAGGCCTCGCCGTCAGCTGCTGAACATCTTAAAGAAGAGCCTGGTATAATATATGAAGCCATCTTCATAATGTATCAAAATTGAATGGCTAGAATGCCACTTAAGGTAGTGGTGGTGTAATTGGTACTCAAAAAATCTTAATAGTATCATATATCCTAAGCTGGGCTTTTAAAAGGATCTTTTGTAAAACTTCTCTCTCTCTCTCTTGCTCTCTCTCTCACTCACACACATACACACACACACACACACACACACACACACACCACACACTCTCTCTCACAC
>NW_023340206.1:2252763-2253290 GCF_004916995.1 Morone saxatilis
AGTTATTACATAATGTGTTGTTGCTAGCCATTTAATTCAAATACCTTAAACGTACATTACAGTGAGGATCACAGCTTTACAGTTATGATGAAGTGCAATCACTTGGTGATGTCAGGAAGTTCGTTCCCCTATTTTTAGGCATAAGGCACCTTTGGACTCCGGATTTCAATTTGACTGATTGAAACCCCGTGAACGTGACTGCAGACTTTTTATATTTTGTGCGGAGAGACCTTGTGAGTGTGAGACAGGCAGCCAAAGAGCTGCAAGTAAGGAAACTTCAACAAAAGCCAAAGTTAGTCAGTTATTCTATCTTTGAACCCAAGAGTGGAAATTCCAACAGCAACCTTTTAAAGGGTTGTATGCTATCATTAATGAAGACCCTGAAAGTCTCAAAGACCACCTTCATAGGAATGGAGGAACTTGTACCCACCAGACTAGAGCTAGTGTGGCCATGCTTGATGAGGTTTAATATCAACATGGGTAGGCGTCCCACGGTGTCTATATATAAAAACATCTCATTCTAAGGT
>NW_023340206.1:2253390-2254169 GCF_004916995.1 Morone saxatilis
CCTTTTAAGTCTTAAGTTAAGATCGTAAGAGTCTAAGATAATAATACATTTATATTACAAGAAGCATATCCAAACTAACTTCAGGAACCCAATCTGATCTTTCTTCATCGTATGTCAGGTTAGGAAAACCTTAAAACTCTCTTATCAACTTTTATGTCTGTAATCGAGCGACCAATGCTTTAATTTGCTTTGTCTAACTTCTAACCATGATTTTGACATTGACAAATGTTTATCTGTAGTGGGTTTTTTTCTAAATTATGTCCCAACTCTAATTCCAATGGTTACCAAACAGTAGTTTATAGTTAAAGTTAGGAAGTTTCTGTAATATAGCTCCTGCTCTGTATCTATCTGTATTCAGTCATGGACCACAATTGAAATAAGTCTTGGACTTAATTGTGTCACTCTTCCTCATAATGTAAAGAAAACCGAGGGAGGATCCATTGATCAAAAGAGTGAGCTGAAAAAAAAAGAATATGAATGGAAGTTCTCACAAGTGTTAATTAAAGAGTTGCAAGTTCCATTCATGATGTTTTGGTTAATGTGAATCAAATTCTAAACAAAGTAAGGAGCTTCACAAATCTCCTTTTCAAATCTGGATTCTGTTTGCTGACAAAATTCAGGCTTTATAATACCAACCCTGTGTTTTGTCATGCTTGTTTAAGGGAATTAATTGAAAATCTCTGCAGAGCTGCTTGTAATGCACGCTAATTTCCTTCAGCTATTGGTGAAGGGTAAATTGGCAAACATTCGCATAATGTGTTCATGTGAATAGACAGTTT
>NW_023340206.1:2254202-2259590 GCF_004916995.1 Morone saxatilis
TCGCTGTTTGTTCACAATATTTGTTTGCTTAGTTATTGTATTCATGGAGACAAATATGAGGCCTGTCTTTTTATGCTGCTTCATTTCTTGTTAGTTGTTTGCTATTATGATAACAAGGATCCATTTGATGTCAGCAGGCCTTTTATCTTCAACTGAGCCATTTAAATGTCATTGGTGTGTGGGTGTGTGTGTGTGTGTGTGTGTGTGTGTGTGTGTGATCATTACATTTACAAGGCCCATTCATATCTTGTCGTTTTTCCTACAATGAAAAATTACCAGCATTCACTCTCTCATGCTGCAACACTAAAAATATTCAGTTTTTAAAGGTTTATCTTATTTTTTTCTTAGTTGCTGTTCACTGACTTAAGTTGAAGCTTTTGTCCATTTCACTGTCCTCCATTATTTCCCATTCAAGCAACAGACCACAGCATAATGACAGAGGAAATAAGACTCTACCACTATTCACTAATACGGTAAACATATATTTTGTGATTTTTACAGTTGAACACAAACCCTTGTTTAGTGACTAATCCCTGTTCTCAGAGTCCTTATAACCGATATGAGCTTTAGAAAGTCTATCTCCAGAAATAGTGTTTCCTGGAATATGCTGGAAAGTTTTTTTTTAAACCATTGCTATGATAGTGCACACTGATTTGCACATGCATATTTTATATCCTACCATGTGACCCCAGAGAGGGTGGTCCGTACAGCCTAGCATGGCAGTGACAGAAATATATCAGACTGCTCATCATCATGGAGAAAATCAAGCTGTGAAAGTTATGATATAGAACATATGACTCCTCCGTCGAGTTGGTTGTCTCGCATCTTGGTCTGGTTTTGTCTTCTGCTTGCAAAACATTTCCGAACAGTTCACTTCAGGTAAAATTAAATAGAACTAAGAAAAATAACAGAATAAAAAAACGGTTGAGATAAAAAAACCACAATATACAATGCATATATTATAAAACTGTTAGAAGTTAGAGCACCGTTCTGTTTAAAATTGGTGGCCTTGTAATGAAAGTAAGTCTTATAATTAGCTTCCCTACTAATCCAAAAACTTTGTGGATTTATGTCCTTATACATATAACAACTGTTAGAGTGAGTGCTATCCAGTAAACCAAATCATACCAAAGTCTTGAAATTTGATGTTTGATCAATATTGCTGAGACTAATTATCAGATTATTATATCAGAATTTTTGATCGCAACACAGTACTCCATTACTTGTACTCCATTACAAGAAAATGTCCTGCATTGAACATGTTAGTACAGATTATTATGAGCAAAATGTACTTAAATTATCAAAATTGTGCAGAATGTCAGTTTTATATACTATACAGTATTATTGGATTATGCGTTTATATGAAAGCAGCTTTTGCATAGAGCTAATGTTAACTGATTGGGTAGTTAAATATACTATAAAAACGTGTCATAATTGAACGTTGCAGTGGTGTCTTCATAGCAATGCCCTAATGTGGACAGGGGCAGCAGAAAAACACATAAAAACAGCCCACCTAAAAAAGTGTGATTTCAGTCTGATCTTGCATCTTTCTGCCCAGCAGTGCATTGCTCTGCTTCTCCAAACTGGGGACGCACTGACCTCAGTTTACTGTAGGTAACATAAGTAACTCTTACAACCCCTCTTCAAAATACCCAAACTATCCCTTTAATGCCATAGATCACATGACAGACCGTTATATGTTACTAGCTGCTCAGTAAAATGCATAGTGCTACGTACAGTATCCCAAAACTGTACTGACTGGGTGATACCTGCTTTTTAAAGAATAGTGGTTCCCTCTCCTGTTGCAGGTAACCTTCATGGAGAGAGCGCTGTCTCTGTATCTTTGCTGGAGTGGCAGATAAGCTATAGGGCAGCCCTCCCAGTGCACTACTGGTAATTTAGGAAATCCTTACTGGCAGGTTGAGATGACAAGGCCACTGTCTTTGTGGCAGTGCTCTGTAATTTGCTTGTTTTCCACTCCGCCATAGAGCTGACGCACTGCAGGAGCAGGCAAGCCAAGGAGCATTTCTCTCTCTCAATTTCTCTCTTCCTATCTCTTTCTCTTGCTCACTCGCCCATTTGCTCCTGGTATGCTTTCTCCTATTGTTGTCGTGTTATTCAGCTCAGCTCTGTGGCCTCCGAGTTAAAAAGAAAAATACAGGCTGCAACCACCGCAGAAATCAGAGCCTAATCTCTCACAGCGATGAAATCTACTGTATAAAAATACACAATAATCTGACAGTTTGGAATACAGGTATTTTATATTTAAAATTGAAATGCTACATAAATGTCTGTATAATGAAAAAAAAATCTAAATCTTGAAACCCCCAATCATCAATCTCTTGTGAGATTTGACACCCTCCTTTTATTGAAATGTGATTTAGAAAATATCAAAATATGAATATACCAAAGGACATCAGTGTAGCTGGTAATGAACTGTCATTTTTGGGAATCCTCCATTTCCTAAAAATGAGAAGATGTGTTTTACAGCTTCAGTTTTTAACGTTAAAAAATACCAAAATAAAAGAGCAGAGTTTGGTACTAGCTCATTCTTCTGTTAATTCTAATGATTGTATATGCTCTGCTTAACATATGATTTGGTGGCCTGGAGCATTGTGGGAAATTCCTGCCTGTAAAATATAAAAGCCACTAAAATATAATGAATACAGGTTTACTGAACATTTTAACAAATACTGATTCAATCTCACTCTGACTGATCTAAATGTTGTTAGGGTATAGGTGTGTGAATATGAGGCATTTCTGAGTGATCAGTGTTTTTGATAGAATTTAAACTTAAAAATGCTAATGCAAGAGAAAATGTCTTTTACCCATGAACACAATATAAGAACTGAATTTGGTAAAAGCTTATTCATCTATTTCCTCTAATAAAACCTGTAGTTTATATGCTCCGCACAGTATATCATTTTTCTCTGTCTTGCCCTAGAGCATTGTGGGGAATTCCCTCCTGTCATGGCATACAGGTTTTTCCTCTTTATAGACATTAGTCTCTGAATAAAACAGTTCGGTGTGAATTGTTTGAGAAACAGAAGCATTGGACCCTGGTTACACATGTACAGTACTGTGTGTGTGTGTGCGTGCGAATGTGTGTCAAAAGAACTTTAACAAACAGCTCCCCTGTTTACCATGGCGACGCTGTGGCCTGTGTTCTCCCGTCTCTACGGTAACCGAGGCCCTGAGCTCTCTTATTGGCTAAGCCATTGAACTCCCAGCTAGAGACAAAAGAGAAGGACCCGGCGCTGGTAATTTCTTATCACCAAATCCCATTAGGCTCAGGGTTTTTCAGGTTTTTTTTTTCATTAACCCACACAAAAGTAAAGTGGAAATCACCATACCCAGTCAGCTCAGCCCCTACTGCGAGCCCCCTAACAACATCACTCTGCTGCAGCAGCTCGTGCTGGATTATACAGAGAGACTTGCAAAAAGTACATTTATGGAATCAATCCAACATAAAAAATAAAAAGTATTTTAAAATAGCAATAGTTGATCATCACATTAATCCTGATACCTTTGTCAAAATGATTGTAAACAAATGACATTATAGATAAAGCTGATAGCCTCTATATTATTTAAATACTATTAATGAAAAATGTATTTGTTTCTGTAGATATATAACTACTTTATTAACCTCAAATGGAAACCAAAGCCAAATGACACATAAGAATCACTGAATAAAAATCAAGGTAGATGAGGAAGAAATAATAGAAACATCTTTAACAACAACTAAAATAAAACTTAAAACTAGGACAACGCTCTAAATCTACTACTAGAGAGGATAAAGATGATGCTGAAGGGATTTCCCCACTTTGTTATGCCATGAGACCTGGGGGTAGACACAGGTCTGCAGCATGCTGCTGGGCCCCTGCAAACACATAAAAGGCCTAGATGTTACTGGAAAGGTTGTAGGTATTAATGGCAATATTTGTACATGTCCTAAAAAAAGTAGTGCATTTACATTTAATTAGTACATTAAACCTAATCCAGTCAACAAAAAAAATAAAGTCATGGTTGGTTTATTGAGCGATATGGTTCCCAGATCAAATGTCAATAAAGGGAACTTCACCAATATTACACATCAGGATCAGTTTACCAGTCAGGGGGAGCACCACTCAGCCTGTGAAAAGGGATGTATAATATTTTCTGTGGCTCTGGAAGAGCTTTTTGTCAAGTTTCAAAAAATAATGACAAAACTGGAGATTTGAAAAATGTGTTTCCCTGGCAGCAAGGCTCTAACGAAAGAAACTAAACTAAAAACAAAATATGTTACCTTCAACAGACACTTTACCAATAGCAATAAGAACATTTCATCAGTAAAATATTGATTAATAAATAAATACACCCTGACTCATAAACATCCTATATCTTGATAATGGAGCGTGCTATGAGTGAACCACCATATCCGCTTCCACACAACATGGTCCCTCACAACCTAATGTTTTACATCTCAAGAAACAATCCACAGGACTCAACAACAACACTGTATAACAAAATATTTACATTACCTGTGTGTCTTGATATATAAAGTGGTTAAAACCTTTTTTTCACCTGCTGATAAAAATTACAAATAATTATTGATAGTGACTGAAATCAAACATTTTATCAGATACATTTTGCAGCTATATTGCCCAGCTCTAGCTTGACTCATACTCAGGACTAAAATTCAGTATCTGTGGGCCTCTGCTGCTTTGTTTTTGACAATTCATTTATTAACATCTCTCCCAAGTTCTCCAAATATGGAAAGTGTTCTCGTAATATACAATGGTAAACATCAAGCAGGGCTGCTAACATATAGTACCCCTAACGAATGTTGTTATATTGTATGTTTGTAACGCACAGGCCCACATCCAGGCAACTAAACCCAGATACAAAATGGAAATTGTAAAATGTATACATTGAAACTTTGTGTATCGGCTCTGAGGAGAGCAGCAGCTTAAGAGCCATTACAATATCTTGAAAGGATCTCGTAAGAGCGAAAGAAGCTCACACACATCCTGCTAAAAACTCTATACTGTACCCAAATGCAGAAAGCTACATGTAACGGCGAGATTCTGAGTATGATTTCAGCCAGTGGTCTGTCAACACACTATGTGCTTTTTCTTCCCATATTTCCTGTCGCACTTAAAATGTAGACTACGCAATAAAATAATTCTTAAAGAAAAAATGGCGTTTAAAATAATAATGCTAACCCCTTTCTGAGAAACCTCCATTTAGAGAGGTTTGGAAAAAATAGACCCTACTGCAGTCTTTTTGACATTTGGGCCTATCCAGTCATCATTTCGGCTCAGCCCTACATTTTCCATCTTTCACCTGTCACCGTTCTCCCAGCCAACAAACTGAGACTCTCCCATTCTGTGTGTGTGTGCGTGTGTG
>NW_023340206.1:2259626-2260871 GCF_004916995.1 Morone saxatilis
AGACAGAGAGAGAGAGAGAGACACGGCAGTAGCACCACTAGATCTGACACCTCTCAGCATACTGAATGGGCCTGATATACCTATGGCCATAATCACTGCGGTTTCTGCGCGAGCGTGCGTGACAGTAGGTGGTGGTTATGTGTATCTGCTCGCGTGTGTGACAACCACCTCTATGAAGTTGGATTGACAGACAAAGGCCTAATCGCTCCTCAGCTCCAGCAGCCAAACAGCTCAGAGGAAGTATTGACCCAAAAGCACCATAATCCCCTTCACCTAACACGGGCAATTTCATGTAATACCTGTAATAACACGCATTTAGCTCAAAGTAGTCATCAAAAGAGCTCTGAGCATCTGATTTTGAGAGGTGAGCTGTTGGATAAAAGGGACCTGAAGAGTATATCAATCTGTAATAACAACACCGTGGCCGGGACTCCCTTTCTTTTCAACTCTCCTTATCGGCGCTCCTCTGAATCATTTTCACTCGTGTACTCTCGCTCTCTTTGTCTAACTCTTGTCTAAATGTGCCGCTCATGTTACTTCACACCTTCAGCTTTCAGAGTTGTTTTAAAGAAACATATGGAGGCCCCCATGGTAAAGAAAAGCTGTGTCAAGTAGGGGTTTCATTTTCTTTGTAATGTGTGAATAAGTTTGCCGTTCCCTCCTTTAGATTTGACATTTGAAATGTCTTTGTTAGGTACTGTTTGCGCACGTCTTGTCATTTTTATGTTCTCTGCTGTCAGTAAAGGTCTTGTTCCAGTGTTTAGAAATCATGTACATACAGCAAGAGCTTCAGACTTCAGATGGGACAAATGTTAGAGGTTATCTGAAGAATTAAAACAGTGCAATCCTAACCTCTTTAAAAGTTAAAAGTTAATACTTAATAAAAGTTATTAATACAAACCAATTACTTGTGATCCCTCATGCATATCTGTGAGTTGTACAGTTCAGATGAGTTATTTTCTTTTGTCAGACTGACTGTGGATCATTATTAGAAGCCTGAAGAGGTAAAACTATACAGTATTCCAGAAAGAAGTCCAGATATTATGCAGTTAAATTTTTTTTCGTGTCTTTTAATCTTGCAAACTTGTTCTTAGTATGCGACATTTTTGAAATATCGTGACAAACATCTACAGTTCTTTGGCAAAGTTTGCTTTTTCCCTGTCTTTAAGCACTTATTAGGCTTTACTTTATATAGAAAAAAGAGCCCCAGGGGTGCAGTGACATCCATTTTGGTCAAAGTAGTTT
>NW_023340206.1:2260889-2263907 GCF_004916995.1 Morone saxatilis
AAAAAATTTGTAGCTATATGCTACTAAAATATTTACCAATTCGTTGAACCTCACAGCTGAGATTCTTTCTGTTTGTCAGCGCTCATAAGCTGCTGTGTGTTTTGCTGCTGCACACAGAGTGTGTATAATGTGAGGCTTAGCCAGGAGAAGTGGTGCACATGATGGGACACATGGTATTTTCTGTTTGTGTTGGGCTACATACACACAAATGACAGTGAAGATCAAGAAAAGAATCACTAGAATGTTTTTGGAAAAAAAATACACTAAGGGCCACTCAGGAGCTGACCCACTGTAGGTCTAATCATTAATCTCACCAACCTAGGTTGCAAGTGTTGGAGCTTTATGTCAACACACACACTGTACAGGGAGACTTTGACGTTATAACGCTTATGTAATTGCATTCTGTACATAGTAATTAGTCTAATTACTACTCACTTAATAACTTCAACTTTATTGTCCCAAAAGGGAAATTTTATTTGCTGCCAGATGAAAAATATGAAAAATGATGCCAAAACTCATCATGTAAGCTCACCAAAAAAATTTATATTAACTGACAGCATAATATAAAACCTATGGGTGTAAGAAAATGTCAAAAAACATTGTACTGCCATATTTTTTGTTCTGTGATATTTACCTACTCGGTCTGGTATGACCAGAAGCTCATGATAGCAAATGTTAGCAAATGCTATAAGTCAGTTATAGCGTTTGCGTTACAAGTCAAGTGTAACAAGTCTTATACTTGCGCTACTGCTAAGCTCTATTTGAATCTTTACCATTACCCTGTAATTAGGACTTCTGGCCACAGTGATTGCTGTTCAGCAAAAGTTACATAGCGTTGCTTTAAGGATTAGTCAAGTGATGGGTTAGTAATGAAGCTGAGAAAATGCCTTCACCATTTACCTCTTGGGGCTGCATGGGCTGAAAACACAATCCCAGCATTTAGAGCTTTTTTTGTGCAGTAATGTTGTTTGTACCATATAAACACACACACACACACACACACACACATCCTCACCACAGCCTCAATCATTGCTGTCTGCATCCACACACACACTTTTTAGCCTGATTTGGTATTCATATCACAGAGATTAATCAACCTGCTCATCCCCTCTCTGTTACACACTGACACACACACTACAGTCAGCGTTGTACCTGCCCCTAGGTGTGTGTGTGTTTGTGTAGTGTGTGTGTGTGTGTGTGGCCTCTATCACGAATCTGCATATTAGCACTGGACCGTCCTTTTAATTTCCTACAGCAGCTGATAACCATCGCCTTCCCTCTGCACCGCAGTCGCTCCCACACAGCGCTCTGAGATTTCATATGAGTGTTTGTGTTTGTGTGTGTGTGTGGGAGAGAGACAGAGAGAGGAAGAGAACTGGTATTAGTCAACAACTTTTTTGTCTATTGCTCAATATACACACACACACACTGTCAGGCATTGACATCCTATTGATTCATGTATGTCTTTAATAAGTGAAATGATACATGAGATGGAGAGAGGATTCAGCAGGGGTCACAGACAGTGGGAGGTGATGAACAATGATAAAAGCAGGCTGATAACAGTTGTAACTGGAGTTACATTAAATTGTCAAACTTGTGTTTATTTGTGTTGACTTTGATTAAAATGTCTCAGTGGGATCAGTTCTTGTCAGTACTGATCCATTCTTATTATATCAAGGTCATAAAAAGTTCAGAAAACACTTGATTTTAACTGTTATGTTTTCAAGGTTAGGAATATGCCAGAATTTGAATACACTGTTTGAAAAAAAAGCTTCCTTTTCATCGACACAATCATTCATGTAAACCAAAAACCATTTAATATTGAATGAAATTATTTTGCCGTCTTGTTTGTTTGTTGTCTTCACTCATCATTTATAGCTAGATACATCCTCTATTGATCCCTCACTCTGGAAATTAACCAGCATTAAATCATCATTATTAAAATATGCAATCATTTTTGGTTTGGGTACCTTGAAAGTGTTTGAATTTTGCTCTTATGTGACGTATATAACCATGTCACTGCTGGCTGTGTCAGTCTGTCAATCCACACCTTCCTGTCTTGACAGATGCTGCAATGAAATTCGATGTGAATATTTGTGGTCTGCATGATTTTTGGTTACTAACCTTTCTCATCGCAATGTTCACTGTTTCATCAAAAAAAGGTTTTTGGAAAGTTAAAAGCTGAATTTCAATAAAAGTTACTGTGGCTCCTTATGATTTGCAGAGGATTCGTAATGTTTTTGGTGGCCCGCTGACAATTCCTCAGGTACCAACAGCAGGAAAACACTTCCAGTTTGTTTTGTGAATGTTGACACCTCTACAACTACAGCTACAGGGTGCCGATTACATGGGTGACAGCTTAGGCACATAAAAAAAGCGAGTCAAAGATGTACAGGGCAGTGATACAATGGGGTGACCGAACAATACTAACAATACAGAGAAATACTAACATTGTTGAGAGAAAATAAATAGAGGATTGGACACTGTGTCAAAGCACTCAATTTTATCTGTGATCCTAACCTGTGTCCATTATTATATTGAAGCTTTTTAGTGTCGTACTGCCTTCCTGTAGGTCTCGACCACTCAGTGGTTTCATACGGTGGTACAAAGTGACCCACAGCAACCATTTAACTTAATTGGCTCTGGAGAAAGCATGTTAAAAGGCACAATAACTTCCAGGCAAAGTGAGTCAACAATTATAACACACCCTGTCCATTAACAACCAGCAACAAATATAATAACAAGGACTCTGGATAAAACTCTAGAGACTGACCAGTCCATGGACAACTGTTTAGTCTGGAATGGTATCTGTGTGTATCTGCTCTCCAGCTTCTGAGCAGTAGCCCAGAACGGACAAACCAAACACTAGCTCTAGAAAACATAAATGAAACAGCAAATTTCATGGCCACTGCAATTTCTCCAACACACTTTGAACGGAAGGGTGAGGTAAGGGCGTTATAATCTACTACTACACTGCTAATGAAATTCACATTACTTGTATTGTGTTGCATTTTTCTG
>NW_023340206.1:2263919-2277988 GCF_004916995.1 Morone saxatilis
TGATCTGTATTGATCATACTGTACCAGCTGCAAAACAAAACCCACATCGAACCAATACACATTTCCCTACTTTTTTTTGCCAGCATGGACTTAAAATATGTCTTAAGTTGCATTATAATGGTCTTGAAAAGGTTTCAAATTGAACCTTTGATACCGACAGAAACCCAAATAGGCTTTATGTATTGATTGATTCATTTTCTGGCGGCCCTTGAGAAAAAATACATTCTGCATCTCATTCTCACAGCCTGTTTTTTGTTTTGTTTTTTCGCATGGTACACTTATAAACATATTCAACCACAAGTGTGTGATTGGACTGATTAATACCAGGTGTGAATAAGGGAGTAAGTGCATTCATCTCATTCAGATCTTAAAGAATTAGCTCCTTATTCTGCTCTTGCTGTAACTCCTATAGATAAGTAGAATACCGTAGTTTTTTGTGATTTCATATAATAACATTATATATCCAAAGTACATTTTAATGATAAGAGTGTGTGCGTATTGCTTGCTACATATTTGCATAGGTGTTTGTAGTTGACGTATGCTACATAAGGTTACACAAGTGTGTTTGTCAACTCCACAGTAATAAATGCTTCACCTTAATTAACTCTGTGAGGTCTAGGCAAGTGGCCTTGCAGCAGCCTGTGTGTGTGTGTGTGTGTGTGTGTGTGTGTACTGAGTCACATCACATCGTGAGGAGGCGAATGCTAATCTGCTATTTGCTATTATTCTCAAAGACCTTGGGTGAGACGAGAGGATGGAGGTAGAGATGGGGGTGGGGGCAATCCAGTGGGGGAGAAGGAAAAGACGCAGATAGGGTGGTTATGAATGATGCCTTTTGTGAGTGTGTGTATGTGTACTGGTTGAGAAAAGAGAAAAGAGAGGTGGTGCACATTAAGAGGTATAAGAGGAGAGTGTGCCTGGATGAGAGAGAGAAAGCCAAGAGAGGCGTCATGTGTCTGACTCCCATCGTGTACATCTGCATCTCACTCAAGGTCACTGAGATAGAGAAGAAGTCTGTTAAACTCATTCCTCCAGCAGAAATATGTTTGATCAAGGTTGATATTTTACTGGCCAACACTGAGCATCGTGTGTGTGTGTGCTGTTTTTGACTGGTGTTTAATCTAAGATCTATTGTGGCAAATACAATTGATTATGGTGTTTTGGCACTTTAGCCTGTTTACGCAGTTGTTAGAAAGGTCTAGAGGTTACAGAAGCTGGTTTGTGACCAGAAGGTAAATCCTTACCATCACTGAGCTGCCCTTAAGCAAAATCACGGAGCCCCTCAGTGAACAGCTGATCAGACTGAGGTGGTCAGGTGTTAATGTGTGTAACTGTGAGTGTGAACAGTGAAAGTGTGAATCTTCACTGGCCTCACTGCATCTCTATAAAGAAAAACTCAGCTTGTACTGACACAAACATAAACAACACCTCTGCACATAAGAGGAAAGAGTCTGAATTCTGAAATTCTTAGTATTGTGTATGAAAGACAGAAATAAAATCTTCTCTCGTCTTTGCAAAAATCAATGTTTATTTCCCCTTCTTTAAATCCTTAAATTTGATCTGACAAAGGCAGAATAAAGAATAACTTCCCCTGTTCAAGGCTGAGAGATGACGGCAGGTGAAAAGCAGATATTACCATCTCTTTAAGTTTCATCTGTTTGCTGCTTTAAACATTATTCATTGATACAAGGAAAGGAACTGTTGTAGCTGCAAACTAAATGTGACCATCAGAGGGATCTTCACTTTGTTACAGCAACCATTATATTTGTTGTCTTCCTTCCATCTCTCCTTTTGCTCTTTTATTTCTAGCTGATAAGAAGCCCAGAACTTTCAGGTGTTCCACTAAATTGTTTTGTGATTTTTGTTATTATTTTTCTGTTTTCAGAACAAACATTACATGGCGGCTTACACATAAGTTGACAACAGAGACACACCTCTGAACAAGATACCTGACACTGACCATCCTGAAGGTAAGAAATGGTCAGCGGCAGATTTCAATGAAAGTGTGGAGGAGTTTGTCTTTGCCAAAAACAATGTGAAGACCAATTATTCTATAAATAATGCTATAAAATAAAATGATTCTTCCATTCCATTATAATGGTCAAATTTTAAAATTTAACTCAACTTATAAATATAAAAGTGGTTTTATATCTGTCTGTGGCTGGATCTTACCTGTACCAAAAGTTTTTTTTCATCTCTTTCATCCTTCCCAAGGCTGAAACTCAGTGTGTGTCTTTCAATGAGATAAACACTTGAGCTACAGGTTCTGTACAGACAGAAATCTATAACGTTTAATACCAAGGTCAGAGTTATTGTTTCTCTGGTGAGGACACATCTGGACGATCCGGCAACATATGAGTTGGCGGCCGGGTCAGAAACTTTTTTTGTATTTCAGATAAACAGAACACTAAAAGATGTTTCTGAAAACATTTTAGGCGAGAAATAGGCAATGCAACAACAGAATGTGGATTCATATTTGCTGATCACTGTCTAGTTTGACAGTTGGATCTGAGTTTGGTGAGTCTGCGTTGTGCTGGACAGACTTCATTCACGTAAAGTTGAGGGCGAGTCGTGTTTACAATATTCAGATACAGCGAACGGTGAGTAAACTCACTGCTGCGTATCCATCTGACATGAATGAGACCCTCTCTGACGGGGCACTAGTGTCAGGGATAGAGAGCTTTGGTAAGCTGGTGTTGGTGCTTCCATCACTGAAGTGGATCAGTGTCTGTGTTTGTGTCAGGGGACAACAAGTAGGTTGCAGCTTAGTTTTAATTTTGTCTACCTCTGACTGGGAGGATGCTGGTACCTTTTTCTTAAAGACGTGCTTAAGTTTTTTTTTTTTCCATCTTCAGTTCAGGCTGAGGTGTGATTCTGTCCATGGTCCATCATGTTTTGACGGCTCCTTTCTTAATTTGTTCCACCTTGTCATGGTCGATGTAAGTTGTCCAGAACCAGGGTTCCTTCAGTGAGGCCATCTCAAAGAGTTCACCTGTGACGAGGTCACTGTATTTGTCATTAAAGGTACCACAGTATGTTTTGATCCATTTCTTTGGTGAGCTCAGTGTCTTTGTCCTCTGGCCTTCCTGAAATGGCACAGTGCGTGTTTCATTGGTTTTATGGCTTTATTCAGTGATGTCTTGCCGTGTAGGCAGAGGGTGCCTGCTTTCCTTCTCGGACCCCAGGACGTGGGCTGTGGCTTTCTCCTGTTTCAGGACTCGTTCTTGAAGCATTCTTGGTTGGGGACAGACTGAGCTCAGCCTGTACTACAGCCATCTCTGACAACCTTTTTACAAACTCACATTCAATACTTCAGTCTTTCTGTCTATTCTCTGTAAAAAGAAACAATCAATCAATAAATACTGTGACATGGACTACATTCAAACATAGGCTAATATGTCTTTTTTTGCTGTTAGAAAAATTGCTTTACCTTTCAAAATCGTATTGATGCATCCAAAGGTCTGTTACTACGAACAACGGTAGCTCCGTGCCTTAATTACCCAAGTTAAAGTGAAAATCGATTTTCATTTTTAAACATCGTCCTAAACCATTACTTTGAATGAATTGATCAAATCACCCTGTTCTAGTTTCTCTCTCTGCCAATGTAGGTGTATTTTTTTCCCATCCGTGAAGAAAAGTTTCTAATCAAACCCTGCAGCTGAATGTGTGCAAGCAGCATGGATGAGGTGACGTGTCACTACCTCCATACACACTCTCAATCAGTAACTAATGACTAGAGATCCTTTCAATAAGGCCGTCTCTTAGTATTATCTTGGTAGGGCTGCAGTTTCAAAGTATTTTATTGATAAAATTGAGCTTAACTGATGTACTCTACAAACACACTGACACATAAGCTTAGAGGGATGAGGTTGGTGATATCCTCAAAAACAAAACAATGATTGGTCTGACCTATTCATCTGTGCCACAGAGCTCCATTTTTGTCCAAAAACTATTAAAGGGGATTTATTACGCGTTGCTGAAAGTTGATATTTAACGGGCCCAAAATGTCAAATCATGAAGTAAACATAAAGGAGGGAGGACCAGAACATATTTTCTCCATAAAATATTAGTGAGTTATAAAAGTAATAAAAAAAGTGGTGTCATGTTTCCAATCTGATTCTGGTCTCATAAACAGTAAATTCTTCAAATTTAGTCTCCCATATCAACTGAGTTACTGAAGATGTCATGCTGGCGAGAGCGCGACGAGTTGCTGGCCAATCAGAAGAGAGTGGACATTTAGGGAGGGAGGGCTTAAAGAGACGTTTTGTTTCAGACAGAGGATGAATTCAAGGGCCAGTAGAAGTTAAATGATTCTCAGACTAAGAATACAGAGCTGGAAATTAGCATAATAGGTCCCCTTTAAAAACACATCAGTGAGCCACATCATTGCACCAGGTGACATGTTCCTTCATTACACTGTCACTTTAGCTTATTATGAATCCCACATACACCGTCCTGCTGCATGAAATAATCGCACCAAATGTGGAAAAAGTCCCCAAATGCACCATGTACTCCATCTACAAATAATCTGCTATATAATAGTTTCTCAGAGCACAAGGTGACGTCCTAAGGCTGTGCTTGTTTTATCTGCCCAACAGTCCAAAACCTAACCATAGAAGGATATTCAGTCTGTATCCAAATACACTACGGGCGGTAAATATTTAGCACTTTTTCTTGAAAAAAGACGAATAAAGAAAAAAGCAAATAGTTACCAGTTCTTAGTTGGCCACGAGCCATCAATAACATTCACAATATAATTGTTCCACGGGTCCACGGTCAGATTAATCAACATTCTGCCAACACAGGAGTATTAAAGCAGTGCTAGGAGTTTGTGTGTGTATTCCTAAAAATACGCTTATGTTGTCTGTCAGAGTGAAAGAAGCGTAATGGACCTGTTATCAGTGCTGAGTGACAGTATGTGTGTGAGTTCCAGAAGGAACAGACTGCTGACAGCACAATGATGAGATGATAATGTATGTTCTCGGTGCTGAAGAAAGACAGAATGATGGACACGGCTGTTTCTTGCTCTTATCCTGATCATCTGTCCAGTTCGACTGACTGAGCAGTGATGCTTTGCGGTCCTCACCTTGCACACACCCAGCCAACCTGAATACCTGACACACACACACACACACACAACACCCAACACACACACAGAAGGATGGATGATGTCCAGAAGCTGAAAATTGAGATCATTATTCTAGATCTCATGAACAAGTGTAAAGCGAAAAAGTTGGACATAGTCTGAAATGCTCCACGGACAGCTTTATGATTTTTATTTTATAGAGCTTAAACTCTCAATTGATTAGTCAATAATCAGGAAATTTATCAGCAACTATTTTGATAATTGATTAATAATTTTTTTGGGGAGAGAAAAAAACCTTCCAGCTTCTCACTCGTGAGGATTTGCTGCTGCTCTTAGTCATATATAATAACCTTTTTTTAAAACATTTTTTAAGCAGTGCTAGCACCATGACTGGCAGTGTTATCGATCTGTCTACTAGGGCCGATTCAGACTGTTCAGTATGTTCAATATTCATGAGGTTGGTTAGAATTAAAATGTATCAAGAAACTATTGGATGGATTGTGGTGCAGATGTCCATGTCCAAAACTGTCTCTTTAGCATTTTCACTTTCAACCTGGATCAAGTAAATCCAAGCTGAGTTTAGTGCCATCACCCCACCCCACCCCCTTGCTCCTCCCGTTGTCCTCCTGTCATGCTCTTAATCTGTCCATCGATGTCATGTCACTGCTTTTATCCTGTCACCCTAAGCAACCTCTCTGTCTTATTGTCCCACTGCTGCTATCTGCCTCTTTGTCGCTCTGATGAGGGTCAGCGGGTCAGCCCGAGGCTTGTCATTAGCTGGGAGTGTGCACGTTACACAAGTGTGTGCATGTGTACACAAGATAATAAGGTGCTTTTAATGATCACTGTGAGGAAATTGTAGCAGAGAGGGAAAGTAGAAGAACAAAGCATTTAAAGTAGAAATATATGAATGTGTAAAATAAATGTAAAGAAATCCAAAGGTGTTCCAGTGTGCTAAAAAAGAAAGAATACAATATGAGACTTGCAATGCATGTATGTTTATACTGTTACATTTTTTTAAATGTACAAGGAACAGAAGTTTTGGGAATAAGATGAATTTGAAAATATTAACTATGTCATAGAACTGTAAATATATATAGATATTTATAGTTTGGAATTTTTCCTGACACATAGAGTACCACTGCCAGGCTTTTCCTTCTTTCTGTTGCCTTCTATGCTGACCAGTTGCGCTGTCTCTCTCTCTCTCTATCTCTCTCTATCTCTATCTATCTATCTGTGTGAGCCTAACAATAGGCACCAATAGGAAACTGCTGATGCTGTTGGGGTTGTCGTAAACAAACAGCATCCAGAGCTGTCCACCAGCCTCCCATTTTATCTCTCACTGCTCTCCTCCCTCGCTCCTCTGCTTTAATTTCTATCTTCAGTGAGCAATGTTAAAAATAAAAATCTATTTACAAGATAGGAATTTTAACACTCTTGGGAACCAGACTTACTTGTTGTCTGTGTGCTGAACGGTGCCCTGGTCTGCCCCCCCTGTTTACTGGGGAATGAAACTCTTGCTGGGTATTGACCATGTAGCTCTTCTGTGTGTGTGTGTGTGTGTGTGTCTTGACTTTAGCTTATTGTGCTGGCTGGTAATGAGAGCTGCTGGCGTGTGCTGCTACCATCGCTGGGCCTGTTTGTTTAGGTGCTGGTGTTCAGCATGTGTATTTACATACATGTGTACGCGTGTGTGTTTGGATGCCACTATTTGTTCAGCTTGGCTCGCTTTCTCAAGGTTGCCTCAGCCAGGAGACAAGTATAATAGTGGTGTGTGTGTGTGTATTCCTGGGGGAATAGAATCTAGAGTAAACACACATGTCCATCTCTTTCCCAGGTGGAGTTAGATGAATGAATGGACCAACAGTGATATTGACAAGCGGCTGTTGTGTGTGTCTTGTGTGTGCTCTTTGCTCAGCATGGACAGTTTAGCTTGTGTTCTTTATTTCACCACCAACAGTTGTCAGTTAAACTAATTAGAGATCCACTAATTGAGGCTATAAGGAACCTTACTGATAAAAATGTTTTCGATTGAACCTGCCAATTACGGACATTTCAGGTGTTATTAAATTCCAAGAGGGAAAGAATGTGTGTTTCAAAGTTTATCAGAAAGTAAGTTTAGCAACAGAGAAATGTCAGTAACTGGTGAAGCAGCTGTTGAACCAGTGTAATGATTACAGACTTGGGCTGACCGATAAATCAGATTTTTATCATGTGTGACAAACATATCGCAAAAGAGTGCCTGAAACATTAAAAAACCTTTAACGTCGGGATGGGTACGGAAATCCGGTTTTAAACAGGCCCCGGAGATAAAGACCAGAGTATTTATTATGGGGCTGCAGCCTCTCTGTCTGCTCTATGTCAGGGCTGAGCTCCTTCACATACATAAACAGAGCAAAAACAGCTGATCAGAGAGTCTGCGTGGAGACACTTAAGTGAACAAAGTAAAGTGACGACAACTGTGCTCGTTACTGGATATGTAATAATACTGTCGCTAGTAAAAACCTACACTTTATCGATACACTGTTCAACAAGCATCGACATGTAAACCTGTAGAGAAGCTAAATCTGCTCCGTCCACTTTCTGTCATCCTCCTCCGCTGTGTTTTACACAACCACAGCGCGCTAGCTCGGCTAATATTAAATTGCTACTAAAATAAAAAGCTGTATGTAAATCTGTATGTCGTCTGTTTAGCTTAGTTTGCTACGTATCTTAAAATCTGGCAATTTTTAGTTTAACCCTAGCTGCTGGCTGAGACAACTCTACCTCCACCATCAGACGAGGACAGGATGAATGACTGTTACTGATACTCTAACCTTCATTCAGTATTTTGATGTCAGGAATATGATTTATTTTATTGACATTTTAGATTTGTTTCCAGTGAGATATTATAGTTTTTATACTGACTTTGCTGTTGTTAACATTACTGTTGCTGCTCTGGAAACATTTAGTTTTATTTAAAATATCTAATTCTTTTTTAGTTCTGAATTTAAAGACAAGACTGACATATGTATAGCTAATATGCACTCAAGTCATATCGTCATCGCACATTGCAGATTTTTTCCTCATAGACCCAACTCCCAAATATTCTATAGTATATGTATATGTATGTACGTATTATACTCTAGTTGGTCGGGGCCAAAGGGTAGAGACAGCCTTATTCTACCTTCATTTCTGAACGATTTTAAAGCAAGACTGTTTAACCTTTGAAAAGAAGGAAAATCTGCAATGTACGATGACACTATGACTTGGGATAAAAAAGAAAATATTAAAGAGTGCATATTAGCTATACATTTCCTATGTTAGCTAGATTGTCTTTAAATTCAGAACTGGACAAGAATTTCATATTTTAAATAAAACTAGATGTTTCCACAGCAGCAACAGTAATAAAACAGCAAAAACGGCAAAGTCAGTATAAGAACTCAATAATATCTCACTGTAAACAAATCTAAAATGTCAATAAAAAGAAATAATATTCCTGACATCAAAATACTGAATGAAGTTAGAGTATCAGTATTTATAACAGACGACATACAGATAGCTTTTTATTTTAGTAGCAATTTAATATTAGCCGAGCTAGCGCGCTGTGGTTGTGTAAAACACAGCGGAGGAGGATGACAGAAAGTGGACGGAGCAGATTTAGCTTCTCTACAGGTTTACATGTTGATGCTTCTTGAACAGTGTATTGATGAAAAGTTGGTTTTTACTAGCGACGGTATTATTACATTTCCAGTAACAAGAGTAGTTGTCACCAACTCATAATTTGTATGTCTGTACCGCAGACTGTCAGATCAGCTGTTTTCGCTCTGTTTCTGTGCACGCGTGTGTATGTGGAGCTCTGCCCCCGAATCTTCTTATCCATCGCATTTCAGGCAGTCTTTTGAAATGTGTTTATATCACAGTGACTATGAAAGTGCAATTTGGATGCCAAAACCATCTTGGTTAGTCGTTCTACTGTCCCAACAATAACCAACTCTGGCCAAAAATAATTTCTTAAATCACTGGGACAGATATTATATTCTGGCTCTAAAAGCTGTTTTTCTCTCTAATACACATACACGACGTACTACTGATTCACATTAAATCACTCGGTGCACAATGTCTGTACCTGGGAGCACATTTGGGCGAGACAGAGAGAGCGCCTGCAGCCTGTTCATGTCCCAGTGAGTCAGAATGCAAAGCTGGACAGAGCAACACATCTCACCTGAGGAGACACCTGGTCAAACAAAAAAATATATCTACACGCTGAAGTACCACTACTGTGTTTGATAGCCTGAAAGTCAGTTAAGTCCCAGCCAGCACCAAAGTTGAACCCTCCAGGTATAAGGAAACTTTAAGTCGCTAGTTAGCTACAGAAATCGATTATGATTTCCAATAGGATTGTTATTAGGTTAATATGCCCAACCTGAACCATGAATGTAATTGGGAAGATACCCTGGTTAGATTTGCTCTCCTGGTGTGCTGATCAACTTGACCTGATTATTAATGATTATTTGTTATGTGAGATTTTTTAGTATGTCTAAAACCTTAGTATGAAAGCAACAGTACATGAATAGTTATTGTTTACAGGGAAATATTACCGTATACACTGCAAAATAGTTAAGTTGAACTTAAATTAATTTTTAGTTTTTACAGAGAGTGTAAAGTACCAGTTCTAATGTGAACAGTACCCAACCCTACTCCACAGGTGCTCTATGATGACAGTCTGGACAGAGTCAGCTCATAGACATGCAACCAGTGGTACAACTAGCTGTACTGCTAACTGAGCTAACCAGCTAACAATAGCTGCAGTTAGCGTTAACTCTGGTGATATGCTGACCCTTATTTTTATGAATTCAACTGGTGGCCAATTCTTACATACTGCAACTTTAAAATTGACACTGAAAAAGAGTCAATAGGTGCACCATGGGTAACACATATAGTAATGTCCCTTTGTGTACAAACAATATGTACTCATTGTTATCAGTACATGGAGAGTGCTAAAGTGTTAGCATGTAGCACTTCTCTTTAGACAACCTATCAAAGAGTCTAGTAGGGTAAACAGCAGAGAGAGAGACATGATGCATCGAGCTGCTATGATAACGTCTCTCTCTCTCTTTCTACAAAGAAAGGGATAAAGGGCCTTTTCTCCATTCCACATGCCAGCCAACTCCCAGCGGCCTCTTTGTTGACACAGCCGCCACAATGGGAACTAAAGGCCTCCCATTATGAGCCTAACCCGGGGCCCAGTCGCTGCGCTTCAGGGTTATCCAGTGCGGGCCAGCCAGCATTGGCCAAAGCCCCCTTGAATATTAGCCTGGATATATAAGACTACCCCCCCGCCCCCTACTGCATTGTTCAGCGTTATTCTGCTCCCACAATGGGACATCACACTTTGGAAGTAATTTTCAAAAAGGGAAGCCAATTAAAAATAATGGCACTTATTGTTTCTCTTTTGACACACATTGCTGAGCGCCCTGCCCCTCCCTCCTCTGTCGCTTTCTCTGCCTGTGTAGCCCGAAACCCCGGGGTTCATTCACGTCTATTATACGGACAAATTAAATAAAACCCAGTTTGGGTCAGAGGGGAGCGGAGAGCCACGGCAGCCATCGGCAGTGTTGTTGGAAAGAGTCAGGGATGGGAGGAACGCCATGGAGGGAAGGGAGAGGTGGGAGATCCTGAGGAGTGGATACCAGGAAAAACCCAGAGGAGGCTTGAGGGAGGCAGGAAGGGATGCAGACTGGCCCAGGAAGGAAAAAGACATGAATGCTGAGGTTAGGGACAGAGTTCAGTTGATGACACTTTGAGTCCTGCAGGAACTGAACTAAAGAGCTGATGCTTTTGGGACCATCTCTGTCACTGACAGGCAGAGACAGGCAGTGTTCTGATGGAGAAGTAGTGGGAAATATATGCATCTGGGAACAGTTAGAACATATGAAGAGCAAGGGGAACATCACTTGGAGCTTGTATGCTGGGCATCTATTTCTTTCTCTTCCGTGGTCTTCTCCTATTCATCCTTTCTCCTACAATGTTCCATCAAGAGGAAACAGAGAAAAGAGTGTAGAAATGACAGAGCTTGCCTCATCCTGAATGGATTGATTGATGGATGTATGGAGAACAAAGTCCTCAACTTGCCTGTCTACTGCTTTCTCATGGATAGATGGATGCCTGGTAAAAGGAGGGAAGGTATGTTTCTACTTATCAAAGAGGGAGGGCCTTTTGAGGGATGAAGGTTTGTGTTAGACAGGTGGTTGAGGTTCATTGGCCAGTGATCAGCTGCATTTATACTAAATGTTACTGTTTCTTTAGGTTCATGTGAGAAATGCAATAAATCAGACTGTATGTTTAACCTGAGGCTGGAAAGTTTCATCTGACTCAAAATGACATCACTCATGTACTTTATATCATTATTGTATATTAATGTTTGTTTTTGTAAGCAGCATAAAAGGAACTATAAACGTAATCTACCTTGTAACCTTTACTCTTGCGACCCTAAGGATTTATCATGTGACCCCCCCATAGTGGGACCTGTTGGAAAATACTGGTCTAGATGGCTAGATAAAAAGCTATTGTTTCAACTGTATGTATTAAATGTATTTCAACATGTAGAAGCTCATAACTGCAGTTTAATAGACTGTATATTTTATTTGCCATTTATTTTTTAGACTATAATTTTTGAACTGAAATCTGGTTGTTTTTAGCCAGATTTTGAATTAATCTGCAGATCACAAAAACAATGCTCATCAGCTATGTTTACATAGCGATTATAATCGGTTTAAAAGAATAAAAAAGCTCCATATAAACTCCTCAATCAGAATAAACGAGTAGTTCAAACCTTTTCATAAACCATCAAGATAAATTGAACGTTTTAACCTGATTACTGGCTGCCCTCTGTCTTGAAGTAAATGCGTGGGGAGGTACGTCTCTCTTGCTTGCCAGCTGAACTGGAGCTCTGTGGAGAGTTTTTTTTTGATACAAACTCTTACAGAACTGAACATTGTTGGATGCCAAGACAGACAATAATAAATGACCACCTATTCTAACAAGTCCAAGCAAAAAAAAATGAAGCGATTGAATTGGAATGACCAATAAATTGTATTTTCATCATCATCACGATTTAGACATGGCATGCAAAAGACTCCCTGGAACGCAACTGGTACAGAAATCTGGTATTGTATGGGCCCCTGAACATTTATTATGGTGCTGCCAGTCTTTAATCGCAATATTTAACAGTGTTATCACAGATTTTCCTCATATTGTCAACGCCCAGTATTGAACAAATTAAAAACTGCTGGAAAACTATTACAAGGCTAAATCCCCAAACAACTGAAGTAGCTGTGACCCCACCAACTATTTGTTTTACAAAAGCATGGACGAATTCATTACTTTACAACATGTCTCACAGCTATTCTAAATGTGTCGGTGCATGAAGAAAGGGTAAGATGGCAGGAAGGTGAAGTGAGGGACAGAGATGGAAAAGGAAAGGAAAGGGAAGAAGAAAAGTGAAAGAAAAGGTTGTTGAGGGAGGGGAGGAAAGGGCAGGTGGAGGAAAGCTGCTCTTTGGGGTCTTTGAAAGCAGCAGGCCCTGGCTGGGCGCTTGACCCCATTTAGGATGAGCGAGAGATATCCAGGAGAACTGTGAGGGAGAGAGAGAGAGGGAGGGAGAGACTCCTCAGCCATGCACTTAAAGGCCCTCCCCAGGAAGTCCTCATTCTTCCCGGAGCCCGACACCCCCCACCAACAGCAGAGAAAAATGAGGAAAAAGCCCTCATTTAGGATGAGTGGAGGGCAGAGATAAAGAGAGAGGACCCCCATCCTCCGCTGAGGGGGGCCCTGATATCAAAGCTTTCCCTCAGCAGGGTGGAGACAAATGTCAGCAAGAAGGAAAGGTTTAGTGTCTTTTATCATTTGATTTGGATATTGATTTGTGTGTGCAAAGCTTGTAATCAACTCCTTTGACCTTTTCTGCATTCCGCAATGTTGAATTCAAGATTGAGCGATCTGTTGTTCAGCACAGCCCACATGAAAGAAAAACCTCAAGTAGGACAGGGAAAGAAAACAGGGTTTCATCAAGTCTACAGAATACTCCACAAATCAATGTGAGTCATTATGGCAGTGGTGACATGTAACTAAGTATATTTACTCAAGTACTGTACCTGAGTATTTCTATTTTCTGTTATGTTATATTTCCTACTTTTTAGAGGAACATTTTCTACTTCTTATTTAACAGTTTTGGTTACTAGTTACTTTTTAGATTTAGACCCAAAACATATGGTAAGATAATAAACAATGCTTTCTGTACATGTTTATGCATCAGTAATACTAATCCAGTAGTAAAATGGGGATGGTAAAGTTCATTCGTTCACATCAGTGAGCACTGGCATAAAAGTTCAAAATGTGATTGACTCGAATAAAAAAGTGTGCATTGGATATAATTTGGGATTAACTCACAATGCATCATTTATAACATCTTTGCATCTGTACAATCTAATTTATATATAATTATTAGTGGAGGCTCTATGCCTTTATCATTTAGAAATGTGTTTCTCAAGATCTGTACTATAGTCAGTCTAGGGCAACACAACGTTTCAATATGGCAACCTAAAAGAGGCATGTGAATTATCCATTTATTCCCACTCAAGAATATTTCTCACCTCTCCAAAGAAAAGAAAAAAGATCTGTGAACAAACTGCAAGTTTTGGGCACTCACGAACCATATACACCTGCCGCAGTCCCTTCCAGAGCTCCACTTTTGTGATGTTTGCATCTTTCTTGTGGCGAATCCCTCCCTTTACACTGCTGCTAGAGACTAGGGATGTCCCGATCCAATCTCAAAGATCGGTGTCGGCACCGATCAAGGCATGTTGGGCGGCTGTGGCTCAGAGGCATAGCGGTTTGTCCACTAATCGGAAGGTTGTTGGTTTGATCCCCGGCTCCTCCCGCCATGTGCCGAAGTGTCCTTGAGCAAGATACTGAACCCCAAATTGCTCCCGGTGCTGTGCAT
>NW_023340206.1:2278088-2301603 GCF_004916995.1 Morone saxatilis
GAATTGTGGTTCAACAGAATCATTAAAAAAAATAAATAATGAAACTGGCCTGAAGTTAATATTTTGTTTCACAACCTTTTGAGGCAATCACTGCAATGAAGCGATTTCTGTAACTCTCAATGAGACTTCTGCACCTGTCAACAGGTATTTTGTTTCCACTCCTCATGAGCAAACTGCTCCAACTGTCTTAGGTTTGAAGAGTTTCTCCAGGCTGCATGTTTCAGCTCCTTCCACAGATGTTCAATAGGATTTAGATCAGGGCTCATAGAAGGCCACTTCAGAATAGTCCAATGTTTTGCTCTTAGTCACACATGTATATTTATACTTACTGCACATGCTTAACAGAAAACTCATACTGTGCTCACACTTACAGGCATATATTCACGATTCAACCTTTCTCCCATGGTCTAGGGTTAAAGAAATAAACCGTAATATCAAATTGTAGAAGAAAAATCGCAATAGTGTCAGGATTGTATCAGATGGGGAGATAAGTATATCGCTATCCCAGCTCAATTTTCATACTTACTAAATAAAAAGGCAACTTTGTCTGACTGCTTGTATTAACTGATGAAAGTAGCCATGTGCAGTAACACAGGAAACTGAGAATGCGATACATAGAGATGCTTCGTAAGTTACACTTGTCCTTTCACTTTTTATTGATTTGGGGACAGTGAGACAGCAGGATAGTTTGCTAGTCTTGTTGGTAAACATGCCGTCAAATTATATTTACTGTTTGTTGGATTTGAATCTTGCTAGAATAACTAATAAAAAATCAATACTCAATTTTTTTGTTTGGCAAGTGACCATGGTATAAGCAGGATAATGCCCTTCAGGTGTCCAATATTAGAATTAATGGACACTTCATCGGGCATTATCCCTCACATACAAAGTGAATCTACATAAGAAAACACACAGAACTAGTTAGTTAGAAAGTCAGAAAAGCTTTGTTGTCGTGTGTGTGTGTTTTCATGTATCTCTGCCTCAGCTCACAGAACGTTCTGCTCTGCAGAATAATTTTCAGATGTGTCAGTTAAAATCAGCCAGGATGGCACTAACTACACACACACACACACACACACACACACTGAACCTCTCTTGTTGACAGTCAGCTGTTTTCTCTGCTGTTGTGCAAAATTGGCAGAATTGTAGGTGTGTGTGGGTTTGTGTGTTTGAGAGACGGATGTGGATGTAAATGCTCTCAGCCAGGCAAACCTTACTAAAACACTAAAAAGAGAAATTGAACTTAAAATTAACTGGCATGATGTGATGATGACATGATGTTTTCCTGTTTCCTGTTTATTCCAGCGGGCACTGGCACCAATCTGTGTGAATCATTTTGCCTTGGTCTTTTTTTTATTGTTGTTTTCATAAGTGCTGAATGTTTTCTCTAAAGGAAGATTAAATATGACATGAAACTGGTTGCACATGGATCATTAGTCAGTTTAGATTTTGCCAATCACTTTTCTTACATTATTAAACTCTCCCTTCATTATGAGTTGAAGTTTTGTGTTTTTAATGACTTCATATTATTGTTAGTTATCAAAAAAAGTTCATCAGAGCAAAGGAAGTTGGTGTTGGTAGTCGGACTCAGTATTTCTATGGAGAGGTGTTTTTGGCTTGTTGGAAGTGAATTGAGGATCTTAGTTATTCTTTGACTTTGATCTGAGTTCATTTAAAACCTTCACGTCTTTGTCCTTCTGAGCAGTTTGGTGGCAGATTGAACCACAGACCTGTACATGCGCATTAGGGAAATTTGTTTACGCGCATATCAAAACAAACCTTGAACGGCACCGCAAAACATTAATAACTTTCAATTGACTTTTGAGCAGAAATTGTGTACAAAAGTAAAATATTTGAATATTTCTAAATAATGATCATTTTGATTGTGGTGTTTAACGTGATTGCATCAGGTCTAATGTGCAAGCAGAAAGCTGCCATTGTTCAGGAATATAACCTCCAGCTGAATGTCTCTCCTGAACATGCAGAGTAGTGTTACGGGTACACTTGCTCAGTTACTGACTCCATATTGTTCAAAAATAAAAACACTGGAGGTTTTTCAAGCAGTCCCCTGAGGAGAGATCAACATGGCCTGTGGCCCCCGTCTGAGTGTTTGAACTACGCAGTTGATTTTCATATAAACCCCACTGCATAAAATAATCACAGCTGCTGGGTTCAAGTGTCAGAGTAACAGTCTTCTCTCATGAAGCCAAATACCAGCATCTACCTTAAGTTTGTGTTTGCATTAGCCAGACAGGTTGGACTGATGCTGATCACTTTGATGTGTTTATTATGTGTGTGTGTGTGTGTGTGTGTTTGCATTGGCTGGAACTGGCTCCGCTCCCTCAGAGGGACTATCATTGCTGGTAATCCTCTTCATGGTCGACTAATCTGTTTTCGCTGGGGTCACTCTATCCCGGTCTTCCCTGCCTCCCTCTCCCCACCTCTCCCTCTATCACCTCCCTTTCTTTTTTCTTTTCACCCCTCCTCAGCAGGGTTCCTCCCTCTCTCCATACCTCAATCTGCAAAGGTCACTTTTTCATTCTTTCCTCCTTCTCACCATATTTCCCTCCATCCCTCCTTCCCCTCCCTCAGACTGCCCTTCTCCCTTTCAGAGCACTAATCTCATTACACAGAGAATCAAAGCTTTCATATTTACCCCTGTCCATTTGAAAATCAAACTACTAATGAGAGATTAGGTTTCTTCTGCCTTCCTTCCTCCTCCTGTTCTATCCTTCACACATCCTTCCTCCTTCTACCATTCCCTCTATGTCACCCCCAACAATTTGACATGTTGTGGAGTTACCGAGGCAATTCTTTTAGTGAGCTGGAGTCAGGACAGACAGAGCTGAACTTAACATTTAGACTGGGAGCAGGGGAAAAGTTTGCATCTAGATCTTAGAATCTTTCCAAAGATAATATAAAAAACCTTAACACCATCTCTAAAGCCAACTGATGTACATGATACTGCAATGATAGAAAAATCAACAGTTTCAGGGAAAGTTCTATCTGTAGCTACAGCGCAGCTTGTCAGATACAACAGACTGGGACTGCGTCCACACCAAGGCTTCACAGGCGTCATGAGGCCTTCTTAATTTTAATGAGCGCAACATAATCGTTTAAAAAATGTCACAGGATGAGGGCGGTGGAGACCAGACATCAAAAAGCTGAGAGTTGCTCACCAAGAAACAGCTTCAGCGCTCAGGTAGCAATTATTTTCATTATCAATTAATCTGTCCATCTATCTATATAGTTGTGTGTAATGGTGCACCAATAAGCATTAACTATTACATCCTCATTGACAGCTGTGTATTTATTGGCAGGCAACATGACACAACTTAAACCGCAGCCTGTTAGTTATTGGCAGCTTAACACAGTCCACAGAATGACAGTGGAACTGACTGAGTCTGTGTGTCAAAGACTGAATAACCTTCCTGTGGAATAAAATAAATGCGGGTGTTTGTAGAGTTCCCCGGTCAAAGTAATTAGAGCGAATATTGTCCAATTACAATTGGTGACCGATCAATCGGAGCACCCTTTAGTTATGTGGTCCATAAAATGTTGATCAGTGTTTCCCAAAGCCCAAGATTTGTCCACAGCCCAAAGATATTCAGTAGACTGTCACAGAGGACTAAAGAAACCAAGAAATATTTACATTTGAGAAGCTGAAAATGACTTAAAATTATTAATTAATTATGGAAATGGTGATTCATTTAATAGTTAACAACTAATCATTGCAGCTCTATTCAAGTAAGTTCCTCTTAAACTAAACTTGATCCAAAAACATGAGATTCATATCAATCTTCTCACCGGTCTTGGAAAAAAAGCTATTGCCCCAACATGTTGAAGTTAATGTTAAAATTGACCATTCTTATGCCAGATTTGACAATACCCATCAACAAATTGATATATCAGCTCACTCCTCCATCCTCCATCTTGCCCTCTCCTTTTGTATCCTTATATCCAATCATCTCCCCATCCTTTTCAACCCTTCAGCTTACCTCTGCTCTCACCACTAACAAAACCACAATCAGATTTCTTCACACACACAGTCACACACACACACAAACAGGCAAACTCAAACACGTGGTCTAATCATATTTCTTCCTATCTAGAAGCAATCAGTGATAGTGTTGGCTGCTCCCAAGCGCCTTGACAATACTGGCAGAGAGGGAGGCTGCACATGCTCTAATTAAATTAAATGTGTGTGCTGATGTGTGTGTATTGTGGAGTGTGACGAGGGAGGGGAGGTACAAATAAAATGTAGCTGCAGCATCAACACTGCTTGACCTGTCTGTAGCAGATGGAAGAATGATGGGAAACAAAGGTTTGATGTGAAGAGCTCAGCTGGAAGCATTAAAGGTCAAAGCAGAATGTTGATCATCGCTGCTGCATTTACATATCATTAGTGTTTTTTTTTCATTTTCTGATTTTGCACAGCATTTCTCACACATCACTTGTCAGAGCGTCTGTCTTTTTACCCAAAATTCTTGAATTATAGTTCCTTGTGTTTTCATGTATGATAGTTCCAAGAAAATTCCTGTCCACGGGACAAACAAAAACAACAACTGTAAAAGCTTTCCGAATCCTAAACTCGTAGTTTGTATCACCGTCTCCACAGTAGAGAATAATCTCTATTGCTGGACACGAACATTGATGCTGCACAGTTCTGCAAAATTCTGTTCAATGACAACATTTTTAAGATCTCGCTTCATACAATATATGTGCGTAATAGCTACAGTACGGTTAAGGTTAGAAAAAGATTGTGCTTATAGCAGATAAACGTTTTATTACATTCAAGCCCTCACCAAATGAGTTCACACAACGCTCATTAAGCCCATCACCACCAAGTAAATCTCTGTATTTCGAAGTATACTGGACTTTTTATATCTGGTCTGTGGCGACATTCCCGCCGTCAACCAGCAATGACTGGTTTACCAGAGCTGAAGTGGAGCAAGAGGGCCACTGCACATAGGAGTATAGGAAAAATATAGGGGAAATGTTTCTGATGCTCCAGGTAAAAACAAACTCAGCATGAGGGCGGGGGAGACGGGGGGAGCTCACCTGTAGGCATACATTGACAGTGTTTGTGTAATTGCTCTCACTGCTAGAAGGGGGAGACAAAAGTTCTGTACTGCAGATTTGATAAAGGGCTAGACAACTAGAGGGAAAGAAAGTTCTTTGGTCAAAGCAGCTACAAGGAACTTTCCTTTTGTGTTCATTCTGGCACCCCCTGTGGACAAAGGCAGTAGTGTTTTTACCGCGTCTTTCTGGTGGCAGGCGTTAAGAGTAATAACTAAGTAAAATAGCCGATCTCTGGGTGATGGTCTTGTTGGTTTATGTGGGTCATATAGAGGCATAAGTATTAAATTGAGTTAAAATTGGTTAAAAGATGTAATAAATGTAATAAAAAGACTGTGACGGTGTAGCTACCAGATGTGCTCAGGGTCCTGCTGTTACAGATGCTGTACATCTGCACATTTTGACTGGCTGTACATTGGAAAGGCATACTGCCCGATTAGTACTGTGCATGTGAAATTACTTGTTCGCTACTCCCATTATAAAAAAAACAATGTGTTACGATGTGTTCATTTTTCATGTAAAAATTCCTTATCTTAAAGCTGTGCTTGTTCCCATAATGTATGGTCTGTGTATGTCTTACAGATACATGCTTACACATGTGATGTACATATAAGTCACCATTTTATATACCTCATCAGGCTGCATCCAGAAGACAATACGATTTTTCAAAAAAAGTCCAATAACATTCTGAGCTACATGAGTTAGATCTAGTACCTACACCGGGACTCTCCTGCATGTTGTATGTATCTGATTTGAAAATGTGCGATTCATTATGTCATCACTGGATGTAAAACAGAACAGGTTTCAGGTAGAGTGAAATTACCCGTTCTGCTGCTTACTACAAAAAAGATCTTTGCATCCATTGCATGCAAGAAAAGTGCATCCATTACAGAGGTCCTCCATGTTAAAACATGTTTTTGCTAAAACTAAACTAAATGATACGACTGTACTGTGATGAAACACATCAATGCTGGTGTTAATATTGACATTCTTATCACATTTATGAAAAGGGCTCAACACGCCCTCTACTGTTTTAAATCACCTTGGAACTTCTAAGCCCAATGTTAACATAGACTCGAGTGTTTGGGACTAATTTATGTCACCACATTTATATAAAAAGATTGTTAATGCCCTCTAATCTGAGGAGGGTGGCCCACCTCCACTTTTGAGTGAAACTGCTGCACTCATTTTCAGATGTGTACTGAGACGCATCATTCACTGGAGCTTCTGCTAACTGTCTACTTAGTATTTTTCTATTCTGGTGCAATGTTCCTGCTATGCTGCTGTGGTCTGTCAATGGCTCCAGTCTGTGTCGTGGCCACGCCCTCTAAAGTCACTGTCATTTGCACCGTTCTGCTGCATGTTTGACATTTGCTGAGAGGCAAGGAGCCAGCAGGATTGAAGCGTGTAGTCACACTTTAACTAGTTTTTGACCACTTTTAGCACTATGGAGCAATAATTTAATGAGCAGGCAGGAAAGGCGATACATCAGCTGGTAAAGGGTTCTCACTAATTCACTGACCATGTAATAAAAAGCATAGCAATGTTCCAACAAAGACAGTGAACACAATAATAAAAAAATTTCTTTGCAGATGTTTTAAAAGAAAGGAATTGCATTCAAGACCTAAAGTATACACAAGTATATTTGTTTGTTTACAAGAAAACTCCACAGTGCACCTTAAAAAACACGTTGACTGTAAAATGACAGTAAATTCCCAGTAAATACACAGCTCTGTGATGGACTACTTATGGAAAAGGAAGTATAATATGCAGTACTCCAGTCGGAAACATCTCTGCACTGTTTTTAAGACAGACAGCCTATCTGTCTCCCACTAGTTTCACACCATTACTGCCGGGGCCTATTAGCGATAAATGATGTGGCTGCTAACTGTGAAATTACTCCGATAGAGATGCTGTTGAAAACAGCTGGAGGCCTTGTTTACATTATGAGCTTAATACTGAATTTATCCATTTTTTGCAAACTTGCAATGTGTAAGTGCTGTCCATAAAAGGACAGACCAGCTCAGAATATGTATTTTTGGGGTTGGTCTTGTCTGTTGAGAATGCTGTAAGAATGCCATATCTGTACGAGAAATGACTGAATAAATGGTCTTGTAGTTCCGGTGTAAGCGCAGATTTCTGTGCCTGAAGCCTGGGCTGTCTGGCAGACAGGCAAAACCCATTAGCAAGGCTCTGTTAGCGATCGTCTTGTAAACCGAGGCCCCGGGCATTCATTAGGCATCAATCAAAGGACGAGGTGCGATGATTAAATGATGAGTGCAAATGCTTAACAGTGTTCGGTACACCAGGCCACTTTACTCTGACACTTGAAAATGGGGGAAAATGGATGGAAGAAAGATGATGTTAGTCTCCATGTAGATGGCTGGAACTGGTTAATTTATTCATGGCAGTTATTAAAGAAAGTGAATTTCAAAACCTTGAAGTCAAAGCTTGATGATGCCTACGAATGCTGGTGGAGCAAAGGAAATTCAGAGTGCTCGTGTTGGCTCTCAGTAATCATTGTTAAATTACACTTAATTTAGGAATTCACAGACTTTGTTCCTACTTCAAAGCTCAGAAAGCATCAGTAAGCTTTTAGTAGGCGGACTCTTTCCAAAATCAAACACCAGAACCAAGTTTGGGATCTGTGATATATGAGAAACTTTGACAATGCTCAGGCACCCATTCAAACATCAATATGGTTGTTTCAGTGTATATTGAGCTTACATGGTGTTTGTTTTTACTTTATTGTACTTCTTTAGTCAATTTTAATTACCAAGAGAATGATACTGGTTATTCAATTATGTGTACAGTCTATAATTAGGGCTGCAGCTATGAATTATTTCAGTAATTCAGTATTCTACTGAGTATGATGATTAATTGTGTAATCGAACAAGTAATACTTTTGCTTTTATTTACTTAGTATTAAAGTAAGCAATAGTAAATATACAAAATAGAAAACTAATTGGTTCTCGTGTTACCTGTAGGATTTTTTTCAGCAGCAAGGGAAAGCCTTCTGTTGTACCCCTCTGTACTGGTAGTGGAGTATTTTCAAAGTGCGATATTAGTACTTTTACATAAGTAAACAATCTGACCCTTCCTCCACCCACAGTCTAACTGCAGCTGTGTGTTACCGGCTGAGCCTCCCCTTTAGAAAAGTCTTGAGTCTAGTGGGTTTGTTGTGGGAAGTGGGAGTCTTTCCCGGGGTGTGACGAGTTGTTACGTTACTTTAGTCAACCATAAAAGTGTGGAGACACTCAGGTTGCAGTGCAATAGTAAACTGAAAGGCTGCGTGTTTGCTGCCACAGAAAATCAAAAGTCCCTGGTTATGTAATACACAACAACAGATTTGGTGAAGACTGTGCACGGCTAGTTAGTTAGCAGCTATGAGTCAAGTTAAAGACAATTAAAACAGCCTAAACCAGAGGTCTCCCAATACACTGATGCTGTGGCAGGTTAGATCACTTTCATAATAAACACACTATACGGGGGGGGGGATTAATTGATTGATTGATTGATTCATTCATTCATATAAGAATGGGGATTGTTATCTTCTGCAATTATAAATTAGTTCTCAGATTCCAAACATCAATTGTTTGTATGTTGTTATTTTATGTTCACAGGAATTCAACTGAGAGCACAGGGACTGCACACACACACACACACACTGCAGTGAGACAAGCGTTAGGGTGCATTTTTGAAACAATAACTGGGGCCCATGACAATGTCTTCCCACAGAATCCCCTGGTAGGTTAATCCAATCCTTCACTATCACTTTTACCATCCCCTCGTGTTCACTGTCATCTACACTGTACTTTCACATAAAAAAACAGAGATACCTTGAGTGTCTGTGTCATCATAATATACAGAAATAGAAGCTGTTTGTCAAACGTATTCCATTCCTTCAGAAATGGAGAGAAAATGAGGCTTTCAGAAAATACAGTAATTTCCCAAGAGATTATTGAGCTCTTTTTATATAAAAGTCATCACAACTTTACCCATATGATTAGATAATGCAGCCTGGAATACTGGTGTATTATGCAGCTCTAACATTTTACAATTTATGCTGAAAGTTTCCTTTACAGTGAGGAAAACTTTCAATTTGAATAAAATACTGTTGTAATACTGTAAATGACTCTTTTCATCATCAGCTGTGTTAGTACTGCAATCGTATCCAGAGTTCAGAAGGCTCAACTGTTCACTTCACATGACATATGTCATAGCTTGCTGTTGTATATATGTACTGTATGTGTGTGTGTGTGTGTGTGTCAGTAGGACTGAGCTCCAGTAGAGCTGACAGCTTGCTGTGACAGAGAGCCTTAAACAAACCCACTGGGTCGGCTGCTGCACAGGAGAAATGCCTTTGATTCTATTAAGCCTGTGTGTGTAGGTGTGTGTGTGTGTGTGTGTGTGTTCGTGGCCTGTTGGCTTAAAGATCTCAGGCCTAATAGCAGGGTGAAGATGTGAAGAACGTCCTTACTGCTGTTTTATTTACAAGCACTCTTCCATCCTCTGCTGCTGTCCAAATAGTGTGTGTTGAAAAAACATTTAATGTAAAATCAACATGATCGGTTAATAAACTTATGTGCCAAGAAAGCTCTGCATTTGAACATTCATGTATCCTGAGTGTAAACCAAACGAACCCACAGCAGCGGAGGTGCAGGCAGTGTTTCCAGCACTGTCCCACTGCTCCACTGGCTGTTCCAAACAATGCCCGCACTGTGCTCTCTGGGTATTTCTAGTTAGGCCCTGCATAGTATGGGTTGGGCTTTAACTCATGGATTCAGAACTTGTACTGGTCTGAGGAGACCATAATAAACTTATGTTATTGGAGGTTTAAGAAGAGGTGAAATTATTTAGACTGGGTTGCACCAGCTATGTTTAATATGTGTGTTTGTGTGTGTGTGGCAGAGCGTCTTGGTTTTTATTTCGCCGCCCGTTAACAGCTGCATCTGCAGCGACACTTCACTAGAGAGTGGAGGTCTTGCCTGTTGGCTCCCAACAAAAGAGCACAGTGAAAGGATCTGTTGGTAGTCATATCCACATATTTCACTACAGTTTAAACTTCCTTTTCAAAGTAAAAGCACTGTAGTAATCTTTTATTTAACACTTGACTTGTAAGAAGAAGAAGAAAGAAGAATTTCTGGAAGTGAATTGGTTGAAGGGCAGTCTCTCTCTCTCTCTCTCTCCTCAATCGCGGGTCTCTTCTCCTCGCATCCTCTCTCTCCTCTCTCTCTCTCTTTCTCGTCTCGTCCTCGTCGTCTCGGTCCCTCTTCTCTTCGTCCGGGGCCGGCCTGTGAGTTGTGGGAGTGCCGGGCCCCACGTTTTCTCTCTCACCTCGTTCTGTCATCTCTCACTCTCTCTCTACTCCGTGTGTAAAACCAGCCGACACTAACCGGCCCAGTAACTACTAGCTAGTTTGTAAGCTAAATCAGCTACTAAATTTGGTTGCACCAAAACCATACTTGTTTTCCACATACAGTCATAACACTAGGGAGATGGGGGCGCCCATCTCAATTCACCATCTCATAGTCAAGGCTAACCAAATATGTAACAGTATATCAAAGCGCACGTAAGTTCCGAAAAACATGTACCTTGCATTATCGGTCGTCACAAATGAGCAAACTGCAAGAATCTGGTTGAGTATTTACCGATACGACGAGTCAAAGGGGATTGTTTCATGTTCGCCCATCCTATTTACCTTGACGTACCACTGCTTTATTAGAGAGAGCTGGTTGTGGTCTGGCAGATGGATCTAGCCAACGCTTCGTGTTGCGGACCCACTATGGGCGAGAAGCATAGCGCCCTCCCTAGCACGCCACACCACCTGTTTTTGGGAATTGTGGTCCAATCGGTTCAGCAGACATTCACTGATTTAAAGTTGGTGCTGCGTCTGCTGGGTCCCTGCTCCTCTCCTGACTCCCTCATAAAGACAGACACAGTGAATGGACAAATCCAGAACTTATTGTGCTAAAGTTCCCACTCTGGATGCAAAGAACAATCCTCCAACTTGAAACAGAACAAACCACCTCCTCTTTCCCTCGGCGTTCAGGTGACTGTGATTCTGTTCGCTACAAAGGCCTTCATACATCATCCATGCAGTGGATGACAAATACTGCCTTAAAGTCCAGCTGGAATCAAACTGTTTGTTTTTTATCTGTAAATCACATGTCCTGTGTTCCCTTTTGATATCCAATCAAATTGCATAATTTTTAACCATATTTTGTTAAAGCAGTAACAGCAGTGGTCTATCATGGACAGATACCTGCTATATAAAAGCCTTTCAACAACAACCTTTATGGCTTCATGTTTAAGTTTCCATTTATTTCACTTACAGACATGAACACACACATTGTCCTGCACCTTAACTTGTTTAACAAGCCACCAAGCAAACATAGCCAATTGGCTGCAGCACATAAACATATAAATGATCACATTGATGCTTTACATGCTAGCGTGAGTGTGCATCACTGCTAACAACACACTTTGTTTGTTTGCTTTTTCTCTTGTTCCACTTCCAGCCTGCCAGCTGCTGTCAGTCAAACAGACTTCTGAGAGGAAAGGATTTTTTTTTATTAAATTAAGAGGAACTTTTCCTTCTATCTTATAACTTGCTCATGCTCAACTTGGTCTTTTTAAAATATGTTTAATGAAGGGTTTACATGTCTGAACTTGATGCTATTTAAATCAGAGCACTTGTGTAACCGGATGTTATTTTTCTGCGTTATTGTCTTAATCATTTTGCAATTGTACTTTTGATATGCATGTAAACAAGCTTTAATTATGCCCTTTTCATCCTGTAACACTGCATGGTTGGTCACGACTGTCCAAACAAAACCACGACTACAATGGTTTGTCTTTAGTAAACTGCCTGAGTGTGTGCTACGAGGCCAGATTAATGGGTTAGTGAGGTATGCACACCTAACCTGCTCCAGAGGAGGTTATGTTCAGTGATTGTCAGCTGAGAAAGATTAAGAGAAAGAAGTTATATTCGCAAACTTTTTGAGCCATACGTTAGTAATGCCACTGAATTAATCTGTGCAATTACAGTAGAACAAACTTTATGCTACATGTTGCCATAGGAACTTACATGTAGTCATTTGGTGATGCAGAGAATATTTGGTGGTATGGTATGAGCCCAAAATAAACAGATTTTGCTGTGATTTAATGTCGATAAATGGATCAAAAGGATGCCAAAATAACTACATTATGATGGCAATTAGTAAAAAGTCTGAATCTATACTTTGTTGCCTCTGTGCGTGTTTAGAAATGCTTGTTTTCTGAACAGAGTTCGGATAGTAAAGTAAAACCGACAACTGGAATCTAGTAAAATGCATATTTTCAGCAACCACCAGGTAGTCTACTTCCCCTCTTTTCTCAGAGCAATCTCCTGTTTTGCCCGGTCTCTATATAAATATAAAGCTCGGAGGAGGGGGGGGGGTCCTCACTGGTAATCCACTTTTTAATCCCAAAATAAATTTAAAAAAAGCTCTCTTCTTGCCAAACGTCTCCAGATCAGAGCAGGATCCGGTGTGACTACGGGTGTTTATTCCTCCAGAAGCTCTGGCTCTCTTCTGCAGCGCCTCAGGCTCAAGCGGCTGTCTGTGGGCCAGCAGCAGCTCTGGCTCTCCACCCCTTCTCCGCGATATGCGCTCAAAGTTCAATATTTTCAACTTGCAGGGGCAAGTGTATTGACTTTGTTTGTAATCTACTTGCTCAAATACTTTTATTTGCGTTGGTGGGAACGCAGCATTACACCGTATATCCTCCATTCACTTAAAAAACAATGAAGGCACAGCAAGTACAGACCATGTTGGTATATTGATATTTATCACAGGTAATATTTCAATCAATACAATTAATTTTACTATTGGTCAAAAACTAAAGTGATCTCATATATCCTTCCTCCTTATGGGACAGCGTTAGAACTAAATGCATTTTGAGTATGATGTTTAAACACTGTATAAAGTTTAACAGCTCTACAATGTGCAGTTGTCAGGTTAGAAATAAACGGGAAGAGTCACACTGAGTGGGAAATATAAATATATTAACTCCAGACTTTACTAAATTAGCAGTTTTACTGCCAGCATCCTCTCTTGACTTATTTGTAGTAGTAACACTGCTGCTTTTTGATATCATTTTTTATATTCTTCATTTCTCTGTTATAATGACCTGTTCCTCTTGCCTGAATTAGGCGCATGCGATTGGTCCATTTTGCGCAGAAGAAGAGTCAAATGACGCACCAAACCCTCTTTTATGGGAATGTGCACAGAGCCTGATGAAGAAAACCCTGCTGCGACACTATTGTCTCTGACTGGGATTTGAGGTTCTGTCAGGCCAGCTAAGACTATGTCAAACTAGCTTTGCAGTACACCTTCTCGCTGTGAAAATTCAGAACTAGATTCAGCTTATTTGAATCTATCTGAGAGGCCCTTGACCACGCACACACCAAGAAACAAAGCCAACAGAGCTGATGATGGTAACTATTTCTGTTCACTTTCACACAAGCATCAACTCTCAAAGGTCAACATCTTCTAGATAGTATTCTAAATGAAACCATCCAAATGTCCCTGAAAAACTTAATTCTCCTTATTGACTGTCAGTTGAATCATTTAGAAAATACCTGAGTTCATTAATAGTCCCTGTGTGGTTTGCCATGAAATCAATATATGAATAGACGCTACATAAAATAAAGCCATGTGTGCTCTCTGACAACATATGATTACTTGGTCAGTGTGAAATATTTCTGTCAATTCACTGATTTGATTTGCACCTCTGAGACTGACTCTGCTGGATTTTCTTGATGCTGTAAATTCTGCATTTCAGAGATACAATGTGCTTGTCTCTGTGTGTCCGTGTGTTTCAGTGCTGGATGCAAAAAGGCAGAAAGAGGAGATTGTCACAGTGTGCGCAAAACAGATCATACAAGCCACTTAACAGCACTATAGCCAACTGGTACAAGGGAGCGAGAGGAAAATCCAGCCATGCCAGCGTGCCAATATAGTTTACCAGCTCGCTGAGAGGCGGGCAGCACCTGACAGATGCCACTTGGGAGCATAATCCCAGAGGGCTGAAAAGATCCTCCACATGACGGGAAGCCAGTGAAGCAGGAGGAGACTGGAATACCAAACAACAAAATGCAATGTGAAATCGAATTAGGATTTTAAATGAAATATCTATCATATCTATCTCTTCCTTTTTCACTGTGTATTAGTCGGTCGACAAAAAAAGAATATTATTCTGATGATGAATTGATGTTTTGAGTCACTTCTTTAGCCCATCAGCTGGTTTCAGACACTCAGATGTTGTGATTTCCTGTGTTTCTCTCTCTTGTATCATAGTTCTGTTTTTGATAAAACAAGTGATTTGACAAAATAATCATTAGTGGCAGCCCTAATAAAATATTAATATTATTAACATTATTATCATTATCATTATTATTATTGGCGGTAGTAGTGGCAATAGACTTAACAATTTAATAACATTTCAATTCAACCAGGTATTGTTAGTTTTCAAACGGCAGTGTGTTCTCAATAAATGAATCTCTCTCTTTTGCTCAGCAGAATTGTCCTTTATTCTTATTATAAGAGCAGAAGCATGTAAGTAAACCCGGGCCTATAGCAGCTGGTTGACGGTGGCAGCATTACACTTCATTACTTTATTAAAATGTGAGCATTAAAACCCTCTGATATTTCTAACATGTACAACAGGATTACAGTCATTTTAGTATGGGGGTTAAATCTCTCCCTCGTTCTCTCATGCTGTCCACACAGCTTTGGTGAAACAAACAAAAGGGGCGCTTTGAATGGCACGTGCTCCAGGCGTCAGTCACCTGTTTCCTAGCAACTGGCAAAACAGAAAAGCACCTGTGGCTCTGAATAGGAGGCTGTGTAGCCCTTAGTTTGACAAAACCCAGGGAGAAATTAAAAAATATATAGGCCTTTTAGTTATTATTATAAGCTATATAGGTCATATTTTATAAAATAGTAATAAGCCCCATTAAAATAATTAAATCTCAAAATCAGATCCTATATGGTATCTAATTTAGAAAGACATGATTACTTCAGAGCCCATGCTAATGAGCTTAATGGGCTCCTTCTGTACCTTCAGTTATTAAGCTCCTAAAGCAGCTGTAAATGTAGACTATTTATGTGAATGTTAATGAAAATACTATCATTGTTTACCTAGTTCTGTACTTTTTGTACTTGTTGTGATGGTGACGATGATGGTCTTATTAAGGCTATGATGAATCATTTGGCCACCATGTTTACTTTATTTTGTTTTCATTAAATGTGTCCTTGCTGTAACACAGGCTTCTTGTTTCTGCAAGCAGCAATTCCCCTTACTGTTAAACTTTTATTTGCTGTAAAATGTGTAAGAAGAGAACAAAAAAAAGCTAAGTGCTAAATGCTGTATAGGCTGCCTAAAGCGGAATAGTGGGAATTAAACTGATTACATGTTGTGTGTGTTTTAGCTACACACACAAAACAGATGACAGAGGGAGTAATTTTTAGGTCTCGCGCTCCGACGTCACCAGAACCTCGAGCCCCTGCATGCAAATCACGTCTGCGCTCGAGCCTCTCCATTGGCCGTCTCTCGCTCATTTAGCTGCTGTCAGAGCGCGCGGCCCAGGCACGCTCCGGTAACTTTTCCCAGTTCAGCTTTAACCAAAGTAAGCTCCGGCAACCGGTTTCTATTCAACCCGGCGCTCGCGGATCACAGGAAAAGGGCAAAAAGGGGAAGTTCGTAGCAAGTTTACCTCTGAGTGGATTTCATCCTGAGACTACAGCACCTTTTCATCTCTCGCTCTGCTTCTACCACTCTTCATCTCTCTCTTCCTCGGAGGTTTAGCTGCGCGCGGGCCAGCCTGAATGTTTCTGTGTGTTTGACTGAGAAGTGTTGTCCTACCAAGACGAGGTGAATGTACAGCATCATGATGGAAACGGACTTGCATTCCCCCGTGGTGCCCCAGACCAACCCATCCAACCCGGGGGGACACGCGGGAGGAGGAGGCGGGGGGGCCGGCGGCAAAGTCCCCCAGGACAGAATCAAGAGACCCATGAACGCTTTCATGGTCTGGTCCCGGGGCCAGCGGAGGAAAATGGCACAGGAGAACCCCAAGATGCACAACTCGGAGATCAGCAAGCGGCTGGGCGCTGAGTGGAAGGTGATGACCGAGGCGGAGAAGAGACCGTTCATCGACGAGGCGAAGCGGCTCCGGGCCATGCACATGAAGGAACACCCGGACTACAAGTACCGGCCGCGGAGGAAGACCAAGACCCTGCTGAAGAAGGACAAGTACTCGCTGGCCGGCGGACTCCTCGGCTCCTCTGCGGGTGTGGGGATGGGTGGCGGGCAGCGACTGGAGAGTCCTGGAGGGGGCCACGCAGGGGCAAATGCGGGCTACGCCGCGCACGTGAACGGCTGGGCGAACGGCACGTACTCGGGCCAGGTGGCGGCTGCGGCGGCGGCGGCTCATGCGATGATGCAGGAGGCGCAGCTGGCGTACACGCAACACCCGGGCACCGGAGCTCACCCGCACCACCCGCACCACCCGCACCATCACCCGCATCACCACCCGCACAACCCGCAGCCCGTGCACAGGTACGACATGAGCGCCTTATCTTACAGCCCCATCTCAAACTCTCAGAGCTACATGAGCGCCTCTCCGCCGGGCTACGGCGGGATCACCGGCTACACTCACCAGCACCAAAGCTCCGGTGTCTCCCCGGTGTCCGGCTCGATCGGAGGGACTTTGGGGTCCCTTGTGAAATCTGAGCCTAGCGTGAGCCCCCCGGTTTCCACCGCGCGCGCACCGCCACCGTGCCCTACGGGGGACCTGCGGGACATGATCAGCATGTATCTGCCCACCGGCGAGGCGGCGGGAGACTCCAGCGTTCATAGCAGACTGCATGTGCTCCACCCGCAGCACTACCAGAGCAGCGGCTCCACTCCGGTAAACGGGACGGTCCCTCTGACTCATATTTAAATCTTTAAATGTACTATAAGCACTACAAACCACAACCAAATATTTAAAAACTAGATGTGGGCGCAGGCTGCTGAATTGTAAATTATAGGCGGTTATAGCCATAAAAATGCAATCACTTTGAACAAACTTTTTTATTGTTATTTTTATTTTCTTTCAGTGATGGATTTCTGTCTGTCCGAGCTAAAGGAAAGCGCATCCGATTTACTTTTGCTCTCTGGAACAGAGCATGCCAAGTTTTGACACGATTTAAATTATAATCCGTGAAGGCTGGTGCATTTTGAAGGTTATTTTTTTCCGACTTTTCTGTGGAATTAAAAGGCACCAGCTGTGTGTTTGAGGGACCCTTAAAACCTGTTTAAAGAGGGAAGCGTATAATAAATGGAGGGCGGTGTGGAAGATGTGTTAAAATAAAGTTTCTAGGCTGCAATTTAAATTGATTTCCAGTTTTAATGCTTGTAAACATGTGAGTCAGTCGGTGTAATTTGAATTTGTTTTTGTTGTTGTAAAATCTTGTACATTGTGAATAAATAGGCCTACTGAAAACGCTTTAATGCAATTGTACATAATTTACAAAATACCAAGCCCCATTTTCGGGTTGAAGACGAGACAATTTTGCGCTGTGTTGAATAAATTTTCCAAGAATTTCTTCTCTTGGAGAAAGTGTTAGATTTGTTCGTGGGGGATTTATTTGTTGCAAGAGGCTCATCTAAAGTGTTCCTCCAATATTTGATGTTTCTTTACGTTTATTCCATTTCTGAAATCTGTTTGAAAATGCTGATAAGCTTATTGTTTGACTCTTGGCAAACAGTACAAATCTGCTCCAAATGCAAATGATAACAAAAAAGAATAATTACAACATTACAGGCAGATGTGTTTTCTCATTGATGCCAATGAAAAGATTAATTATCAGCTGGGCTGTTAATTGATTCTTTAGAATTTAAAATAATGGAAACATATTTTATTTGATTTTTTTAGATAGAGTAAAAATCAGTTAACCTTCTAATTACTCGTCTTATAAACCGGCATAAATCTGGATAATGTGCATTTTATCACTATAAATTCATGCTGGACATCAGAATGGGTAATGTGCCATATTAAGGTGATGGGAGTTATGTGAGGATGTGGAATTTTAATAGGGAAATAGCCAATGAAAATAGAATCTATACAGGCCTACATTGTTTCCTTGAATGTATTTTATTTTAAATTTTGATTTTATATCAGCGTTTTCTATCCTAGGATTTCATTTAGTATTTGGAAATTATAATGCCCACAATATATAAACATAGGATCAAATATTTTGTAGGTGGATAGTTTATCTGACAGTCTGTAACTCAAAGGTTGCACTGAACACTTGTAATATCAGCCTAATAATGTCCTAATCTTCCATTATTCTATCATTTTAAATGGGGCCATAATGATTTTAACTAAAGCACATGTTCGGGTTTTTTACTGTTTATTAATGCCAGAACAAACACAGTATATGCAAGACAGAAACAAAATGGGGATGTATTCCATTTGAATGAGTTATGTTTGTTATGTCGGTTTCCTATTTTCTGTTTCTTATTCTTTCATATTTTTTAAAAAGCCTTTTCCCCATGAGCTATTGTACTGTACCCCTGCATCTAAAATATGTACTCTTCAGGAGGAAAAGGCCTTTCATTCATCCTATTCCAATTTTTTTACCTCCTCAAATTCTAGCACAATTATCTGTATTTTGGCCAGCATCATTGGAAATTTACTTTATAACCTCAATGATCAGACCCAAGTTTCTATGCTGAAATTGTTCTTCTGTTATAACATCGCACTCAAAGGCCAAGCAAAGCAAAGTTTCTTCCTCTTTTCGTGGTCGTGACCTCAGTAATCTAGATCTCAAGCAAAAGTAAATCCGACAACAAGAGTATCCGCTGCTCAATGAACTACTAATTCTTCAGCTGGCTTCAATTGGGCCCACTTCACTCCACCTGGGTCCCTCACAGGTCCTTAAAATCTTCCCCCGGTTCCTCACCCACAGCATCAAACGCCTGCATCTCTGTGAGTGTAATTCTCCCGGTTGTTAAATTATTTCCTTCTTTAAGTTTGATGGCTGAATCAGTGGAGGCCCCGGGGAAGGATGGGGTAAGGGAGAGAGGGATGAATGAGCGGAGAGCAGAGAGGCGGAGGAGGAGGGAGAAGGCGAGGAGAGGAGGTTTTTTGTGTTGGAGGAGAATGGGGATTAGTCCTGGTGTAAGCTGGGGCAGCCCGGAGGTCACCCCCAACAAAAAGCCCAGCAAACAACACCCCTGGTTTTATCAGACTAATTCCCACTCGGGTCTGGGCTTAAAAACCAGAGGGCAACGTGGATGCAAATAATATATAATAAAGCTGTTTTCATGCATGTCAGGGGTTTATGCTGAAGGTATTTATTAGACGCCTCAATGTTCCCTAATGTGATTTTTTTAAGTTAAATTTCATATCACATTCATTTAAATTCCTTGGGTTTGTCGTTCTTGGTTTATTTTCAGAAATTACAAATTAGATTTTATTATAACTTTATTCATAAAAATAATGCATATACATTGAAATACAACCCAACAAACCTGTGTGTAAATATGCAGACAGGGTCATTTTAAAGGATTAATGCATAAATACTTAAATAGGTTATATTTTTTAATTTGTGGTGGTTAAGAAAAGACATTTTTAACCACCTTTTTATTTGCATTTTACTACTGCATGACTGATAACAATAAATGTTAACTCTTGTTTTCTCATTCTTTTAGATCACATTGATGTAACAAAATATAAAGATACATTTATAACCTGCCTGGGATCATTTAAACAGTTTTCTATAGTGACAGTCAGTAATCATGGCTGCTTATTTATGCCTAAAAGAATTCCACATTTGATCGATAATTGATTCATTGATGTGGGTTGAAGATCCAAGATCTGGAGATTTGTTGTTTAGACAATACATTTAGTCATAATACATAAACTGACATTAAAGAGTAGAGTTGCAATTTTTAGTCGATTAATTGCTAATCATTTTTGACAAACGAAAAAAACAAATCTCAAACATTATCTGGTTCTAGCCTCTTAAATGTGAGGATTTTCTGCTTCCTTTGCCATTATAATAAATGAAGAGTCTTTGGGTTCTGGACTATTCGTTGGACAAGAGACGTCACTTTGTGCTCTGGGAAATTGCGAGGAGCATTTTTAACAATTTCTTCACATTTGTTTGACTAAACATTAATCGTGAAAATAATCAATAGTCAAATGAATCAATAGTTAGTTGCAGCCTTACTAAAGAGCTTCAGGTAATATTTGTATTGCTGAAAATACTATTCTATTTTAAAGTGTAAAAGTGAAAAAGTGTTTGTGTGTGTCAAAGATAAGGAGGTGGACGTGGGGTTCTGTTCAGTGTGGTAAAGCGTATAAATACAGCTCTAGTTGGACTAGTTGATCAATCATGTCTTCATGAAACTGACAGATTTGGACACAAAAATCACACTGTACAACTACTGTGGGGCACATCAACTCACTAAACCTAAAGGTATGTTGACATTTTCTTCTGAATACACCAAATACCGATCCACGAAATGTCTGGGAAGAAAATGAGTGAATCATTTATAAGAATTATAATCTGGAAACTGTGACAAACCAAATGATCAGGTTTATTATCAGCTCCTGGTGTGACGATGACAGCATCCCGTTTGACCTCAAGCTCATGTAAGAGGAAATACACCCAAATATCTCCTCCTCTTTAAGGCAAGGATCAGTGATCAGAGAAGGATATTTGGGATCAGTCACATGCAGCCCGGTCTGGTCCACTCGGCCTCAGTGGCCCAGGATTCTCCCATCACTGAGGCCGGGGGCTGGACCATCACAGCCATGTGTCTGCAGGTTTTCATCCTCTCCCCATGTTCTGCTTGGCACATGCTTGGACACCACTGCTCTGGCACTTCCCACTCCATAACCCCATGCACACACCCCCCCCACCACCAACCCGCGTGCTCCCGGTGTCCTAAACGTGGCTAATCGGCATCAGTTTATCACGCCTCCGCATATTTCCCTCCTTCTCCTCCTATAAAAACTCTCACCTCCGACGTTGGACCCGGTTCTGTCATGGGAGATTACGGGGGACCGATTGCACAAGACCGAATGTGGCGCGAGGAGATTAGCCGGGACGCCATAGAAAATAGCAACGGGGCCAACAGATTCCTCGCGAGGGGGCCTTATCGTGCAATTACACGTTGACACGTTTTAACCATTTTTCAGCCTCTTAATCCGAGGGCCCCCCTCCTCCCCTTCCCTCCCCCCTTCTCTCTCCAAAAGCAGACCTATTGGTGCTGAGGGAGCCTCGCTGCTCTCTGTCTGACTCTCTCCATCACTCTGAAAAGTCTGCCACATTTTCTCTTTTTCTCTCTGTTAATATTTCTAAACATTTAAAAAAGGGAAAATTACCAAAGACTTGTTGAGATTGTTGCAGTTGCAAAACTTTAAAAGCTAAATTAAGAAAAACATATTGAAAGTTTAAGAGTTTTAATATTGATGACTGAATGAATAAAAGGGAAAGAAACTTTCTCCTTATATTTAGATGGATAGACAGTTCATGACTTGATAAAACCAAACTCTATAAAGCTATCACTCCCATTCCCAATTTTTTCATGACGGTCTCAGAAACTGATTCTTGCCTTCAGGTTGTGTGTTCTCTTGGTGTCCAGTGCAGGCTGCAATGTCAGCTGAAGCCAGTTTACAAAATACAGAGTGCTTAAAAACAATACATTAGAATAATATGTAAATGAGTATTTTCCATTAAGCTTATTGTATCTGTAATTTAGTGTATATATTGTAGGTGGGTTGGGATACTTAGCGAAACAGTGCCAGCAGATATTATAGCAAAGTCTCTTTTGCCATCTATTTTTTGTCAGTCTTGTTGTCAGGATTTTAGAAATACTGAGGTAAAATACTGAATACTGTACGAGCTCCTCTCAAGAGAACCTCCCAGAACACACTTTTTACACTTTTCCTCTTTTCTTTTTAGTATTTTATTTCTTGCCAACAAGCCAAATCTTTTACCCTAGTTAATCCCGAACAAACCAGGGATCGCGGTCAGGGTAAAATATATTGCAATGTATAAATATATAATATAATAAATATATATACAATGAAAACAGACATGTACAAATAACAGGAAGACTAAATATAAAAAAATTCATAACTGTATTTATTAGATAAAGTGCAGTGATTGTTGATCAACTGCAGAAGTTGAATATGGACCACTGTAAGACAGATCAAGCAGAAGGTGCACTGTGTAGTATTTTCACTCTGCTATAGCTCGAAATGACTGCAACATGTTCTCCTCTAATTTCTATCTCTTACAGCAGCCAATAAAAGTCAAAGATGACTTAGTTCTGTTTTAGTTGCAGCTGATAAAAAAAAAAAACTTCCATGAACTCAGATTCTTCCCACATAAATCTCAATGTAGACTACACCGCAGCCACTGCCTCCAGGTTTTTAACAGAGTCACCAGGCATCAAACGGACTGCGTGGTGTGTTGTTCCACCATGCTGCTCAATTCAATTAGGGCCTTTCATGACAATCAATTAGGGAGTACCCCCTGGATCTCCCCAGGGGCCTATAATCATCACACACCGTCTGCTCAGACAGGCACTGGGGAGCCCCGCCCACCAGTAACAAGGATGCTTCAGTGCAACGGAACGGGGCCACTGGGAACCATGAGGAGACAGTGTGAGCTTTATTTCAAGGCATTTTACTTCAGATTACGTTCTTTTTGTCCTTACTGGCTGTGTGTTAAATGTAGATTTTCCCCCATTAAGTGTTGCTACTCTGCACCATTTTGCTGCGTATAAGGGTTTTACCAGGAAGCCTGTTTTATTCTAAGCCTTTGGTTTGTTATAATTCTTCCAGCTGGTAAACACACACAGAGGTTAAAGCATTGTTTTTGAAAGTGTTGCCGGCTAAAACTACATTGTTAATAGAGTATTTACTGGAGATTGCAAAATAATATACCTGCTGCTTATTTTACACTGGAATATTTAGGTAACTAATAATCCCTTTAGTGTAGGTTTCATCCAAAACAATCCCATTCAGTATGGGCTGCAGTGGTGGAAAATTTAAAGTAAAAGTACATTTAATTAACTACTGTACTTAAGGTAACAATCTTGAGGTGCTTAAACTTTATTCCGAGTATGTTGCTGCTACTTTCTACCACACTATTCTCCACTACATTTATTTGACAGCTGTTGTCAGATTGTGAATACAGATTTAAAGAAAACTGATGATCAGCTTCTGAAATGTGATGGATTGTTACAGATCATTAAACTACGTATATATCTAAGTATATAAAGTAGTTAAAATTAGATCCACCACCAGCTACAACATTAAAAGGGGCCTCAACCAATCTGTCATAAAGTCAGTTCACTCGTGATTAGAGTTGTTCTGATTCCGATA
>NW_023340206.1:2301703-2313219 GCF_004916995.1 Morone saxatilis
ATGCATTTGGTTAAATACCCATTGAGTATTGGCAGCAGAGTAAGCGCAAATGAACTGCTAATAGACTTGAGAAGAAGTGAGCAGCTACCAGTTAATACACTCATTATATATACCTACTCCTAGTTTAATATATATTCCATAGTTCCAGGCAATTGCAAACCCTTACATTTTCACTAGAGGTGTCCAGAAGGTATCAAGCGAATGTATTGCGGAAAATCCTTCAGAGAAATTAAGTTGTCCGTTTCGGTTACCAAGTGAAAAGGAAGGCTAAAAACAGCTACAACCCTTTATACAGAGATTACTATTGAGACATGTTTTTTCATCTACACGTCAGACGGGCCGAGAGATGGAGCCGTCGGGTTTTTACGACAAAAGTCATTCAATTCCAATCAAATTTTGTCATCAAATTTTTATTTTGTACTGACAACGTTTCTACACGCCTCAGTGCCTCCATTCCACACAAGAAGTAAGTGAACATACCTCCAAGGACACATCTCTTAACAAAACATTAAGAGCACAGGGCCAAAACCACCATTCTTGTGCAACCCGAACTCCTTATCTTTAAGACATTAATCCTCACCTACAACTTGTCACTATCATGAAGGCTTCCGCGGCTTGGCTAGAGAGAGTGAAGCAAAAGGCGGAGGATGTGCGAGAGTGGCGGGACGGAACACTACATATGAAAGTCCTCCTTTTAAGAAAAATAGGAGATATGTAAGACTAAAGTCCATGACACACTTTACTCTATTCGGTTAAACATATGTTTACAATCTACATACTCTCCATACCACCATAACATCTCCTATGACTTAATTCACGAAATATTTTTCAATCATAGTTTACAAGTGACGGAAAAATCTCATTCCTCGCCATCAGTATATAAATGTCAACTTAGGAGGGCAGAAGAGTTAATTATATGATTACCATGGGATGCCTATTTGCGGGACATACCAATTGCATTCCCGAAAGTGAGCTGTAAACTTATTATTATATCCACTTTGACATTGAGGGTCTGTTGCTACGTCACATAGTCTATATAGCCTTATATGTAACTAATAGACATTGAGTCCTTACACACTGGACCTTGGAAAAAACCCCTTTAATATATATTTGCGAATTTAATCTATGTATAAGGAGCTAATTATTTATATCTTCAATTTATCTTTCCAAATTTATATATCTCACTCTGCGGTTAGACATCATTATCCTGATAATCCCTTTGGGGATACAAACATTTATGGGTAGGGAACTGTGTAGATGCATGCGTTGCCTTCCAATGGTACGCTTAAGTGTCAAATCTAAATAACACATAAAATATAAACCCAGACTTTCTATCACTGAGACTAAAGACTGAAACAGTGAAACATCAAGACAAAAAGGATATCTCACCCATTGTGGATGGGAAAAGGCTCCATTTTCCCCATTATTGAAAAGAAGAGTGGCTTTTTATTGGGGTCCACCTGAATATTTGTTTAAATGTCAGAAGTCTTTATTATAAATTTCGAGTTGGTTCCATTTGTTATTGTGGTTTCTGCCTCTTAAAAGGACGTTTTTCCCCTTGCAGCCATCCGCCAAGGGTCTTGCTCATGTGGTACTGGTGGTCTCTGTAAATAAGATGTTATAAAGAGTTCGTCCCTAGACCTGCCTCTATTTAAAAATGTCCTAGGTAAATTCTGTTATGAATTGGCCTATAAAAGAAAATGTAATTTGAAATTTAATTAAGTTTTTCTTTACTCTATATAAATGAATGACAATGAACAATTGAGATGAGAAAGTTTAAGTTGTTCCCATTTAGTATGCCATAAATAATTTGCACACAGATATTCGCTGAGAAAGCAAAACTCACTTTTCCTTTGTAAATACTCGGTTGAGGTTTATTACATCTTGGAATTTGAGTGAGAATCCCTGTATTTTGTCAAAAATAAATGACTCCTCAGGAATATGGTAATGGTAAATGATCCTTTACTTGTATAGCGCCTTTCTTAGTCTTCCGACCACTCAATACGCTTTGTACACTACGTGCCATCATTCTAACCTTTCACGGGACACATGAAACTCAGTGATGGCAAAAGTCCATCGAACAGAAACTAACTCATTCCATTACACATTCCACACACCGATGTACAGCATCGGGAGCAGTAGGGGTTCAGTAGGATTGCTTGCTCAAGGATACTTCGACATGTGGCAAGAGGAGCCGGGGATCGAACCAACAACCTTCCAAGGTTGACAAGGGGATGACCCCGCTCTGCCTCTGAACCACAGCCCTGCACTACAACTTGCTTAATAATTGTGCACACAGTGTACGGTCTAGGAGTGACATTTTCTCATGAGTATGCAGATATTTAAAAGCACAACATCCTTGCCCCTCCCCTCAAAACCCTCCTCTCCACGCCACAGTGAGTGACAAACTGACATGAAGGAAAAAATTATTATTGGTCTGTGGAATTTGTTTGGGTGCAAATACTTGTTTCGGTGACTTTTAATTTCCAGTATAAATAGAATTTGAATGTGTCCTTCTTCAGTTCAGGTTTTTTTTTCAATGCCAAATTAGACTTTTGAGGCCAAAATTTAAAGTCTCTGTTCTAGCTCCATTCATCCAGAGCAAAATAACTATTTAAAATGTTGAGCAAGCAATTTCCCCCACCACTTCTCTGAACAACTTATCTGGATAGATATCAAACTAACTGGATGACGGCTTTGGGACACAGTGTTAGCTTGAGTACCGAAGCTAACACTGTACACCTTACCACATAACAGTACGTGTGGAGGTTTGAGTTTTTTACAACTCTAACGACCAGCAAACTGTGAGTTCCTTTCCTTTCCTTTCCACAATTGTGGGGGGTTGATTTAAAGTGGCTTTGTACTGCTTGAATACTAAGCAGAACACTTGTTTCTGTGATTTTGACCCCTGTGACCCCTCTGCCTACACCCTGTGAACCAATCAGAGGCATTATTGGAAGGAATATGGGATGCGGCCAGGACAGGCTGGATTGAGAGGTCTGGCAGGAGGAAAGACATCACATCACTAGAGCCCATTTCAACATACAAAGCATAGAAATTATAACAAATTGATATCAGCGGTTCCCAGCTTATACAATTAAAAATGGCCGTAGTCTCTATGAATTCCCCCATAGGTTTCTGAAGTGCCGTTGTAAAGCTCAGTGTGGTCGGCTCTGGCCGTCACCATCTTGGCAGTCCTGACTCCACCAGCTCCCAGTTAATCCAAAAATGGGCAAAGAGGTAGAGCATGGGTGGAGCTGAGTTGAGCTAAATGAAGCCTGGTTACTGAAACCAGGCACCTATGACGTCGCCCACCTGTCACGTAAAGCACCCATGCCCTAAATATAATTGAAACAGGTGAGTTATATAAAAATTCACCCCCTGTACAGTTTTCATGAGCGGGAAAATTAGATATAGAGACATAAAATGTTTTTGTACCAGGCTGTAAACATGCTTATTTCTGCTGTAAAGTTGGGTACAATTTTGGAGGTTAAGGAGATTGACTCACTGCTGGAGACAGTTTTTGTTACTTCCATGTTGGCTTCATTCGCAGCCATAGAGGATGCTGCTTGTGACTCCTTACTAAAAAGCAATGTCTACCCGGGGTATGTTTCAGAGTTGCTAGCATTTCCAAGAGATTTCCCCCCTAAATTTCTCAAATGGTTCCATTTAATTAACTGTTCTGTGAATTGTAAAGTCATCCAATGATTCACAAAAAAGTTACAATTAGATTAAAAAAAAATATGAATCCAAATTTGGTGGACAGTTTTTACCTAGCCCATTAATCATCTCATAATCCAATATATTTATCTTGTCTTATCCTTATTAGTCACTTACATTTAGTTACAAGTCACTCTTTATTTTTTGATGGTTCAATAAAGGTAAAGAAGCAAAACACACATGTCTTGTAAAACATATGTTTCCATTCCATGAATTAGTTTCTTTCTTGTATAAAGCCCTTCATACACTTCACATAATGAAAGGCTGCTTTAAAGACTTTTACTTTCTACTACAGAAATTTACAGAAGCAATGTATTCAACGAAACATGCATTCAAAACAGCTACCTTCATTATTCATTCATCTGTCAATGAAGCTGAATTTATTGATTAACTGTTAGAGTAATCATATAAGTCCAAGGTACACACTTAAAATGTCTAAAACCCAAAGATATTCAATAACTATGATATAACAAAGCAGAAATGTTAACATTACAGCTGCTCAAACAACAAAAATTATGATATGCTACGTTTCTCTGTCTCTGTAGCTGATCTGTAAATTGAAGGTATTTTGGGGGACTGTGGACGATCATGAATATCAATGGGCTACTATTGATTTTCACACACATACACACACATTGAGTTGTCAGTCTGGCAGTTAATGTACAGTATAGACTACAGTGTGTCAGTTAATGAATGCTGCTGCTTCTCAAGACCAAGGAAAGTCCCTGTTGTTTCCCAACTGCTTGAAAAGTGATTAGCAAACATCTCGCCTGAGCTTCAGACTGCGGTCTGGAAGCCGAACAGGAATGGCAGTATGTAAGATTATGCTCGAAGGTAATTATGCGATAATGTTTTCAAGCCGCGACTAAAGCACTGTCTTGGCTCACTATAGCTGTGAATACACCTGTGGAGATATCAGTGACAGTTGAGCATCAAGTGGCTCCCCACCACCTGATTCCCTGCCCTGGAGCTGTTCTACCTAAGGCCCAGAAAAATAAAAAGCTCACAGGCAGAATGTAGCCCGTCACTGAGTCTGACCTTGAGAAAACTTTTAACTTTTTGTCAATTCTTTTCAGTGAAGTATGTTTCTGTGTGTTATTATTTTATGCTATTAATGTCTACAGATAAATGTCAAAAGCTATAATTAAGACACAAAAAGCAACATGAGTAATCCTAAATAATCTAGAATGATTCTGAGGTCATTTTAACAGGATTATTCTTCCATTATAAGGCTTAGATAGCTGCAGAACCCCAGCTGAATCAATCAAAATCAAAATCAATGTGGAGAGAATCAAAACTGACTAAATAACTTTTCCTAGATCTAACAGTTGTAGTTGGTCCTCTTTAGACTGCTTTCACGTTTTCAAGTTTAATCTTTAAGCTTTTGGGGTGTTTTTTTATTATCTGCTCTTGCTTTTACAACTTTTATACACAGATATGATAATAATACCAGTACAAAATGATGTGAAATTTCAAATGTAACATTTTCTTGGGGGAGGACCCCCAAACCAACCACCGAATATGTGCAGCCAAGTCTTACACATATTTGAGGAAAATGCTGAAACTTTAAGCTACTCTGACACATGTGAATACGGGCATAGCGGCATAGCGGCATAGCTGAAATTAAATCTAAAGGAAACACTAAGTATAACATAAGAACATAGTATAGTACAGCAATATAGCATAGAGAATAAAATATAGTATAGCATAAACACTGTATAGTATAATACATAATAAATAATTAATATACTAGTAACACTAACTATTGATGGGTATATTCTGAGACCAATCAGTCAATTAAATAAAAAGGAATATCAATAAAAGTAAAATCAAGTTGAGGGGTGGGGCTAGGGTTGAGGCTGAGCATCATGGGAGAGCCAGGAATTCATATTATGCAAATGATTGATCATGAATGATGCATCCAGTCACGGATCAAAACAATATGATGTAATTGCTAACTGATTAATGGGGGTGGCTGCCATGTTCTGCACTGAAGCCACATATTGTAGTTGTTCTTCAGGCCACCCACCCCCACACCATGACAGAAAGGGGGAGGAACAATATGATGCACAGAGGTTGAGGGCTAAATACAAACTGGGGTATGTGTTAATTGTGTACAAGTCAAAGTGTCCCTCTGCTTCCTGTCTCGCTCTGCTGCCTTCACCCCCATCACTGCCCCACTCCCCCAAGTCCCTCCACCAACAACAATCTCTGACAAGGGGACGTTTCATTTCCGTGTGTGTGTGTGTTCAGAGGGGTGGGAGATAATTGGACCCTCGCAATAAAGCCTGGGTACGATACATCTTCCTACGCCGCATGGCTTATTAAAATAAGCCTTCCGCTATACCACAACACAGCTGGGGCGGGAGGGCGCGGCGACGGCACAGGGAGAAGCACTCGCTTTTGCTACGGTAAAACCGCTCGCGCGGCCTCCTCTGGCGTAATGCACGCCAAGAAACGCGCGCGACACCCGTGGCGGAATGCAGCACAGCAGGATATGGGCGGAGTCGTTAAATCGACTAGAATTAATATACAATCATTCCTGCCAATATACCCAAGCATCAAAAACGCAGCAGAACCGACACCACACGCTACTAGGTTATATGTAAGATTGGCTGAGTAATTCTGTGAGTCTTACATTTAACTATAATATTGTATCACTTTTTCATTTGTCGTAGCTCGAGGAGTCGATTAAACAGTCTGTCTTCGTAGGTGTGCTAATATGACTTTAGTACCCAAGCGGAACAACTAAAAATAAATGTCTTATGTTTTGCTACCTATAATTTTACAATACCAGGCAATCATTTGCCTATACACGATTTTACCACCAAAATTTCTTTGCAGTTCTTCTGACTCAGTTGTCCCTAGATATAACAATGAGAATGTATTCCTCATGAAATACAGCTATCGACCAATATCCCATATATACATGTCATGCTAAATATGTCAGTTTACTCTCTCATTGTTGACTAAAACAAAAAGCAGACCAGATAGAGCAGCTCTTGCCGGGCCTCTAACACAATATAAGAGAACGAGAAAAGGAAAATGCCTAACTTCAGGGTAGTAAATCGCGAATTTTTTTTCTGGAGGCTGATGGACTGCTGAACAGTGGGCGCTGTGCCTGCAACTGCAGCTGCTGTTTTAGAGGGAAGAGGAAGGAATGATCCACGTGACACCGTGAAAAATTATATATATAATATTGTTATATAGTGTATATATATAGTTACTAACTACTATATGACTGATATATACTATATGATACATTATATACTTCCTAGATTTATTAGATTTACTTATTTAAGTTGTTGTTGCACTACAGTTTTTTTAATACTGGTTTTATTTAAAAATATTAAAAATCAATTAATTATTGACTGTATTCTATTCATGTTTTTACAAAGGGTTTAACCTGAGCCAGGCCTTACCACAATGATAATCATATCACAGTCATGCAGGCGTAGTATGATATTTTTTTTATAACATACTGGTATCGGATCGGTACTCGGTATCGGCCGATACCCACAGCACAAGTATCGGAATCGGTATCGGGAGGGAAAAAATGGTATCGGAACATCTCTACTAATGATTAGGGTCACAATCTGCAGCTACACTGCTACATCACGAAATCCCACACACTGGACCTGTACATAATGTCTTCTGTGACACTGGAATATAATGAAAAGACCGTCCACATAAGGGACTAAAAGTCAGGATATCTGGCACCTCTACTGCTTCTATTTTGACCATTCGTGTTGTATTCTGTCTCATGCAACTAGGGCTGTCGCAGAAACCGCAATAATACCATACCACAGGAGATGGAAAGCCTCCGCCACAACTCCACATAGCGTCACATCATCACGTCATGTTCAGTATTGGTTTATGAAGACAAGAAAGCGTCCCAGACGAGGCTGAAGAGCCTCGACACAGCAGAAGCACTCTCTGAAACACAGTGCGACTTAGTATGCCTCAATTCACAACCCAGGATTACAATGCCACACACGCCTTAATCAATCTGGAGAAACGCCCCGACTGGAAACACCGGCAGTCTCGTAGTACAAAACGACGTCCAGTCTGCTCAACCAAATTCACCACAGCGGTGACTTTGGCCACTATTTCCAGCTGAAAGTCGCCAGTTAACAGAGTCACAGACCCAGGAGGCACGAGGAGGAAGAGCAAAGGTGATTCGTACAAGCAGGTACTGAGATTAAACATTACCCCTTACAAAGTAATTAGTAAAGTAAAGTAATTAGTTGAGCCACCCTGAATCACAGCGTAGGAAATTCCTTCACCATGACAGCCCTACATGCAAGTCCCCCTGGATGTTCCATACGAAAGCTCTGGAGTACCCCTTTAAAATGATGTTCACTCATAGATGCATTGGTACTTGACCTCCATACTGTTTAAACTGTATTGCTTACACTGAAACAGGAAAACTATGATTTAGTGTAATTTAATTATTAAAATCCAATAAATTAAATACTTTTTGCTCACATTTCATATTCCTTAGGTTTTAGGAACTCCCTCAGACGCCCACTGCGAGAGCCACTGCATAATGTAACTATGCACTATAACTAAGACATCAGCATTCGAATGCAACAGTATTATCACTATCAGCGCTGATTGAATAATATTCTGCTATATTTCCCTAATCATTGCTTTTTCTTGTGAATTACTGGACACTTTTTGTGTGTTATTCTGATAAAACAATATAAGAAAACTAAGACATATTCAACTGATAACCCCCAAAGACTGGTGGAGATTTTTTCTCAAGGCTGTTTTAGAGTGCTGCATGCTCACAGGGGTTTGAACATGGATCTTCTGCTTCACATAAGGTTAGATGTGATTTTTTTGCTGCATCAAATCATAGCCAGGAATGTTATTTTACTTCCATTTGTAAGAATTCCTGCCTCCAAAGATTAACTATCTACAACATTTGCTCACAAATGCTATTCAAATATTGTAAATAATAAATAATATTATAATATTATTATTATATATCATCATGTACACCGAAGGCTTTTCATACTATAGGGTTTTTTTGCCCCACAATATGATACAATAAAAACAGAACTTAAAAAAGTTACAGTACACAGTTAATACGCAGTTTTTTTGGGGACAATTACCAACTACCCAAACTATGAAAACATTAAAATATTCAAGTTGTAGTAAACCATCAAACCAAATAATCATCAGTCCATGCATTAATGCTGATAGTTGAGATGTTTAATTCAGCAAAGTCAGTTTAAATGTTTCCAGCAATGGAACTTCACCATGAATTAAATGCAGCTTCACAAAACTATGTTATTCTCACACAATTAGTGTTTTTCTTAACAATGAACAACTCAATGAAGACTCAAGAGACAGACTGACAAGGGGAGACTCATGAAGGAGGAAATTATTAATTTCTTTTTCAAAATGATATGTCATATATTAATATTGGTGAACTTACAGAATAAATGTACTTAACTCGAGCTGTCCAGGTGCTGAAATTAACAAGTTGCAATTTGCCAGATGACAATGATTCTACTATTTTCACGTTCTCATGGACCTCGCAGAATGCCATTCACTTTACCTTTAAACCGCTTAAACTGTAAAAATGAGGGACAATGTAATTGTTCAAGGAATAAAGAGTTTTAATACCCCATGATGGTCTGAATTCTGTGGTGAAAATGCAGAATATTTACATGTACATCATTTCAAACTAATAAATGTCTTCTTCCAAACAAAATGGCAATAGAGGTGTTGACTATTGACAAAAATGTGGCCACAGTTGTTTCAAGTCAAAAATTTTCCTCCCGAAAGAAAACACTGGACAATGGAAAGCTTCAGTGTTTCTACCCTTAAACCAATTATAAATGCAGGAGCAAAAGTGAAGTCTCCTCAAACAAATTACCTCAAACACCATGCTACTTTTCCTGGAGGGTTAAAGCACTTTGGAGAAGAAAGGAAGAAAGAGGGAGAGGGGGAAGAGGAAGAAATGGAACAGAACAGAAAACACTAACATGATTACAACTGTAGCTCGGGCTCAGGTAATCACTGGAGTTAAAAGGTCTCCTGCCAGCCCAGAGGCCAATGAACCACTCTCTCCCTTTCGCCTCTGCAGAGGGGAACTCTGTCATTTGCAAATTGCAGGTGAGATCTGGTTCACTCCTCTCCAACCTCCCACCAGTCTGGCCGCCAAAAACACTGGTCAATTAGTGCCAATCATCAGCAATGGTGCCATAATTATTTAGTGGTGTTTGACATGGGGAGACCTGTGTGTGTGTGTGTGTGTGTTTATATTTTACAGATCTGGGTTTTTAAACAGATGCAGACATAGGTTGAACTCCAAAAAGACACATTTTAGGACCTTTAAAAACACGTTTTAAATTTAAACACTGAAGATTGTATTGTATTGTGTCCCTATGTCTGACATCTCAACATTCCTTTGAAATCCAGATTACTTAAATGGTTGAATTTTGAATTATGGGTTGAAAAACACGCAAGGGATGAATGAACAAAGACAATCAAATCTGACCTGCAACTACGTCATCAACCTGATACTTAAATAACTAGCCTTTATTTATTTTTTTTAGCTTATTTAGTGAATTTATGTGTATTCTGTACAGTGCAGCTAATGCTTCTCATTCAGTTACTATTAATCATCTTGCTTCAGTTAAGGTTAATCCTCACAATGAATCTAATGCCTGCTTTTGTGTTGTTGTTGAGTTGTTTAAAAAATAATCCTTCAGATTTCACTTCTGGTGGATTTGATTGAATCAATGCAAATATGTTTCCTCTTCAAAATGCCCAGTGCCGCCTGTTCCACTCTCTAAGATTGTGCTATTGCCAGTATGTGACATACAGTATGAGCAAACAAACTACCTGCAATGTCAACATGCACCAATCAGACTCCACCACTGTACAGACGCCGCAGGTCGCCTTCTGTGGATGTGCTATGTTGAACAGCCATGTTTCTACAGTAGCCCAGAACAGACAAACACTGGCTCTAGATAACTAAATCCTAAACAGTGGTCCTTTATTACATGTATGCCAGTCGGAGGAACGTTAAATTTGCTCCACCTCGACCAACTACAACATTAAAATGCTACTTAAACATTAATGCATTTATTACAACAATCATATAATATGATATACTGTATATAATAATATCTGAGAACACAGCAACTTTGCTACAGCGCGATCAGACAGCAGTTTATCCAGATTAACTACACCACTTTGTTTGGAGGTAGAACTGAAAGTAAGCGCAGCGGAAATGTTGGAAATAATCTCATTGCACAAGAAAACTGCGTGCACAATAGTGAGTACAGATGTTTACAAAAGACAACTCAAGTGATACATTTATTACTGACTTTTGTTTTCTGGTACATAGAATAGCAATTCATTTGGCGAGTACAATGTTATTATTTTTGATGAAAAACCAAAAAGAAATTATCCTGCGGACAAGAGTTTCTCTTTAAAACTATTGGTGTTTTGTTAAAGCGGTTTAGTATGTTGGTGGATCCAAATGGCAGCAAGAGGACTTGGTTACCCAGAAATTCAATAAGTTGCACCTTTTATTAACCAGGCAGTGTGTGAAGCTGTTTACTAAAATGAGACAAAAACAGAGGAGAAGATCGAATGCAAGCGACTTCATCTTTTTCCTGGACACAGCTGCTTATTTACTGCTGTTAAAGAGGCATTAAGTTTTAATTTATAATTTTCTGAGTAAACCACCAGTGACCATACTAACTCCAGCTTTTCAACTGGGCCATGCAGCTTTAAGTATTCGTTTAGGAAAGTGTGCGTGTGTGTGTGTG
>NW_023340206.1:2313319-2324515 GCF_004916995.1 Morone saxatilis
TTTAAGAGATAATGTTACAAAAACAGACAGATTTTGGTTGTGATCGGCAGCTCATATGTTTGTTCTGTCTGTATCAGCTGCTGTTCAGTACAAATATCGAACGACTTTGTTAAAATTTGACTTTGAATGGATGTGTCGTTACTTTCAACCAGTCAGTCAGGACGGAAATAACACAACAGTTTAAACTTAAATAGTTTGTGTTCTTTTTTTATTATAATGAATCTTGTTATTATGTAATAGTAAACATATTATGTCCTTTATTTTCATTTAATACATCAAATTCAAATTTAAATTTTTCAAACATTTTATAATTAATTTAAACAATTTCAATTCAGTTCTAACACAAGTTTATTTCATTTAGACTTAATTACAGTTATTAATTAATTGATTCAATTCATGAATAACTAAATATTATATAATAATATTAATACTATTTGTTTATTTATTTTAAGTTAAAATCAAACAAAGGACATAAAAAGGACAAATGATAATATGGTCCGTATATGTACATACATCAGTGTGGACACTCACATCGTTAACGTTGGTTCATTTGTTTTATTCTATTGTAATTTCATGTTGGAATATTTGTGTGTGTATGTGTATGTGTGTGTGTTTATGTGTGTTTATGTGTGTGTGTGCGCGCTTTTGGGTAAAACAATATGCTAATCTCTGGCGTGGAGTAGAGGGATTTGCTGTATAAAGGAGAGAGAGAGGAGCATGCTTGTTAGCGATAGCCTGGCTGAAGATTCCTACACACACACACACACACACACGGATGATCTGTGTTGGCAGCCAGTAGTTGTGGACTCAGATTAAACATGGAGAGGGATTCAGTGTGAGGGTATTTACAGATTCTCATTATAGCCTCTGAATATGAGCGCACACACACACACACACACACTAATCTTATCACCTATATAGCTTAATCTGTTTACTGTGATTAGACCAAATTTAAATGTAATGTAAACATATTTTTACTTTTTTAACCTGGTTTATTTGCTAGAAGTTGAATGTACATAAAAGTAAAAACATATTCAAAAGCAGGTAATAACTGGGTTTTGTGTACTGGATGTTGAGATATTCTCCTGTACCCCATGGCACTGAACAAGAAAAGACAATGAATAAGAGTCAGTAAATCAAAGACAGCATATTAGCACAACACGTACATTACTCTGTTTCTACAATACAAGTTATTCCTGTATAATGTGTAAACCTCATCTGACCTCTAACCTCAACCCCTACTTTTTCCCCCTTCATTTTTCAAATAAATTAAATTATCTCAAAAATAAAAGCAATTACAAAAGCTGAATTACTCTCCTACTTAAATTAGTAATTTCTCCTCATTCTTAAATTCTAATGATAGTTTTCGTGTCCACATGGCCATGAGGTGCCTGCCAAATGCACTCATAATGTAGTAAACAAAACACCCTTTGCAGTGTAGAGTGTGAACTGGGCCGAACAGTAAATGAGCAGTAAAACAAAAGCAATGAGTTGAAAGATGCTGAAAGGCTCCGTAGAGCGAGATAATAAAAATACTGACCTTTTTATTTAGCTTTTGTTTAAACTGAAAAATACTGAATAGCAGCGCAAAAACATTCACAATTGTAAGTTTTCTTAAGCCAATATCGATGGAAGTTGGAGGATTTGATCACTGTTATGACAAAACGGACCAGTTTAAATGTAAGCTTAATAAGGAAGACACCCTCGGAGCCACAGAACACAAGTAGCAGGTGAAACCGACTGGCAGGCTCTATGCTCATGTCAAACATCCTCAGGAGGAAACTTTACACAATGCAGCCGTTGTTTAGACACAAACTTTTTCTTGTTTTTTTAAAGTAGACAACTTGGTCGGGGGAGAGGAGAAGGGGAAGGAGGGAGCGATGGCGAGGGATGTGGAAGGATGAGAAAAAACAGAGGGAGGGTAGAGCGCTGCTGAAACACAACGGGAGCATCCATCCTTTAACCGGTGGGGAGTTATCGCCCGACGACAGAGCCTTTCCAAACGCTTTAAAAAGCACATTTGAAGATGTATTAGTGCATCCCTGAATCCACTTGCTGCCAATAGGGGGCTGTTCGCTGGGCTTTGTGCATGTCTCTGTGTATATATGTGTGTGCGTATGATTTTTTTTTTTTGTAGCTCCCTCCAAATTCCCTTAGCGAGCGTTGCTAAGGTGCTTTAGGGATGGGATTAGCTGGAGGCTCATCACACATTCCATAACAGGAAAAAAAAGTACGAAGAGAAACAGAGAGATAGTGAGGAAGAATTAAAGGAAGAAAGCAAGAAAGAGGAAAGGAGGGAGGAAAGAGTGATGACAAAGAAATGAAAAAAGGAAAAAAGAACAAGCAATTAAGGAAGGAAGGATGGAAAGAGTTATGAAAGCGAAATGAAGGAAAGACTGGAAAAAAGAAATGAACGGAGAAAGAAGGAAGAAAGAAAGAAGAAAAGATGGTGCCAAGTAAAGTAGAAAAGAAAGAAGACTGACTAACAGAAAACAGAGCAAGGAATCGATTTGTAGGGAAGAAAGGAAGAGATAAAGAGAGAAGGATCGAGGAATGATAGAGAAAAAGGGGATGGAGAGAGATAATAAAATGACAGGAAAGTGAAGTGAAGGGGAAACAATTGAACGAGAGGTGAGGAAACGGGAGAAGAAGAGGGGAGCAAAGAGAAGGAGGGAATGCAGGAGGAAGAGAGGAAAGAGTAGGAAGAGGAGGGGAGTACAGGAGTGAGCTTGCTGACTGTTGCATCAGCCTGTTAACCGAGGGCAATATGATGAGAATAAGCTGCATAATGAAGCGTGGAGGCAGCTGTAGAAATGTGTCCAGGAAGCCACCTTGTCTCCTCTGCCGCTGCGATGGATTTCCAAACATCACAGCAGTCTGGCAGGTTTGGCATCCTCGTTCACACGACACTGGAGATTAAAGACACGCAGGCAGATGAAACTGCTAATCTTCGAGATCCTGGTGTATTTTCGGTGCGAGGTTTCTGCACTGCACTTCCCAGAGATCGCCTGTCAATCAAGCGGTGTGGGCGGCGCTGTGACGTCTTTGTTGGATTTTTTTTTGTTCAGCTATCACTGCTCATGCTAACTAGCTCTTCAAACAGAGCCTCTAAAGTAAATGTCAAAATATGTTATTTGTAATTGCCCTCCGGAACAACAAATTAGAGTGTTTTCTGATCATTTGTCAGTGACTTCTGAATTGTTACAAATCACTGTTGTCTTTTGATCCTAAAGATTATATATAGGGAATTCACTGCCAACTAGAGCAGAAACAAAATAAAAGTAATCAAAACAGTCTTTGTTAGACCTTCCACTGTTCCAACAATCACCAACTCTGCTTAAAATAAATCCTTATTAACCAATGTAGATGAGGAAAACTCATCTCCTCAAAGCAGTTGCACACAGGGGACTCAATTTCTCCGCTCAGGACACCATTACTCCACTATATTTATTTTCCCAATCTTACATAACCTTTAAACTACTAAGGTTAAAAGAGTAACGATTTAGCGTTGCACTACAACATTATCGTATCGATGGACAGTTGTTTTTTATTATTAAAATTGATGCAGTTGAATCAAGAGAGATCATCTTTTATATTCCACACAGCAGTGAAGTCCCATCTCATCACATACAATATGCACCAAGCACCAAAGCTAGCTAGCTTTATCTGTTAGGAAACAGTGGAAAGGCTGAGTTTGTGCACTCAAACAATATTTCGCACTGATGTAAAACTACAGAAAAAGACGGACTCACTACCACCTATTTTCGCAGCACAGTGTCACAATTTTTCCTTTCCTTCCAACGGACAGTCAAAACAGTCGTAATACTTAAAGCTGACAGAGGGCTTTGGACTAAACGTATTCTGTTGCGGTGAGTTGCTGAAATGACTGATGCTGTTGTTTCCTTGGGAGGACAATCTATGTTATCTTTTGTTCCCTCAAAGCACACCAGACAAAATAAGACAACCTGTTGAGAAGAGCAGCTATAAAAGCTTCATTTAATCAGTGACATAGAGGAGGAGTAAAACATGATTATTCAGACGAAGGTGCTGCAGAAATTAACTCTCCATTCCTCCTTTTAGCTAGTAAGCAACAAACATGACCACGTCTTGACCTCTAATTGTAGCTGATCAGTGCCATGTTAGAAATGTAGACTGCAGAGGAACCTGCACTCAAACATGTAACAGCTTCTTTATTTTGTTTAGTTATGTGATTTTCTGCATTTTATTGTTTGAAAATCATTATTTTTTGTGTCTAATTATACTATCACTGATGCATTTTCACTAATACAGCTGAATTATGAGAAACACTTGATGGAATGAAAATAGACCTTTCCATTCCCTAAATAACAAACAAGTCCTTTTTCCATCACTTCTTCCTAGTCTGCATTTACAATGAAATTCCCAAAATATGTAGAACATGTCTGTATAAATCCAAAATCAAGACCCACAATATTGCAGGGCAGATACAAAACTAAATGATAATCATCAGTGCATGCATCCAATGGACAAGTGAACCAATGAAATAAGGACCATATGAAGGTCAGCACTGGGTAAAGTTGTTGCTGTTGCTAGATACACTTGGCAACCCTGTGAAATGAGTGAAAATCAGTTTAAAAAAATATGATGCGGCTGATAGTTCACAGGAAACGTCTTTGATAGCCCAAAGCCACTTTTCACCCTCTGCCCAATGAGACTGAATCAAGAGGTCATTATCAGGCAAATACGTTTCATTCTTTATTTAACTTAATTAAACTATTATTATTATTAACTAGTTTTTAAAAATCTTTTGTTGGGGCCTTTTCTACCTCATAAGAAAGCTGATGAAGGTTAGTTATTTTCCATCTGGCTTGAATAATTCAATGCATGAAGAGGTGCATAAATGTGCTTAGAGAGAATGGCAGTCTGATGCTACCTGCACTGTCTGGAAGAGAGATCATTTTTATTTATATATTGACATACACAGATGAGGTTAACGCAGATAAAACCTTGTATACATTTTTCTAAAATCTGCTGATTCGTCTGATTAAATGAACACAAGACAGTCACCAGAAGAAAACAGCCAATGTCTTTACATGCATTTGCAAGTGTGTGCATGTGAAGCAGGGGGATAAGGCTAATACCTGTTGCATAGGTGTGGTCTGTTAGATCTCCTGTTACCTGGCCCTCCACTGCAACCCGAGCCTCCTCTGTTTGGACAAATTGACACAGTGAACCGAGCTGACAGGCAGCCAGATTTCCCTCTCTGTTGATCTCCATCTCTCTCTTTTTCTGTTTACCTATCACTCACTTTCTCTCTATCTCATTACAATGGCATATAAATAGAAAGCTAAGTAGAATAGAAACAAAAATATTCCTATAAAGAAATGCAGACATAATCGATGGAAAAATATTTTTTTAGACATATCCTAAATCTTTGTTCAGGAATATAAATGTTTCTAAAACTTCTAAACTAAAACTTCTCTCTCTCTCTCTCCATCTATCTCCCTCCCTCCATCCATCCGTTTAGGGTTTCCATGATCTCATTATGTGTCTATGAAAAGGGACAGGTAATGCAATCTGGCATGGCGTGGCAATACTCTGTGTGTGTGTGTGTGTGTGTGTGTGTGTGTTGATTACCTGAACAACAGTCAACAGAGTCTCTATTTCACCCACTTATCTCGTCTAGAAATAATCATCTAATCAGGCGTACACACACACACACACACGCACACGCACAAATATACATTACATGCATGTAAGCACAACTTCTGCACAGAGCACAAACAGGCACGCAGGAAGGATGCAAACACACACATAGACATGTGACTCACACTCACACACTTGTTTAACTTCTAACCCTTTTGTGTTGACTTACATTAATTGCCTGGAGTCCAACCTCAGCCAGAACCACTAAACATTTAACTTACCCTCTTACCCTGAGAGGATAAATGGTAAATGGACCTGTACTTGTATAGCGCCTTTCTAGACTTCCGACACACACACACACACACACACACACACATTCACACAGTGATGGCAAACCATCACCCATCACTACACTACATTCCACAGTGGATTGGCCAAACCACATCGATACCGAAACTAAAGCATTCATATTACATTCACAGTTTGGGGTTAGTATCATTGCTCTTAAGGATATGACAATCGTGGAGGAGGAGACGGGGATTCGAACCAACACTCCGATTAGTGGACGACCCGCCTCTGAGCGAGTATTTCCTGTGCAGCGGCTTTCATTTCGATGATTGGAAGTGAGTTTGGTATGTAAAATGACAAGTAAGCAGGAGGAGAGCTTTTGTCAGTGTCAGAGGCTATTGTACCAAACCCAAAGTCTCAGTCGAAAAGATTTGTCATTTATTTATGCCAGCCTTTTTATACTCACCACAGCACTACTTTTTACTCCTGTTTGAGTAAGACGTTTATATAACTTTCAGTGTCTCCGTTTAAAGGAAATGACTATAATATATACATATTTGTGACCTGTACCTGTGTTTTTTTTTCAGATACCACCATTGGCTTGTGGGCTGAGAGACACAGACAAGGTAGAAAGAGACAGAACTACAGCCAACTATGTTGGCCTTGCGCTGTTATATTCAAGGCATAAAATACAGCAAATGATTTATATAATTTAATTTCCAGCGCTTTAAAGAGATGTGTGTTTGGGTTTGTGTGAATATAATGCTCAATTGGCAGGTGCCTATGATATTAAAAATCCCATATTGAACTGCAGTAAACATGCAGCAAGAGGACGGAAAAATAGATCAATCGTGGCGATGGGAGAGAGGAAAAAAGCAATGAAAAGAAAGGGAAAAAGAGGGAGGGTGGCCGATCGACTGTAGCTTTGACCTCTCGGTGCACACAAAGCCCCCCCTCCCTTAAAAAAAAAAGCCTCGGAGCCCTCCACGGCCAGGGCATTTTACTGTATCAATTGCCCCCCCCTCTCCCGTGCCCTCTCAGCCACCCACCCCACATGGTTGGACAGCCGATGAGTTGGAGCCGAGGACTAAAAGCTCCCGCAGGGCGGGCGACAATAGGACTCCTACAGCCAAGGAAAGGAAAGTGCTCTCTCTCACTTTCTTTCTCACCAACTCTCTCTCTCGCCTTCACTGTAGGGAGACATTATGGAAGTCATTATTCTGGCCCTCCAAGTTGCCACAGAAGCTTTGGGGCTTTGACCTGGTGTGTAGTGTGTGTGTGTGTGTGTGTGTGTTGTGTGTGTGTGTTGTGTGTGTGTGTGTGTGTGTGTGGTGTGTTGTGTGTGTGTGTGTGTGTGCGCGTGTGTGCGTATGTGAGCCCTGCAGGACGTCTTCCAGCCCCACAGAGTGCAAGATGAGGAGAATTAAGAGTAATTTTTCCTCCCAGAGTCTTGACTTCTTTCCCCACTGAGAACCAATGTCACATTTTACAGTTCTACTGGAAACACTTTCATATTCACCTAAACACACATACACACAACTGGTATGAGGTTAATTCATCACACTAGTTGAAATCAAAAACTAATGCCATTTTAAAATTAAAACTAAATATGCACTGTGTAAAACCACACTTTGGAACAAACACAGCACAACCACAGCAACAAGTGTTACTGAAAACATCAAATATTGCAGTACTTCCGACCGAGGATGTCTGATTTTAAATCTGTCTTTTGATTACCAATGGCCCCTCCCCTACAGGCTTGAAAGGTGGCTCTAAAAAGTTTGTAGCTTGCTCCTCCGTGGAAGACAGCAGCTGTTGTTAGTTTGGATTCGCGGCAGTTACAATAACTCCAGTGCTGACCCAAAAATCATGAGAAAAGGTGTAAAAATGTATTAAAATGTACATAGGAGGCCTGGGCAATATAGCTAAAAAAAAAAGATTAATGATAAAATGTTTCATTTCAGTCAATATCAATAATCTTCGGTAATTTTCGGGTTTTTCAGCTTTTTTTAACATCACCTTTACGTTTAAATGATAGGTGCACCTGACCCTTGATCCCGAGCTTTACGTATGTAATTTGTGGGATGCCAGTCCTGAAAGCAAGATGAAGATGGTATACGGCATATAAGGAGACTGTATGAGGGAGCTGTGACTGAAAAGAATGGAAACGTATGTTACAGTACAGTTAAGTCCAGCACACTGCTGCAGTGGAAATAGCATGTGAGATTCCTTCCTTTGCCAAAATTCAGTATAAACCCCAGTCGGTGCAAATTAACAGGGTATGTTAACCATCAATCATTTACTTATACACAGAATTTGATGGGGAAATGGTAAAGGTGAGCAGTTATACAGAAGACCGATTCAGATGTCATGAAGAATGATGTGCTAACTCTGTAAAGGACTGGCTTTGCCGTAATAAATTTCAAGGCAGTACCAATTACAGCCACCTAATCTAAATGTTACAGCCAGGTGAGGCTGGCTAGTTACTGAGCCAAACAGCATGGATGAGCGGGGTTTCTGTTTGTATGTTTGCAGACATATCTACATGCAGATTTCTACAATTAGTTTTTTTCCCACAAATTATATGGCGTGGCTTTACTTTCCTAAAAAACCTGTTGTATACAATCTGACATGTCTTTGACCCAATAGTGGGCCATTAAGTGCCAAGTCCAAATGGCTTCCATCATGTAGATTTTTTGCAGGGAAATCTGTTAATTTAAAAAAAGTTACGGTAAGAATAATATTTATATTGTTACTAATAATTCAATATAAGTATTTACTGTATGACAACCATTGACAGTACAGCCAATGTGGGGGCTGCAATCTTTCTAATGGCCAGCAGGGGGCAGCTGCAAAAAAAGAAGGCTAATAGAAGTCTTATGGAGAAATGACCCCACTTCTCACTTGATTTATTAGCTCAGTAAACAGCTTCCTGATGAATTTCTAGTTCCATGTCTTTTTCCATAGAGAAGGAGGTCTATTTTGTGAATCCTGGTCACATTTAGAGTAAAACAGATGATAAAGCAGGATATGTTTTAGGGCATGGCTACATTGTGATTTACAAGTCATTCTCAGTGAGTCCGTCCAGCTCTACGCACCAAACTCCTTTGTCATTTTCTTGCCTCAAATCTTTTATTCAAACATTTTAGTGTACTGTTCATCTGTAATACGAGAAGTTGTGTGATCATGTGAGCGCCATTATTTTCTGCTACAGACGAGTCAAATCTACACAATGAGAGCAGCTTAATTTACAGTACGTCACCGCCACTGGCCCAAAAAAACCCACATGGCGACGGCCATAATACCAAACTTAAGGCTTCAAAACAGTACTCCACAAACCACTGAGTGACATCACAATAGGTTGACACTTAGTTGCAATTTAGAATTTCTTTATATTTTGTACTTTATTTTTTCATTTTGAAAATGTGTGTGAAATATGATACAGCAGGTATAAAAGATAATTTATCTGTAAATCCCTAAATTATCATTATATTGCATTTAATGGGATAATCTGCTTTTATGCCTACCATGATGCCATTTACAGTTCTGATTTAAACTAATGATTGAAATGTTATCTTAATATATATTCAGAGTATTTACTGCAATGTGGCATGTAGCCTGTTTGTTATTTTCTTCAGCTAGTTGAGAAATAAAACTGAAACCCCATTTGACCAATTTGTCAGGCTGGTCTGCCGGACAGGAACAATCACTGTTCAAATTGTCATAAAATCTGTTCGTGATGCAAAAATAAAATTCCAGTTTTCTAGATATTTGATCATTTTCCATCTCAGTTTTTTTCACAAGAAACAGTAGTAGGTGCTTAATTTATTTAAGAATGTGAACACGTTTTTATTAGGAAATAGAAGTCATACTCTTTCTATATTTTAGATTCAAAAAATCATCATAAATCGTCATCAGCAACACTAATCTTTATAGTATTGCTGTATTTGTCATGTTAAACATCATCATCAAAGGTTTCTTTGTGCTGTTATCACCTCAGTCGTGATCACCAGCACCTTTATTGTCATCCTCATCATCACTGCTGGTGTCGTCCCCTCCATCATCCTGACCTCGTCGTCACTTCCCTCTTCAGGGCCTTTGATTGTTCTGGACCTCTTGTATCTTTTTAGCCAGTGTCTGGAGAGGGCCTTTAGCTTTTAGGCTGAGCGACTGATGGTTAGAGAGAAAAGGGGGTAAAAAAAAGGAGAAAGAACGGAAGAAAGAGGGGAATCAGGATGGAGGCTGTAATAGGAGACACGCAGCAGGAGGGCTGTTTACTGTCACTGAAGGAGGAGGAGAGAGATGGGGGAGTGAGACGGAGGGAGATGGGCGAGAGGGAAAGAAGGAAGATTAGGGGACGATGAATAGAGAGGGGCGACGTTTAGGGAAAAGACTGCACAGGTTCCATACAGTGACAGAAAATGTTTCTTCAGGCTTACACCGTCACAGAATCCTTCTATACTGTAGCATTCACTGTGCAGAACAAAGAACCTTTATGTAACTTTTCTAAATTGGTCTGTTTTGGTCCTATATTCTCACAAACATTGGGAGTTTAAAGCAAGCTTTGAGCTGACACCTGCTCTGGTCCAACTGCTGGGCTGAAGAGCTAGTAAATCACTGGGAACCTAATGTAGGATCAAGTACAATTGGCTACATTGTAAAACGACAACCATGGCATATTATGTACTCTATCCAACAGTGTAGCTAAATAACGCAAAGTTAAGACAATGTTTGGTGAGCCACGAAACTCTAGGTCCTATCTAGAGCCAGTTTTGGTTTGTCCGTTCTTGGCTAATGTAGAAACATGGTTCAACATGGTAGCCTCCGTAGAGGAGGACCTGTTCCCTCTGTAAAAATATACTATTACAGCATCACCATATGCTTTTAGTGTTAAAAACTAAAATCTTAACTGGTGTCACCTTGTATCTGATTTTTGAATCCTATTAATGTATAGAAACACGTGCTGATCAATATAACAAATTTTAAACACTGTTGAATTTTAGTATTTTAGATATCTTCAGCATTGGATGTACACAATTGAAGTTTTTTTAACTGAGAAGCTACAGCTAAACAGTTTCGACTCCTCTTACTCTTGGAAGACTTTTTGTTATTGATTGCTAGAAAGCTCACTAAGACCCTCACCAATTTCCTTTCTTTTTTCTGTCTCTCCCTCCTACTCTATTGCTCAGCTATCTTCAAAGCAGCAGCATACATTAGTGTCAGTGTGTGAATGTTCCTAACAGCATCTCGAAGAAACACTCGAGGTGTGTGTGTGTGTGTGTG
>NW_023340206.1:2324577-2324916 GCF_004916995.1 Morone saxatilis
AGAGAGAGAGAGAGAGATGCAGCATAGAGACATTTTCTTAAGAGCGTCGGTACACAAATTATCTCGTTCCAGATACACGACTGGCAATGTGTTCATCAGCAAATCAGTGCTAAGTGTTGTTTTGTTTTTGTGTTTCTCTCTGGTGTCTTGATAGAAGAAGAATACTTGATTCCTCACTTCATGGACAAATATTCAGTAAATAAGGAATTAACACACATTGACTATGTGCGCTTATTTAAGCATACAGTTTCTCACTAGTTGCGTGACTGAATCGCAGAAAATCACAGAAACAAATGACTGCGGAGGAAACACCTCATTAAGTGTGTAACATTTAGGAGG
>NW_023340206.1:2324986-2325752 GCF_004916995.1 Morone saxatilis
GTAAGAAAAACATAACGATTCTTATTATATCTACAGATGATGTCCACTGGGATTGGACCGCCATGTTTCTATAGTATCAAGGGAGTTGCAATGTGCAGCCCTTTAGGCCATCACTGCTCACGCTAACTACCCAGCTCAAAAGTTCTGGTTCTAAATTACTTTCTTCTAAATAACAAATCCTAGCTGCAAACTACCAGATTTAGCATATATAAGGCTAAGCCTTCTCCTACTTTTAATTTATGATTAAATATTTCTCCTTCTTTTTTTTTTCTACTGATGACTACATGGTTTTTATTCCAATACAAAGTTATTATTTAAGGAAGTATTGCCCCAAAATACAAGCAAACGATAACTTAAACCATGAATACACACTAAAAAAAACAAGACTCGTACACCATGATTCAATCCCCCGTTGCATTCCATCGAACCAGGCTGGCAGTGTTTGTGGGTGGGAAGGTGTGCTTTTAAGAGGTATAGTTAAGATTTGTAATTTTTGCACTGACCTCCAAAACTAAGTATAAAAGATTCTATATAACATTTATATAAGCTGCCATCATAAAAAAGACCTGGTCAATAACGATGAACTGCAGGTTACCACTTTAAATGGTTAGCATTATTCCCACCACATTTGAAAGTCCTTGAAGGCTTGTAGGTTTTAGAAGAATAAAATAAGACGTTTTTTTTAAAAAGTGAGCTTTGATGGCCTTGACAAGTGCCTGATGTATTTTACCTCATTATATTGCACATAACTTATTTAAAAGTCAGA
>NW_023340206.1:2325762-2326167 GCF_004916995.1 Morone saxatilis
AGAACTTTATGTTCATATGACTGTGAGAACTAAGGGCCTCCACACTTATACTGTAAATGAAAAGATCTTTATGAATGATGTTGCTTACTGTCAATGCATGTTAAAACTGTAAAGTTGAATCATTTATTTTGCCCAATATGTTTTATTTTATTTTATATTTATTACAAAGGTTTGTCTACTTTGATTTACTGTACACAGTGCTGTCACAGTACAGGTACACTGTATTTCTTTACTAGTCAGTTTATGTTCTGACTCATGCAATGTTGTATTAGTGTTTTTCTGCACTGCTATTCATCTGTCACATATGCAATACTCCAGCGTGACAATCTAAAAGCAAGGAAAGTGTCCACTATATGTTTATTAAAGCTGAAAGTAGTTTCCAAAACATGCTTCTAGTGTCAAACT
>NW_023340206.1:2326241-2355126 GCF_004916995.1 Morone saxatilis
TGTCTGTGTGTGTTGTGTGTGTGTGTGTGTGTTGTGTTGTGTGTGTGAGTAAGGTGATAGTGGGTCCTAAAGTACATCAACCAGCAGCACAACTACTCCAAGCTCTGAGCTCAAGCAGCCTCAGGCTTGAGCTAGAAGTCGATGGGCGCTGATTAAAACCGTGTGTGTGTGTCTCGTGTGTGTGTGTGGTGTGTGTGTGGTGTTGTTGTAGTGTGTGTGTGTTTGTGTGTGTGGTAAATGTCTCTGTTGTCTGAGACAGAGACCAATGGGAACACATGGAGCAGCTAATCCTTTACTATCATCGGGAGACAACCAAACACAAAACGCCCCCACCAAAGAAGCTCTGTTAAGCCTTTTTTTTTTTTTTTGTAAAAGTGACTAACGTGATTCCCACGCTACAATTGAGTTTCAGGTAATGTATATTACTATTCTTAAGCAGATCAATATAAATGAGTAAGTGGCATAAAGGGAACTCCCACCGTATCTCTCAGCTAATGATTTCTGCCAGAGATAAAGGACTTCGTGGTCAATTGTGTATTGCGGTTAATTCAGGCTTTTGTTCATGTAATGCTATGCATGAACGAACTGTTGTCACTGGAATGATGCTGAAAACAAGACATATGTCAGCCCAAAGTGAAATGGTTGCAACGAATGCGCTTTTCCTTAACCCCAATCATTACACACCTGTGATGCTGTACGTGTGTGTGTGTTTGTGTGTAGGGAGGCGTGGGGCCCGTTATTATATTGTCCTGAGTTTAACGCTCGTAAATTATTCACCTTTATTGTTTCCTCCATATTCTTATACTATGGTCTATCCAATTCAGAACCCTGACTTGTTGTGTGTGTCTGTCTGTGCTGTGATGGCTTTTTTTTTTTTTAAAGTGATAACTATTCCACGGGCTACAATGAGTTTATATGTAATATGATTTCTTAAGCATCATATAAATGAGAAGGGCATAAGGGAACCCCACGTACCCAGCTAGATTTCTGCCAGAGAAAGACTTCTTGGTCATGTGTATGCGTTAACAGGCTTTGTTATGTATCATGCATAGAACTGTTGTCACTGGAATGATGCTGAAAACAAGACAATGTCAGCCCAAAGAAAGGTTCAAGGATGGCTTTTAACCTCATCTTACAACCTGTGTGTGTGTGTTTGTGTGTAGGGAGGCGTGGGGCCCGTTATTATATTGTCCTGAGTTTAACGCTCGTAAATTATTCACCTTTATTGTTTCCTCCATATTCTTATACTATGGTCTATCCAATTCAGAACCCTGACTTGTTGTGTGTGTCTGTCTGTGCTGTGATGGCTGTGTGTGTGTCGTAGTGTGTGATGACCTGCGAATCAAAGAGGAAACTTTCAAATCCTATCGGATGACTGCTGGGAGAGGAGGGGTAAGAGGTGGAGGGAAAGGGATGAGGGAGATTATTTTGTTTTCTACTCTCCATTTGGTTGTCCTTGCAGAGGAGACGATGACTGAGTACTTCTGCTTAAGGACAGAGAAAAGGAGACATCACACTGACAATAACAGAGCTGAAAGTTAAGTCGAATTCTCTAGCCCCTCTTAAAGACCAAATGAAGACTCCGAAGTATATTTCATTCCGTAAGAGAAGTTTTTCTGGATGTCACAGTGTTTTTTTTTGTTTTTGTATTCTAACGCTGGCCATCAGTGAACAATCAAAATAAAGAAGAGGCAATGTTGTAAAAGTGTGCTTTGGGGAGCTTATGTTAATTACTTTTAATTCATTATTTAAGACCTCAGCGATTACCACCCACACCTTTATTGTTGTCGGTTTAACCTTACATTAAATGCTTGTACGTTTGATAAATATATTTTGGTGTTCAGCGAAGAAAGCTTTGCAATAAAGAAGTGGATGACACCAATTGGCTCCAGGTATCGGTCCAACCTGTGCCGACACTGTATTCATCTCCGCAATCCTTGAAAACTCCCCGAAGGTTAGAAAACTTCACCAAGTACCACAGCCTCCCAGACATGTCCTATTGTCAACAGCTCCACCTTGAGAAAAGCGGCTCTCAGAAGCGTCCAAGGTTGGACGGGGGAAAAAAAACAAAGCTGGAGAGGCAGCGAGTGGAGAAAAAGAGAGAGATGGCGAAGAAAGACGAGAATGAATGCTAACAAAAGTGAATACAGTTTTCCAAGGCTGCTCAGATTGGATCAATTCAGCAGTGACTGAGGACTGTGAAGAGAGGTAAACATGTTAGATGGTGTGTGTGGGGATGGAGTTTAGTTGCATGTGTGAGAGTGTAGGAGTTTGAATTCAGTCAGTGAGGTCTTTGTCTTCAAGTGAACCCATTTAAATAGAAGGACAAGGACAGCTATGAATCCTCAGTCCAAACCAATTGATTACATACAAGGTTAGCTACTGTAACAGTAAAATATTACCTACGATAGCCAGACAGACGGACAAGATCAACAATGATATTAAGACCTTCTATTCTCTAGTTGTGCATCCTTGCTCCTTCATGTCTTTTCAATCTCTTGCACAGAATCATGTTTTTTTTTCTCAGTTTTGGATCATTGTGTATAAAGAAGTCAAGAAATTCCACTGGCATTCAGTGGATCTTATTTTCCTTTGCATGAGCTTAAAAAGTAATCATAAAACAAATGTTATCGATCAATTAGATGCTTTTGTGGTATAAAACAGATACTTGACTTTTTAGCCCTTGACTCCACACTCAGGGCTCCTTAAGAACATGAAGCTGCAGCCGAATGAAGGCAGTTACCAAAAACATATGACAATTTCTCCTGCAGGTACGGTGAAATATAAATCTTTGCATTCAGAATAGCAGAATGTGGTTAAAACAACTAACCACTTGAAGCTCTTATCCTATAAGGTCGCAAGTTTGACTTCTGACTACAAGTAAGTAGCCCCATTTCAAAAACCTTTTCCTTCAAGGACTACATGTCAGGACCACATACAAGATAACACACTCTTCCCAATGTGGCCAAGAAACATGGTCGTCTTCTTTCTAAAATTGGAGGACACTGCCAATCCTTTACAATGTGCCAAACGTGCCACTCATTTGTTCGGTTCAGGTTCAGTCACGTGAACTGGACCAATCAAAAGCCAGAAACCAGAAACTGTGGGTTTACTTTTACTCTGTAGCTAAATATGAGAGCCAGGACACTACAACTTCATTTGTTTAATTTGTACAAAAATCAAAGCCCCTGCTGGGAACTTTGATTTTGTGTTGATTGAAGCGGCAATATTTCTACCTCCTTGTTTTATTGATTTCGATTTCAGGGGGAATCCAACCAGATCCAACCAGCCATTAAGAATAACTATAAAGAAATAGCCAATCTTCTTGCTGGTGGTCTTGTTTGTTTATGGCACCCGGATAGCTCGCCTGGTAGAGCCGCGCCCCACGTACCAGGGCTCCCTCTGCAGATAAAATCGTCTCATTCTAAAGAGGTAACAACTGAGTTTCAGGCGAAACTATACCTTTTATATTCCCTTTCTGACAACAGATCCTTGTGGTCAACCTATTGTCAGGCCTCAAGGACGATGCATAATGGTTAGAAACACCGGATGCAAACATACACACGCGATTTGAAGACTTCACCAAAGGAACTTGAGATAGGCATTTTTCACAATCAGCCAACATTTCACAGACTCAATCAATTAATGAGAAAATAATGGATAATGAATAAGAAAGAAACGATTGTGCTGCAGCCCTAGCTTAAACACCACCGCTTTTTAATTGAAGTTTTACAGTATACACACACTCGCAACAGTAAATGGAGAGAATTTTCTTTTCTTTTCAAGTGTTTGGGCACTCTTCATTTCAACGTTCACTGGCTCAAAGAGTAACACTTGGACAAAACAGAAAGAGACTCTCTCTTTCACTTCATTCTGGTTGTGGTGGTGGTGTGTTGTGTGTGTGTGTGTGTGTGTGCGTGCGCAATATAGATATTTCAAATCCAGTATGATTCAGACAGAGGTCCTCTTGAATTCATTGGAATTGGCTTCTTGCTTTATTCTTTCTCTGGTTGACCTGGCCTAATTATCCATGTAATGATATAACCCTGGGGGAAAGGGGATCTCCCTCTGACTCTCTCAACACACACACACACACACCACACACACACACACACACACACAGCACACACACACACACAAATAAACTGGGTCTCCCCATTCCCACAGAAGACCAAAAAGCCTCCTGCTGAAAGAAGCGATGGAAGGGAACGAATTTCACCCGCTAATTAGACTCGACCCCGCCTCGTATTCACAGCGCGGAAACAATCTGGCCATGAGAACAGAAGATCATAGAATAGAAAAGGTACAGTTAATGTGTCCTTCTATATAAACCTTTTCCAGAGTTCACAGAATGAATCCAGTAAATTCACGACGACCAGATAAATGGGCAGAGATATGATGGACAAATGTGGACCTTCAAAACCTGGATGCATTTATTTTTCAACTCGTTTCACACACCGACTGAATATTTTTTTGCAGAGATCGTGATGTCTGCTGTAGTTCTGAGCAAGATAAAGTATCTTAACAATTTCTGGCCTGAGTGTACTGAATACAGCTGTGGATATTCATGGTCAACAAAAGGATATTTCATAATAATTTGGTGACCTCTGACCTTTCCTGTACTGCCACCTTTAGGCCAAAATGTCAACATTAAACAATATATCTCATTCTAATAAGCACATCACCAGGACATTTGAAGAGCACATTTTGCCAAGAGGATGAATCCGTCTGATTTTAATGACCACCTCAGTCTCTTCCTGTAGTGCCACCTAAAGCTAAAAATGTTCATACGGTTTTTGTTTTGTCAGTAAGTTGAGCATTGCTGTCTCTAAGGGCTTTAGACTGTTTTTAGTTAAACTGGAATTGAAAACACAAGAACCGTGAACGTTTTAGGCATGGGGGTACTTCATTTTGTAAAATCGCAGAAATCTAATGGAATTACATTTGACAGATTTTTACAGATAATGACACAATCCTATTAGGCCACATTGAGCTGGACAACAGCACTCATTTGCAACACAACACAAAGCAACGTAATTCGCCAAGACACTGCGGGACCAATCAAATACGTGCAAGCTTCCTTTTTATGGTAGATTACATTGTAACGTGAACACTATTCTGTATTTCTACTGTTTGCCTCGCAATCATTATGACAAAAGAAAACTATTTCCACTATGACTGTTGTTAAAGGCCTTCACAGTCATTCATCTATGACTTCCTGGATCCCATTTCATTGTCTCACCAGTATCTCAAACGCCTATGAACTCAAATTTTCCATCCATCCATCTATTTTCTACCACTTATCTGGGGCCGGGTCACAGACGTCCCTCTCCTCAGCAAGGTTTTCCAGCTCTTCCTGTGGATACTGATCACAAGCCAGATGCAATGTAGAATTTCTCCAGCGTGTTCTGGGTCTACTCCGGCTTACTCCTACCAGTTGGACATGCCAGTAAAACCTCCAAAGAAAAGTGCCCAGGAGGCATCCTGATCAGATGGACCACCTTTGACACGAAGCCGAGCTGCCTGCGAATCCCTCCAGATGTCAGAGCTGCTCACACTATCTTCTTTCAGTTTTGTCATTTTTATTGTTGTTGTCTATGTAAGAGTTTAAAGATATAGTATGTAACATTTTTGCATTAAAATGTCTAAAAAACTCTTCACCTATGTTATATGTTTTATTGAGTTGTGTACTTACATTATCCCAAATGATTCCAACAATGTTCAAACCCACAGTTGTCTATAATGCTCGCCCCACGAGCATAAATCCATTAACACCAATTTAGTAATATAACCTGCGCAAAAGAAGTATAGACGACGAAAATAAACATTCAGCAGAATACAGTTCACTCAGGTAACTCAAGCAAAGGCTGCGTCGAAGAAACAAAGACTGCAGGAGTCAGGACACTTTTAAAGGGAGAGACCTCCAGACAGCAACGAGAGCCAAACAGAGTACAGAGAGAGTCTGTGAGGCTGTTTTATAGCCTACTTTGTTATTTAGTTAAGTATAATAAAACAGTAAGGAACAGCTTGGATGCAGGCTGTTTTCTTTCTTATTGCACTGCAGAGCTATTGCTATTGCATTATCTAGAAAAATACAAGTGATGTGATCAGGACATTATTACCGTGTTACTGAATTTGTATCAAGAATCGTGGAAGTTCACTGCATTGGGATCGACTACTACATTTCTGGTATCTGACATACTATATGTTTAACTGTGTCACCATATTTTACACTTATTATACATTTGGATCTTCCACCAATTAACTAAAAGTAAAATTAAAATAAAATAACCATCAAACAAAGTACACTGTGTTACATTCCATTGAGCATAGTTGCTGAAGTACAGAACACACACATCCATCAGCAGGCCTTTGACAGCTCAGACCTTTGAACAGTGAGGCAGGTCAGAGCAATTATATGAGATCGATAGCAGCTACACTTAAACACACACAGAGTGAGACATCAGGGAGAGACTGACTGACTGAGGGCTCGTGTTAGAGACACATTGTGTCGTGTGTTTTGCTCTAGTGTCTCTGCCTATTTATCATCGGTGTGTTTGACAGTAACTGACTGTTGTGGTGACACTTTAATTAAGCAAATTAACTTTGTTTAGCAGTTGTGGGAAAGAGTCAAGATCATTACAGGTAACTTTTATGATCCCTGACGGTGTGTCTGTGAGAATATGTTGACACATTTTACCAGAGAAGTGTCTTGAAACATTGTTCCCAACCTCCTTATTCAGACAAAGGGCACTGTAGGAAGCTATATCACAAAGAAGAGTGTTCTTTGTTTGTTTTCTGCAGCTCGGTGGGCTAGTCTCAGCGAGCTACTCTTTTTCTTTGTCAAATATTTTGAAAATGCTGTTTTACCTTTTTAAAAGCGACCACCAGTAAGCAATCCACAAAAACTGAACGATGGTTTTTTCTGTCAGTGGCTGTGTGAAATTGAGGAAAAAAAGACACTGGCAGGAGAAACATTCTGGCACATTTTCAAATAGTAAAACATCTGAACTCATTTAAATGACAGTGAAGCAGAAATGGAGCCAAAAATGGCCTCAACTGGTTCTGAAGATGTGCAGAGCTTCAGGTGCAACTCAGCAACTGGATTTGTTTGGTCATTGAAAGCATTATCTCAGCATGTGGCTTGTTGATTATATTTTTACCAAAAAAAAACAAGTTCTTAGCTGTACGGCTTAGTAGAAGTTTTAATAGTATCAGTTTTAACCAGTCACTGGCAGAGACTGCCGAACTCGGTGTATAGGCGTTTGGTTTCTGAATCGTTCCCAGATTCTGACTTGGTTAAAGTTGGTGTCTGTGGGTTGATGAACTAAAGCACTGTGTTTATAGGCCTTTATTATGGTGTGGAACCCTTTGTCCCCCTGGCAAACGGGCGTTATTTAACTAAAGGCTGCTTGTGCTAATAGATAAGAATTTGACCTGCAGTTTGTGAAATGACCGCTCGCGATTTCTTCAAATGATTTATTTTACAATTGTTCCACTGATTTAAGCTAATTTATCTAATGAAACCAAAACATTTTGTTATATGATTGATCTTCATGTGATTGATAGATACAGGGTCTCTCATTACACCTCACCTGTTTGATCAGAATGAATGAAGGGACAAAAGCAGTATTATCAAAAGGAACCCACGTGGACTCAAAGTGAAGTCTGAAAAGCAAAAAGACTGAACTCTACTGCTCACTCTGCTGTGTGTGTGTGTGTAGGGCGACATTTATTGACAACGGCTGCTCCGCTCGATAAGTAGAGGCATAAAATCAATCAAGCTGATTGGTAGACAAGAGGGAGGGAGCAGGAGAGGACAGAGGGCTGCACAGGAAGCCACACAGCACACAATGAGGGAGAAACAGAAGAAATAAACTGGTAGAAGAAGTACTCAGATCCTCTGCTTAAGCAAAGGTACCACTACCACAATGTGAACATACTAGTAACAGTCCTGTATTTCAAATCCAATTTGAGTAAATGTATGATCAGCTACATTTACTCAAAGTATTAAAACTACTCATTTAGCAAAAGAAATGGCCCTTGTAATTAATACTGATTTTACTGTTGTAGCCTCTCGATGTGGAGCTAGTTATAAGTACTTTTGTATACAATTAGTTCGGTCCAGTGGTTCCCAACCTCAGGGTCAGGGCCCTTCAAAAGGTCACAACATAAATCTGAGGGGAGAAAAAACAAGTTCTGAAAATCTTTTCACGTTGCAGACCTTCCTCTCATCTTTTATTTTTTTGGTAAAATATTGGAGAACTTTACCTCTGTGGGACCTTGAAGAGTTTTTTAAATGAAACCATCTGAGAAATGGTCTCCGTTGGGTAAACTGTCTGGACCAATTTCGAGAAGGCAGCTGAACATGACAAGAGGGCCCCCCAACTAGACACTGATATTCCTGTAGCGGCCACAAAGCCCAAAAAAGGGTTTGGGAACTACTGCGTTTAATCTTTAAACAATGGTGTTGTATCTTCATTAAACTGTAGCTTTATAAATGGCATATGATGTGTTTTTGATGCAAAATATAAATCTTCTAAAGCTAACTAAGCTGTAAAATAAATGTGGTGAAGTACTAACGTACTTATATTTTCTCTCTTGAATTGGAGCAGAAAAATTTTTTGGTAAAGCAACCTCAAATGGAAATATCAAGTAAAGCACAGGTCATTCATAATGAATTTGATTAAGGGTATGTAGTTCATTCACCACTGGAAAGAAAGGAAGACACAGGAGGTTGATAAGGGGAAGGAGGGATGAGGATTAGAGCCAGACTTGAGAGCGAAAGAGAAGATTTATCAGGAAGGGCCAGACAGGGGCCAGACAGGGGCCAGACAGGGGCCAGCTAAAAAACTAAAAGCTCATTTTAGAACTACAGATTCATGTTCACGTCAAAATAATACACATATCATTAATATATGCCACTATGTAACTTACTGTGTTTTGTTTTTTAATTGTTTATTTTCTGAAAACTGAAGACCCAAATAAAAACAGTTCAACATTGTAAACTGATGTTGAACGTTACAGGGATTGTGACACAAACAAATGCAGATCCCACTGTTCTGACTGCAAAAAAAATACAATTTTATAACTCAAATTGTATGTATGGTGGTGTATTCTTCACACTATGACAGTTCTCCTAAAAATAAATGTATAATAATATACGGCCTTGCTTACAGTATCACAGTATATCCCAATATATTGAACAGTATTCTCAAAAAAAGTACATTACACTGTGGTATCTATACACTAAAGGCCTGCCAAGCTCAGTACTCATCATACAGCAGAGCTTAAATACAAAGCAAGCGAGCAGACCTTCAGCACAGGCTCACTCACAAATTACACACAGCCAACAGGTGATCATCAACAACAACAACAACAACAACAACAAACAAATGCATAACTGGAGGAACTTTTTCAAAGCCTCGGCGGGCTCTGTAGACAGCAGACAGACCTCCAAAGCATCAGCAACAACTCAGACAGCAAGCAGAGGACTACAGACAGACACAGACAGAGAGAGAGAGAGAGAGAGTATCTGACTCACATTTGTAGTCGAAGTCCATTCACTTTTCTTTCATGGAGAAATGGATATTAGTGTCCACTAATATCCAGCTGCACTTGTTGTTTTGACAGTCACTTTGTTTGTTTGTTTGTTTGTTGACGGAGGTCTTCATGTCCCTCGCTGCTATCTTAAAAGCTCGTTAGCAGATATCATTAGCAACACTTGGAAACTAAGCTAACTAACGTCACTGCTACTAGAGAACTACTTGTTGTTTCATTTTAAATTAAGTTGTTTGTCATTTGGCCAAACTAGGACAGGCTTCGCGGTTTCATTTAGTTTAGTTTCTTCTCCAGCGAGGTGTCCGTTTCACAGTTGCTCATTAACATGGTCGCTTTTGATACTAAACTATGTTTTAATCAAAAGATGCTAATTTCACCTGGTAGACTTCAGTAAGGGTGCAATATTCGTTTTGACCACACGCACTTGCTGACATGAGCCGGCCCTTCCAACCCAGAGGGGCGCTGTTGCACTCGTTTGAAGGAAGTCAAAAAGTGAAGGATGGGGAAGACAGGGCCGCAAAAAAAATGTGTGTAAGAAAGTCATTAAATATTTAAATTAAACTTAGAGATAGTGATATTGAAGAGAAAAGGGGTACTGTTGCTCTGAGACAATAGGCTGTATGTGTCACTACTTGGTAAATTGGCTCTGAACGTTCACTGTGGATTATTCCTAGGAAATGGAGCTGGCTTCCAGGACCCGGACTGCATACTTGAGTGTTTTCTTCTTATTGAAAACAACCTTGTGCTCCACTTCATCCTTTCTAGTCCATTATTTTTTCTATTTAACCAGAATCACAGATATGTCTCTGAAGCTTTTACGATGTGAAACCCTTGACCCTAAGACCTTCGATTCAGATTAGAAAAAACTCCCTCTGGAATATAATAAACCGTATTAGGGAGATGAGTTCAGAAAATTGACCAGCTGCTTCCAAAGATACTGTCCAATTCAAACATTAACATTACAGGATATTACCAACAATATCTTTATTATTCTCATGAATGAAATACAGAATATACAGTATTTAAATATGTTTATGCCATACGTTATTTATATATATGCGAAAAACAAGAAAAAAAACATTATACATTTTAATTGAATGCCAGTTATCTGTATCCAATGTGTGGGTGTCTTTAACTGTATTTTTTGTTCATAAACATGGATCCTGCAGTGCTACTTTTCCAGCATTTACCGTCGTATGTTCCTGATTCTCAAAGTGTATTGTCTATGAGATCATTTGCAGCCCTTATATGAAATGGAGGATTCAGCGGTGGCCTTGAGTGATAGATAGATAGAATTGTGTGTGTGTGTGTGTGTACAGTAGCTATGCTCTTCATGTGTACCTCAGATGACGCCTATACAGCTCCTTAAGCTTTCAGCTAACTAGAAGTCTTTAAGGCTCAGATTGTCTTGTATTGTATTTGATTCTATTGTGCGTCAAGATGTTGATGAGAGTGACAAAGAAGTGACAAGACTGGACCAGAGGACAGATGGAAGAAAGTTTCTGCACAATTTCCCTCGTTTGGAGAAGATGTAGACGGGAGGTACGAAGAATATGATAGACAATATGATAGAAAGAGAGAAAGGAGGAGATATTCAAGGTTTCATTTTCTAGATTCAAGAGACTCCATTAAAAATGCTGAAATCTTCCATCAAATTTTACATGTTTGCGTTAATACTTGCTAAAAAACTATCAAATCAATTCATAAGCTTGCCTGTTGATGTGTGTGTGTGTGTGTGTGTGTGTGTGTGTGTGTGTGTGTGTGTGTGCGCATCCATCCTCAAAACAGCTCCCTTTAAAAGTCAGGCCAAAATAATGAGAAAGCCCTTTGTACGGACAAAAGAGGAGCCCCAAAAAAACAAAAAAAGGCAAGAAAAAAAAACCCAATGTGTACTGAGTCATAAACAATTGGTGGCAAATAACAGCAATTTCACAGCTAATTCGTAGATTTCACGTGTGGATGCCTCCATCACCTCCCTCCATTTAATGCTGTGAATAGAGACACATGCTGACATTACAACCGTGAGACAAGATTCAGTGTGTGTGTGTGGTGGGTGGAGGTCTTAGGTCTAATGATTTAAGCCTAGTTTGAGTGTCAGACCGACTGCTGGGCAACAGAAATGTGCAGAAATACACACACTCTGTTGTTACTACAGGTGTCAAAATGAATGTAGTTGAGAGCTGATTGTTAAGAGTGTGTAATTATAATACACAGCTCATATGAAATCACAGTATAGTCCCCCAAAACTTGTAAAATATCTATTTTTAATTGTGTTTATTAGCTACCTCTGCTTAGTAGAACATGTTTTCGGTGCTGTTTGCTTGCTTGTTGGTTTGTCTATCAGCAGGATTATGGAAAGAAACTGCTAGCCTAATTTTCGTGGAATTTGGTGGTAGGGGTTAGCATGGGCCACAGAAACAACCATTTAATTTTGGAGTGGTACAGGGAGGATGCATTAATTGTTTTTCACTTTTCTTCCCAGCTCTGATAGACACGCAGCAGACAGCAGAGCGGAGAGGCCACGTGGGAAGACAGTGAACCAGGTGAAGTGGAGGTAACATTTTACTCGAATTGAAGACAAGACCTAGTTTGTCTGTTGACAATAACTTGAGGAAAATGTAGAAAAGTGATGTCTCTACCTGCTTTGCCCACAGGTTTTGTTCCAACAGCAGCCCACTTGTTAAACTAATAGTGAACCTAACAGAACCTTGGCAGGTGGGCAGTGCCCTTATAGTCTTAAATGTTTTTTGCAGATTAATTTGTCATCCCAGACCATGAAAAGAACATTAAAAGGTCAATGTTGGCAGAACTGAATTTCAAACCAAAGTACTCGAGGTTGACTTAAGTGCAGACTGAAAGTTAATGCAAAAGATGAAAAGAGCCTCTTTATTGGTGGTTTTCATTCATTCAGCCTCTGATGATGTGTGGATGGAATGAGCCACATTACATTACATTTAGAAATAAAAAGTGTCAAACGGGATGGTAAAAAGACCAGCAAAAAGAAGCTAGTGAAGCGAAATGAACGGTAGTGAAACAGCTGCACAGAGGGAGAAGAAGAGGAAGGGGCCCAGGACTGAGCCCTGTGGAACCCCTATTACCAGGCAGGCAGCGTGGGTTAGACCCTTTCCATGGCACTTGGTAGGAGCGACCAGTCAGGTAGGAGGAAACAGAGGGTGTGCAGAGCTTGAGGGGTCTAACTGCCAGCAGCAAATGAGCACATCCACAAGAAACTCCCCAATGATGCTAAAGCTCTTCTCTAACTTAAAGGAATAGCTTCACAAAATAGACTTATCCGCTTTCTGCTGTATGTTAGGATGGGACGATTGATACCCCTCACAAGTGCATTTTAAATGTAAAGCTACAGCCAGCAGCTAGTTAGCTTAGCTTAGCACAGAAAAAAAGGGGGAAATAGTAATTTTGTACAGATTAAAGAAATTAGATGAAACGTGTTAATTAGTTAACTTTAGAGGTGCTGGTAGGCAGATTTTATTTACTTTGGAGAGTCTTTCTGCTAAGCTAAGTTAGCTGACTGCTGGCTGTAGCTTCATATATATGTTGAACTTCTTTCATAACCCTCATCTCACAGTAGAAGGGGATTTTGTGCATGGCAATTTACAGGATTACTGTTAAATTCTCATATTTTTAAGTCACCTGTTGCATATTGCAGCTTCAGACAGATAAGTCTCACTCTTAACATGATGGAAAATGAATTGATGTGTACTCTGTGCCTTTGATTTGGAGTTACATCCAGACATTTCTCTGCCAGTCCCATTTCTGTCTCTACCGTTTCATACCGGATGTGTTGAATATTTTCATATGATTGGGGGTGTGAATTCATCTTAAACTAACATTCTTTGTTACAGACATCACAAACACCTACCTCAGAAAAGTGTGTTATCATGTCTTACTATTGTGCTACCAACCTAAGCAGTTCAAGATGAAGGAAGCCTAAATTGGTAGTGAAGAGGTTGTAAAGGACTTGGTTACACCTTAAATTACACCTCCCACCTCTCTATATATTTTCGAATCTATACTAAGTAATACACCATAAAAAGGAATTTAAGGTAGACACAGTGTATATTTATAGTTTAAGTTTGATGCTGGAGTTGATGAAATAGGCGGTAAAACATTAAGACTTTGGTTCTGCATTCCGTTTTAAAATGATTCAATGAGTCATTGCAATTTAGCAACTGAGAAAAGCCCCCCTGGGGAAAGTAAGAGAGGTCTGTGCAACCACAATGGAAACGCACAGCCACTTTTCACCATCTACTTTTCATATTTTTTTCCCCTCTTACCCAGATTTCACCTCTGACAGTCTTGCCCTAGATATTTCTCCATCCCTGTCAGACACACTAGCAGGTCTCATCGGCTGCCAGCTGTGGAGGAGAGGACGTGGAGATCAACGCAGATGAGAAGTGAAAAGGATGAAGAGAATCCAATCGATCCAAAACCTCCATCCTAATCTTGTTGACGTCCTCAGATGGTGCAGACGGCAGCCCTGAAGCAACTTTGGGGAACACATTAAATCTAAAAATTCTAATTCTCTTAACCATTTATTTATTTATATAGTGTCGTTAGAGACAGCGCAGAATATGTAAGCACGGGTTGGTCAGATGCACATGCTCAAACCTCTACTCGCGACCTATCCTTTTATTTGTATTTCATCAGCTTTAGGTATTTAGAAACTCTTCAGGTGCATTTGATTTATCAACTCAGATCTTTAAAGGCCCCAGAAAAGTCTGACACATCTGAAATACTTTACTGCATCCTTGTGGCTGCTGCGTGAAGTGCAGCTACAAATAATCACAGATGAGATTTAACTTCACATTATTGAAAACAAAAATCACATTGTTTTAGGTTTTTATATTTCCACTTCTGGCTTTTATTTCCAAGCAAATGTACAGTTGTTTACCGTTGATAGCTACAGAAATGTTGGCAAAAATCCACAAGTAAATCTTGATATGACTCTGTTAAAAACTGTATATAAAAAGACCCCAAAACTGTACATCAATTGACATAACTACATTTATATATTGTATATATATATATATATTTATGTATATACTGCATCTGAGCATACAGCAATTTATAGATACTGGTTGGTTATGAGAAATATAGACGCTATACAGTAATACATTGTAAAAGAGAAAGATAAACATTCTGTTCGAAGGCTGTCAGTTTAGGTGGTCTTGAAAGATCAGGACAGTGAGGACAAGAGTGATTGGTACAGTAAGACCTTAAATCCACCGTTAATGGCTTTGAAAGTTTCTACAGCAAAGTGTCAATCATCAGACAAGACGGATCAGTGCACGGGTGTAACTGAGCTAACACCACGGAAATCTCTTTTCTTTGAATCTTTAAAGCTATGCGCACATACATACATGTCCAGTGTTGCTTTGTCACAACTCAGTTCGGCTGTTCAAATACTCTTCTACATAAATAAGACACACATCAAATACTGTCTCCAGGAAGTAAAAAAAAAAAGAGAAGATACATACAAAAAGCACTACAGTAACTGTGGTTATTTTAATTTATTCATGTGGATTCCACAGTTTTCTGACTAATCTCCAGATAGACAGGAGGTACCTAACTATCTCTTGGACAGATGACCTCACATAGAGAAAGGGGCTATGGCAATAAGGATATTCTGATAATTCTCCAAAAGACAGAAGTCATTCATAAAGAGGTGATTCTATTTTATCCCACAGCAAAGGATTTGTGGATTACTTCGTGGGTAGAAAGAGCTCATTTCCAGTAACTGATTCTCGATTGTGATGGAGGGATTATACATCACATTTAATTCTAACACTTATGCACTACCACATGACTGGTGCTCTGAGGCCACATTTGTCACAATGGGTCATTTACACGCAAGGCAATATTTCAATTTTAGTTTGATTATACTGATCAGAGTAGGTAATCGCTGCGTTAATTCATTCTCTGAGCAAATTGTGGTCATACATACACACATACATACATAATTAATGGATACCGGCTCATTAAAGAGTTATGAACCATCAGCCACCTCTGACGGGACCAACGTGTCTGTCTGCACTCAGATACTGAACATTAGGTTGTTGTTGTTTTTTTATCTGGGGGTATTTTACTCTGATTTTTGTCTCATTACTTATGGATTTGGATGGGAAAACATGGTCAAATTACAAAATGCTGTATACTGGCACAGTTTTGGTTGAAAAACGTCTCCCTTCAAGAACCTGTATCTGTCAAAAACTCATTTGGTTTCAGACACTAAGTAGGAGATTGATTAATGTTCTTAATGACTCTGAATGTAAAGGGTCAGTTCACTCAAATTACAGAATAAAACATACAGTATTTTCTCACTCACTTGCAGACAGTTTTGGTTTTATTTTCCCAGGTTGTGAGTGTTATTATATATTATAGATATTATGTTGTTTCCATAGGGACTATTTCTTTTTTCTTTTGTAATTTGGGTGAAGTGACCCTTTAATATGCAAATCAGAGAATGTACCACAGAGTCCAACAGTATACGAACCCCTTTGCTTTACCGCCTTAATATTCTATATAAATATTGCAGTAGAAAACCAGAATATTGAGAAGCGAATCAGACACGTTTAAATAAAAGGAAACATACGCAGAATATTAAAGACAATCTCACTTTGTAACTTTGAGCTCTTCAAGTTTTCTATCTCATTAAACATCACATCCGACTGATATCTTTCCAGTGTGCTCTGACCACTGAGTGAGACCTTCACTCTTGTTGTGGTAAAAGGGGAATTTTACACATGATATAGAAAACAGTAAAAAATAACAGTTGAGAGACAGATGCCCCCCAGGACAGAATATATAAAACATTCAGAATAAAAACAATAAAAAACAGATATTAAACATAAGTTGTTGAATGTTTTGGTGCAAGAAGTAATTCATTTGTTCATCGATTGTGTATCAGTAGTATTTCAGTGCTGTGTTTGTTCTGATTAAGTCTTCATGGACAGTATAACCCGCGGAAAACTAATTTTTACATTCATCTTTTCACTCACTTATCCGTTCTCTCAGTCACTCCCTAGCCGTGCACCCATACATCCATCACCTGCAGTGCTTTCGTATGATCCAAATGCCTAATATTAGCCGTAAATTTACCATAAATTGAGAAAACATAGCTTGGCAGAGACAGAGAAACTACCACAAGGCACCTAATGTAAAGCAGCTAAAAGTATCTAGCAGCAACAAGGCTTTGGTTCATAGAAGTACTGTTACAAGTGGAGTACAAAACATCTTCTCTATTCCGTCTCACAATAATTTATTGATGGATTGATGTATGGATGGATGTATGGATGGGGGAATGGCCGAGAAGACGCAGAAGGGAACAGACGAGGGGAAGATGATGACGACCAGACGGGTGGAGGCGGCTCCGACAGAGGTAGGAAAACTTCCAGGTCAGTATCACTTCACCAGAGTGAGAATGAGAGGAAGACAGAGGAGAGAGACAGCTACAAAGAAGGACAGAGAGGATAAGTGTTGAAACAGAATCCAAAGACTGCACTGCAGAGGCCTTTTTTTTTTAAAAGGCATTTACACGGAGCTATTAGATGCTGACCTGCAAACTAAAATATCTTACAAATATATTCTGTTGACACCATTAGGAGAAAAACATCTGTGACATGAATGGGTATGCATGTCTGACACCCAAATTTCCTTTGGGCACATACACTTTTTTATTCATAAAAATAATTTTGTTTTCGGCAGACTTTCCTTATTTTACTGATCCGTTAGGTGATGAACCAGTTTATAACTTTGAACACACCGCAAGGTACAGAGGTGTGTTTTTTTACCTACTGACAGAGCCAAAGCAAGCAGTTTCCCTGCATTCCCAATCTTTATGCTAAGCTAAACTAACCAGCTTCTGGCTCCAGCTCCCTATTTATCCATGCAGACATGAGAGTGGTATCGATCTAGAGTCATCATTTCTGGTGAGACTTGAATGGACACGTATCTGTGCTCTCATCAAAAAATGACTTTACGTGAAATGATTGAATCTCTTCAAAACTGTGTGTATTTAAGGCATCACGTATTTTGGGGCAGATGATAGAATCGTATTGTTGTGTTGTGATTATCTCAGTAAGGATAGGTTTTGTATGTTCATTTTTAAGGTGCTTTGAGAAAAAGTGAACGCAAGTAAGCTAAAATAGTATCAGCTGCATTGGAGCTGCATTTTTCTACCATCCTATTAATGACATTCATTATTTATTTTCATACTCTTTCTAGTGGCCACTTTCATTTAAATTGTTTCACAGAACCACGAGTGTGTACATTGACACATTGCACTACAGTATATCTATCAGCTGTTAAAAGGACGCCATATTGTCTTTCTGTTTCTTTGGTAAATGGTCTCTGTGGAGGATAATGTGATATACAAGGTGACATTAAGGCATTAAGAAATAGCAAGGCAGTCATCACATAACTATTTCTACTGGACTCTATCACTAGAACATGCCATAAAAACTGATTAGTCTCTGCATATGGCATTGTGGATAAATATAAGATGAAGGTCTACAGTTAAATTGCTTTAAAGACAAAAAGACAAAAGGAGATTCTGCAGAGATGAATACAACGTACACACAATAACACAACTGCTAGCTATCAGCACACACACACACACACACACATCTATCCCACCAAACACTACATTACCTAGAAAGCTTAAAGGTTCCATATGTAAGATTCTAAAGCATTTTATGTAATCACATTTTACTGCCAACGTATGGGCGGCCAGCGGTGGATAACATTATTCATGTAATGCAGCTGGCTGGCTGGCTAACCATAGCTTGCTTGCTAACGTTATTGCTAGCAAAATACTATCTGAACTCCTGGCTGATGCTCGCTCGTGCCTACAAGACTGTACGGAGTGCCTGCACCAGCAATAGAACACTGCGGTTCACTTAACAGCCACTGGTGTCACTATTAAAACCAGTTTTCAGAAAGTTTACATATAAACCTTTAAGTGTTGGATGTGGAGCTAAAGTTGTCTATTTTTTCTTTTAGATTTCATATACAATGGGACTTAAAAGTATAAAAAAAAAAAAAAAAAAAAAAAAAAAAAGACCATCTGGGTCCACTTGTCCAACACTTCACTGCTCTACTACACCCCTCCTTACAATGTTGTTCGATCTCAGAGAGTCCTAGGGAGTGTTTCGAGATAATAGGTTCGCACACAGGCAACACCAGTTAGTCCTAAAGAGAGGCGGAACAAACAGACAGACAGAAAAGAAAGAAAGAGGGATGGTAGGAATGAAGAAAAGAACATGCTTGGTCAGAGAAAGCTCGAGCTGGCTTAAGTACTGTTACTGTCTTCATCATCATCAACATAATCAGCAGCAGCAGCACACAACACGTCATGATTATCGGCATTTTTTTAAAAAGTCATATAAATCCTATGAACTGGAGTAAAGTACACTTCAGCTGCCAGCTATCAAAGGCAGGCAGACATAAAGGGCCAGTGCACATACTTTCAGTGTGACACAATATAGTTTAAGAAATCAAAGAGTCTGTTTGTTGTGACATCAATACACTGAGCCCTTTGCACGGTGTAGTGGCGAGCGAGGCCCTGTGGATGGAGTCCTTTTCCAGAGCCGTCCCATAGTACTTTGTGCCATACTTGGCTGCTGACTTGGGAACAGTTGTGAAGGTCACTTTCGTTGTAATCCCTTCCAGATGGATTAAAGATATCTAACATTATTTGACTCCCAGCTCAGTAACTTAAATAAAGGAGTTTAAGTTACTTTTGTGTAACTTTCCAGCTCTGCTAGTAGCGACCTGGTCAGCTCTGCAAAACATTAGAATTACTGCTTTGTTCAGTTCAACTCCAAGTTGTATCTAATATTAGAAAATAAGAACAGGAACTGGACAGAAATAAATTAGACCGAGGTCTCTGGCCCCGCCTCACTGTAGGTGTGTCCCTGCTTTGAGTGGCGGGAGCCGTCGGCAAATCGGAGGAGGGGGGTGAAGGTGCAGTAGTCTGGCGTATTTTGCCAGCGTGTGAACATGATTTTCTTGCTAAAGGGTTCAGACCTTCGAGGGTTCGGGGCGTTCCTTTGGGTGCCCGAGCCTCGCCGGTGGCTGTCGGCCTTTGATGGGGCGTGGAGAGACGCCAGGGGGGTGAACTCGGACAGCTGGCCCTTGTAGAGTTTATCAGCGTTCTGTATGTGTGTAAGGAGGGAGGAGGAAAGGGAGAAAGGGAGAGTAAAAACAGAGAAGGAGACTGTTACTGTACTGGTACTGTAGAGGGATCTCAGGAACAGGTGGAGGAGACATTGTTATTGCAGCTGGCCAGAATTCTAACTGACTGAAGCTACAGTAACATTAATAACACACTGGAGGCAGGAAGTGTCATTTATTGGTACCAATAAATGACACTTGCTGCCTCCAGTGTGTTATAAAAGGTATAAAAGGTTGATGATTTCGATGTAATTTGTTGGTTTTGAAGGCAGACTGATCACTTAATACCTCTGATTAATCTGATTGACTTTATGTTTAAATTTGTGTTTAAGATAATGTCTGCTCCTTGATTTATTCAATACTGATAATAATAATAACTAATAGCTGCTTATAACTGCAGGAGCAGCTGCAGTTTGTTCAGATGCAGATGTTTTGGAATAGAGATTAGAGCAGTGGTTCTCAAGCTGGGGTCCGTGGATGCCCAGGAGTCCTTGAAGGGGTTCCAGCCATCAAATACGGGTCCAGTCTCAGGGATCCCAGTTTCATAAAATTGAGTTCTTCCGTAAGATGATGTGTATCAATTTGGGGGTCCTTGACATCAAACAGATTGAGAACCACCGGAGCTTCAACTAAAGGGAGGTTATGGCTGAATGAACCTGTAACCTGAACCTGGACACAATTCTGCCTTACCAGACAATCCAATTGTTTACATAATCTAATTAATAAAGTATTGCACTGCTTTTAATCTAATTGGCCAGCTGTGATGATAATGTCCCGTCCACTCTGTCCAGACACAAACGATGCAACCCAAGCAAAGAAAATATGTAGATGAATACATAACGCCATACAACAACATAAAATTAACCAAAACCGTGCAAATAGACACAAGACCAATATACATGCATGGGTGTTCGACAGTCCCACTGTGAGTAAAGTCTTTTGGCTCTGCAGCAATGCTGAAAGGTGTCAGTAGAGAGCGCCAGAGCTCCATGTAAAGAATCCCCCAACAGGCTCAGAGTGCTTTATACTTTAGATACCTGGACAATGTTTAGATCATCCAACTTTCTAAAACCCTCAAAACACACACACACACACAACACACAACACACACACACACACAAACAAGTATATAACCCATGTGTTAGTCAGGTACAAATCTCAAAAGTCCAATCTGTGAAACCACACACCACGGCAAAGTAAACCCCGTCGCCGCTGGATGTTAACATCACCCACCATAACCCAGTCCAACCATTACATACACACACACACACACGGTGGCAGGGGTGTGTGTTTACGTGATGAAGCCCCTCTATCGTTTCTGTGTCAGCCTACTCCATCTAGTAAGGCAGTCAGATAGCAACTTCCGTAGCCAGGCCCTCTCAAACTCGTTTATTTTGACCACACGCTGTTGGACACACGCCAAACACACACACACACACACACACACAACACACACACACCAATCAGAGACAAACACATGGGTCTACCATCATACACGTTAAAATACACACAGTTCTAACCTCAGTGTCACAAAAGAAAAACACTTCACACACACGCTGCATTTACACTGCAGGCAGCCTGTGTAAATCCAGGTGGCATGCAATCAGTTTTTGACGGAAAACAGTTACTTCATGCAAAACAGTGGTAGGGAGAGAGTGACAGGATACACAAAAGGAAAAAAAAAACAGAGAAAGAGGAATTCTATACTAGTTGACAGGAGGAAAGGCAGAGGGTCACCTCTAGGAGGGCTGGGTTAGAAACTGATTCTGCTGGAAGTCTGAGACAGCATAAAGATGGTGGAGGGCTCGGAGGCAAGGCACCGACGCTTAGTCTGCCACAGAGGAGAAGAAGGGAGGAGAATAGGGGAAGAGGAGGAGGAGGAGGAGGAAGGAAGAGCCAGGAGGTCAGAGGGAGGAGTGGACAGGGAGAGGGAAGAGTAAAGGTTTGACAATCAATCAGATCGTTCAAAATTATCAACCTGAGCGATTGATATCGGTATAAGGTAAAGGTTCACATTCACAGACAGGAGAAGATAAAGTGTGTCTCTGAGGGAAATATCAGACAGGTTTCAGGAAGTTGGTTATTAGCGCACCACAACCACAGTTCTGAGGAAGGTTAAGGGGGAGGAGCAGTTTAGGACATAAAGGAAGAAATATAGAAGACCTCACTGCAAACAGTTTGAAAACAAACAACATTTAACAGGCTGCTACATATATTTGTCCACACTGACTGATGATCTCAGTGAAACCATGAGAGACTGGTCTAACAACAGCAGCTACATCCAACCATCAGATACAGTGTAATAATACAGGCTCGGTGGAAAGTACCTAGCTCTCCATGTACTGCACCTGCACCTAAAATAGCTCACATGTGACTAGATCCCAGAGCCTGGGATGGTAAACATTTATTCACGATTTCTGTTTTGTTGACTACTGAATCCTACAGCATTTCTAATGACTGCCTTTTGTTATTTCACTGTTCAGACATCCAATCATATCATTCTGCAGCCAAGATTAGTTGATGCCTGATCAACTTTAGCTGTAACACCAGGTGCTAAAATCTCATTTTTCACTTGGACATGTCATGTGCTGAACTGAATAGAACGATTTTAAATGAACATTTCGTTTTTATGATCGGTTTAACGTGCTGATGAACAGCCTGCTGCCATCTCAAATCACTGCACATTGTTTACTTTTATTTTGCAAGCTGCACAACTCTCCTTGTTCTTATATATTGTTTCATAAAGTGTTTTTGAAACTCAACTGCTAACAATTCCTATTATGTCATTACTAACAAAACATACTGTTCATAGCAGAATACCCGCTCCCAGCACAGTGAAGAGGAGTGTAGAGGAGAGAGATATCAGCTATGATTGCTGCATTTTCAACCCTATATTAATAAAATATCTTGAGTTTTAGTTGCTAAAAATACATTCCATATCTCTATTGTACTTCTTCTGATTTAGAAATAAAAAGCACTGCACACAGACAGAACGAGGCTTACTGACTTACATCCAGCAGAGCGGGGACGTAGCCAAAGTCAGAATACATCTGCTGACCCACAGTCATCAGTTAGACACACTGTATTATCACAGTTAATGTACAGCATTATATGTTTATCTGTAAAGCTGTAAACAGATACTGATAATGATTTAGATCCCTTTCAGTTCAGCAAATGTTACTCAAAATCCTCTCAACCGTGGTCTTTTTTTAATACAGTTACAGTACAAGTACAATTATTACAAAATAATTTCATTAATCTAACAAATAGGAAAAATTCTCCACTTTAATACAATCATAGATACAATTCTTAGTTATTTCCCAGCTGGTTGGTGGTAAGTACATACTCAGCGATATGTATGTGTATGCACTCACCTGTATGCGTTCAGTTGTTGTGGGCCACATCGCCCTACAGATAACCTTCTTCACCACATCTGGCAGCAGACTGGCTGTTATCAGAAGGATTATGCTGAGCCAGGCCGGACCACTGGACAACATCTGCATGAACACATAGTACATCCTCTGGTAGTTGAGGAAGGGCCTGGAGGAGAGGAGGAGAGAAAAAAATATATCCTTCTTTAAGTTTTTAGGTTTTACATAAAAATCTAAAAACTCAAAACATTATCTGAGCACATTATAAACAAAAATGTAAAAATCATCTTTTTTTCAGAGCTTACCAGATGATTCCACCCCACAGCAGAGAGAAGACCACAAAGAAAATCAGCGAGCCCCAGATGACGAAATGGTTGATCCAAGTCCAGTAATGAGTATCTAGAGCCAACTACAGAGGAAGGTTGAGAGATGAGAGGAGAGACCTGTCAACCTGTCAAATTTCTTACTTTTATTGATACCGTCAAAGCTTAATACAGCTTCCCGCTTCAGCGCTGCCTCTGCCGATGAGCACTGTGCTGGTTGTTGTGTGTGTGTGTTCTGGTGTGCGTGCTGTGTGTGTTGTGTGTGGTTGTGTGTGTGGTGTGTGTGTTACTTTTGGAATGTGTAAGCAGTAATACAAGCAACAGTGAAAGCCAGCGCTCCCAAATGTTCCAGTTTCCAAACATCTGCAGGGGCAAAGTGACAACAGATGTGGTTAGTGACACATTACAAATTACAAAGATTCAGTCCAGTAAAATTCACGCTGAATGCCATTCATACTGTCTCAACGCTAAGTATAAAAAGTATTTTTTATTTTTTTGCAGCTTTTACAATGTCACATAACCAGATGGAAATGTAACAGATTCTAAGCAAATGTGTAATTGAATATCTGTGTCATAAAACAGTGTTTAAATGCTTAAACACCTTCTATACACCTGGCAATAATCTGTTACATTTCAAGAGCGAATGCACTTATTTGAGATCATTCATATCAGCATAGAGGCCTGGTGTTAATGATGCACAGAGATAAACTGAAGTGCAAATTCAATAAGGAATCAATCAATCCAACAGATGGCAGGGTGCTCAGACAGCAACATCCAGGTGAAGAATAGATTAGCAGATGGCTGATGGATGGGAAACGGGTGAGGTGACAAGAAGAAGTGATGTGCATTTCAACCTGATAGGAAAACATTTTAAATGCGCTACATGTGCCATCTATGAACCAAAAAATAGCAATTAGTCATGTATCGAATATGAAACTTTAAGGGATAGTTCACCCCAAAATCAAAAATACATATTTTTCCTCTTACCCGTAGTGCCATTTATCCATCTAGATTGTTTTGGTGTGAGTTGTTGAGTTTTGGACATATGCTCAAAGAAACTAGTAACAAGAAACTGTGTGGTTTATCTCGAGTTCCTTCTGGTTCCATTATATTGGAGAGAAGGCAGACATCTCAAACTCTGCAACTCACACTAAAACAAACAATCTAATAGATAAACAGTGCAACAAGTGAGGGGAAAATGATCCATTTTTGATTTTGGGGTAAACTGTCCCTTTAAAGACCGCTAACATGAAGCAGGACAGTGTCTCTACTGCAGTTCACAGTGTGTGTCATTAGGCAAGATTTCGGAAAATGATTTAAAGGCACTCTGCTCTTTGTGACTGAAGGCTACAGGGTTTATGGTAAATGCCATCTTTTATTAACTCTAATCATTAATGACATTACTTCAGAATGCTCATGACATAAGACAGCTCATACTGCTAGAAATCACCTTCATCAGTCATCATATCTTATTATACCAAGGTGTCATATTAACAGTTGATTATTTGCCAAAATCAAACCCATTAACCCCAATTTAATGTCATAACTCTGCCATTTGGACTTTGCACTCGCTTCTAACATGCAAGAATGATTATAATAAATTTCAAACATTTCTATTTTTCAAACTGGTAAATCCAACGGAAAGACTAATATAAGGAATAAGAACATAAAGAAAAGCATTAAAACATAAGAAAATTAAGCTTTTCAGAAGGTCACCTAAATATATGGTGGTTGTTACGTTGATGTAATCGGGGCAAATGAAATGATGCCTCATATTAGACATAGTTTTTAAGCCCAGACTTTGGTCTTTTGGTCAGTGTTATCAGCTATCCCAAGTGCAAAGACAAAGTCAACGGCCTCAAAATGTTTGATCTAATACAATTAAATTGTTTACATAGCCGGTCTGGCCTGTAAACTGTTAAACTGTTAAATGTTCTAGTCAGCTGATTGGTGAGTCACAGTTTAACCCAGAATCCCTGTACAGCAGACAGTTACAGCGGATAACCAGCTCGATCTTAAATGTTGACTTGCACCCTTTGCACAGTGAATTTCAGCTTCTTCCTTCTGGACGGTGGTTTATTGGCCTTAAGATGTAGAACAAAGCGCTATAAAAATAGTTATGTTTCAGCAGCGATCATTCAGATCAACAAGTTATAATATGGCACAGAGTTTTTATTTTTTATTTGTATTATTTTTAGCTATTTTGTACCCATTTTAATCTAAGTGGTTATTTATCTTAATGGGTTTTTTCTAATGGCCGATTCATAGAGCCTGGAGCACTTTTACATTTACATTTATCTGTACCATGTTTGTATTTAGACATGTTTGTCTGTTGTCTGAGTTGTTTGTTGCTTTTATATTTTGTCAAGAGGAATGTCTTGTTTTATTACTGCAAACCAAATCTACCTTTGGGTACAAAACAAAAAAGTAACCTTGAACTTGAACCCTGGCCATGCGTGCAGCTGTACAGCTGTGAAGAGCGACTGAAACTGAATTAAAGTCGTTAAATATTGGAACAGTGGAAAGACAAAAAGACGTTTTTTATGAGTTTTATTATATTTCTGTCCACTTTGAATGTATGAACTTTGAAGTTACTTAGTTAGTGGACGTACTTTGACGGCTGCAATTGTTCCCAAGGACTACCTAATGTTACATGGCTGCCATAGCACCTTATTTGCAGCTATTTTCTTATTTAAGTTAGTAAAAGAGGTTTTTTATTGACCAACCAGAGTTGGTGATTGTTGAAGACTCTGGAAGAACTAACAAAGACTGTTTTGGTAAGTTTTATTTTGTTTCAGTCCAGTTTTAGGTGTGTTTAAGATTATCTGCTTGCTAAAATGACTGTTTTTGTCAATGGAGTCTTGTTTGTACATCTATAAATGAATAGTGGCACTTGATAATGGAGTTTGGCCCATCTAACAGGACCTTTCCAAAATTTGTCGTACTCAGTTTCTCTAATGTATAATCTACTATAATAAGCATTCATTCTAAATCACTTGGCAGCACAGAACATCTTTTACAATACTAACCTGTTATTGAAAGACTGTTTTTATTGTTCTGGTGTTTTTCTATGCAGCTGTCTACATACGCAGATGCACTTAATTCACATTTTACTTTCTATACAAATAGAAAAAGCTTCAAATTCATTCAAATCAACTTCTTTGCATGCCATTTAGACTCCAATTATTTCTTCACAAATAAGCCTATAAATAGTCCTAATGGCTCAGAGAGTGGCCACAAATGTGACAATGTTCTTCTGCTCTAAAAGGAGCACCATCAACTGAAAGAGAATTAGATTAGAAAGATGACTAAATGTCTCAAATGTCAGTTAATGGAAGTAGTAGTGCGACTCAGTTTCTATATATCTGTTTTTACCCTGCTTTTAACCGAAGAAGTTGTAACACACACAATGCTTACACACAATAGTTAAGGATTGTGATCACTATAGGAGCATGGTGCAAGCAAAAGGCAGGTCACTACACAAAAGTCTACAGTTGATGTGTCTACAGCAAGCGCTAAGGGCTGCACATGAGATGAACCAATGATGGGTGATTTGGTGGCATCAGGCTGTGTGATGGGACGTAACAGGAAGTTGGAAACTGAAACTAGGGAGAGATGACAGAGAGACAGGGACAGGCTTACCATCTGTGTGTTGGTTGTCATTAGCTGGGAGGAGAAAAGAGAAGCAAAAAGTAAAAGCAACACAAAGGTAAGAGGAGAGGAAGAAGAAGAGGAGAAGGCCAGAAGAAGAAAATCATAAAAAAATAAACAACAGTATTGTGGCTGGAGAAGAATAAAAATTCAATGCATAAAAAAAAAGTGAAATCAAGCAACCCAACACAGTCCAAAAGGTTTCTAGGAGAGTAACGCTGTTTGAAAATGAAAGGAAACAAATAGAGAAACACAGAGGAAGATGGTGGAAAACCCCGCCATGCTGTCGTGGCTTGGATGTGAATGGGAGAACGTCTATCAACTTTTAAAGTACACACATTATGCACTCCACCAAAATGTAGTTCCTTTTTTTTTTTATAAATGCATATGAAGGTTATTCTGTCGATTGAGGGGCTGGACATGTACTACACTTTTTAACGTCACGTGTTGCACATTTGTTGTGAAAATAAACTCCCGGCATCTTTCTCACTCTAAATTTTATTTACCAACCAACAAGACCACCTTCAGTTTTGAGTTACAAAAAAAAACAAAAACAAAAAAAGTCTGTCTCAGATGTTTCATATTAAGAATCCACTCGGAGTCTATCAATTAAAGCTTATTCCCCACCTTTTTTATTACCCAGGTTCAATGTGTATTAACTGTAGCAAGGTTTTAAGCCACAAAGAAAAAATATTCTTGGTTAATGATCATTAATGCACTTAAAACATTCCAAAAAGACAAATGAAAGCAGGAAATTACAGATGCTTTTCACAGAGAACAGCATCATGATAGGCATGAGCCGAGAATGTACAAACTCACAGATTATAACAGGAAATCAAAAACAAAGGCGTTCAGTCGAAGTATGCAGCCGGCAGTTTAATCTAGATCTAAATGTCCAACATCCATGGTTTTCTGTTATTACTGTATATGTGCTACTTTACCATTTTAAATAGCCTGGAAACTGGAAATAGCCTCATTAAGCAGACTGTGGATATTTGTTGTCAATAAAAAATTAAATAAAAGGGGGCTGTCATAGAAACATGGAGGTTACCTGTCCGTTGCTGGTGAAGGTGGTGTTGTCAAACAGGAAGTAAGCACCGAAGAACATCACGATGGCGTCGTACACGCCTAGGACAGTCCAATATATGAAAGTGGGCCACCGTAGCAAAGAGTTCTTAGCAATGTCTCTGTAAAGACAGATACAAAATCACTGACCACCTCCCGTTCGACTGATTACACATTATCTGATCAATACTACATTAGCTGCCTTTGGGAGGACCTTAACCAGAAACGATCGTAATGAGATATTTTCATTTGATTTAGCATAACATTCATATGGAATAATACATGAATACAGCACTGATATAGATGTCTTATGAACACTAAAATACTACATGACCTGAGACCATTTGTGTAGTCTTCAGAAGTCTCATTGTTTGTGACAAAAGACGATATATGCAGTGTGATACATTACCCACAATACAGCAGAATCCCCAATGAGTGAAATCAAGTCATTTTGGGCTCTAAAAAGCCTTTCAGTGATAAGGTAGGTGGAAGTGGAAAACTGCATTTTATGGGTTGTATTAGCCCTTTGAAGTTATTTCAACAGGTGAAAGTTAGTGGGTGAGCAATAATCTTTTAAATATAATCAAATCATTTTGACCATTTGTACCTACAATCACACTAGCACTGATTCATCGGCCTGAGAAAACAAGTTGTTCACACACACACAGACACACACACACAGAGAGACACACACACACAGAGAGACACACACACACACAG
>NW_023340206.1:2355226-2361776 GCF_004916995.1 Morone saxatilis
ACACACACACACACCTGAAATCTTTCTCATACTAAAGATTCCTAAAATTACAGGAAGTATTCTCTCACAACATTATCACCATGATTCACCCTGTGAGAGTTTTAAAGGTTGTGTGACAGTGGTTTCCATAGTTACAGCACATGGCCACAGCCGTTTCCATGGTTACCACAGGAAGTCGATCAGTGGAGCATGGCCCACTTCCATCAAACATTTGTTCTGTATTTTTCCATAGAGGGTCCAGTGTGACTTCTAACAGACCCAAATTGCCCTGCTAGTTTTCCCCATCAGCTGTTAGACATTGCAGTTAATTAACATGTATTTCATCTCATTACTGCCATCCTGCAGGCTGTAGGACACACAATCAAAACAACTTTTATGAAAGAACAACCTACGCTGAGGAAAGAATCCACCCTCAAGCACAGATTGATCCATGGCATTAGACTTTTGATTTGATTGTCAAAGATTCCTCTGGGAAATGTAGGAAATAACCAACTGAGGTAGAAGAAATGCACATAAACCCTAATCACCAAATGATTCCCAAACTGAATGTCACATGTTGATTGTTACAGAGTATTTGAGGGTGAGGTTTCTAGTTCGAAAGTTGACCTAAAAAAAGTGAAATGAACCTGCAGTGAAAACCAGGCCATTAAGACCTCACATCTCGTGCTTGCAGCTGCAGATAAATCTAGCTCGCAGTGCAAACAGGAAGATCTACTGTGGGTGTTGTACTGGTGAGGTTCAAATGGAAAGAGCAGTGCCTGCCCACACAACACACACTCATATTCGAGGCTCTGAGTCAAGCAAATGTCTGTATTTTGCTGTTTGTTTGTTTGCTTCTCTATTGATCCTTCTAACTCTGAATGTTCGAATCTCTCCTCTCCTCCAGGAGGGTCTGAGGACACTTTGTGTTGCCTATCGGCCTCTGAGTCCTGAACAGTACCAGGAGGTTTGCCACCTGCTGAACGGGGCCAAATTGGCTCTACAAGACCGAGACAAACGGCTGGCTGAGGCTTACGACATCATCGAGAAAGACCTGATCCTGCTGGGAGCCACTGCTGTGGAGGACAGGTGGAGGATCTCTTTGCTGCTAATTATATAGAACTCCAGTCTTTTGCTCGATTACAATAATTTGGTTTCATGCTTGCACATTTTAGATCTGAGAGTCTAAATGTCATTTCAAACAACCCCTAAGCACTAACTCTTGATTCTGTGCGTGCTGCTGTCATGACAAGTGCTGCCCCACTTCTGAGTGAGCCACGCTGAGTGAGGGCAAGAGGCAGTTCAACCCTCCAATCGCACACTTGCTACTAAAGCAATTATAGTGCAGGCTTAAAAGGGATTGTTAACCCAGAGGGCATTACAAGAGAACTCATCCTGTGCAGAAAGAGGCAGAGTGTAAATGATCCAAGCTTTGTAAGACTGCATGACTCTATTGTTGCTGGGCTATTTTCTCCCCCAATAAATATTTACAGACCACCAAAATGTCTCTCTTTCTTTGTCTGTGCTGTCCTACTTTCCATCACGACAGGCTCCAGGAAAAGGCAGCGGACACCATCGAGTCTCTCCACAAAGCAGGTATGAAGGTGTGGGTGCTGACCGGCGATAAGATGGAGACAGCGGCCGCGACCTGCTATGCCAGCAAGCTGTTTCACCGCAACACCCAGATCCTGGAGCTGACCACCAAACGCACAGAGGAGCAGAGCCTTCACGATGTCCTGTTTGACCTGAGCAGGACCGTCCTGAGGCAGCACGGAACCATGACCAGGGACACTTTCTCTGGGTGTGTGTGCGTTTTTTTTGTGAGAGGCGGTTCTATTTCTGTGGCAAAAAGACAACAATAGAAGAAAGTGTATTGTTGTAGCTGAATGGAATCCAGTGAAGCGGTCCTGTTTGGCTTTGTGTTTCATTGAGTACCATCAAGCAGTTGCTGTACAGACTGTGTTTTCTTCTGTTTGTGCAGTTTTTCAGGTGACTGTACTGACTACGGTTTGATCATTGATGGAGCCACCCTCTCCGCGGTGATGAGGCCCACCCAGGAGGACTCAAACTCAGGGAACTACAAAGAGATCTTCTTAGAAATCTGCCGCAACTGCAGCGCCGTGCTCTGCTGTCGAATGGCGCCACTCCAAAAAGCACAGGTACAAAGACCATGGACAGACAACAGACAGCACCTGTATTGTCTTCTGACTCACTGTAGAGGAGGGTCTGTAAGAGACAGATCAGAATGAGTAGCGTTGAAGCAGTCATTGACTGTTTTTGTATTTCTAGATTGTGAAGCTGATCAAAGCCTCCAAGGAGCACCCGATCACGCTGGCTGTTGGAGACGGAGCTAATGATGTCAGCATGATCCTAGAGGCCCACGTTGGCATCGGTTAGCAAGTTTTGTCCAATCCTGCACTGCATGCTACATCTACCTGTAACATGAACTCATGAACACTTTGCACAACTTTATTCTTTAGTCTTTAATTACATCCACATCAGATGTACAGTGACAGAATTTCTGAGCTTTTTATACACAATCCCCTATGTTTAGGAGATAACTGGAGTTTGACTGCAGTCATGTGACAGACAGGACCAATCAAGAACATTCATTTTGGCTATAAAAACCGCTTGGTTGCCTCATTTGTATGTTTAGGATTATTGTTTTACTGCGTTGTCCTAAAATTGGGGCATAATAGATAAAAGGGGCCACTAATCTGTTTTCATTTAATAGATTTAGGAAAGCTTAGACCAAGTCTACCCCTCAACAAAGGTGTACAGTTGCCTGTGTAATATTTATATTGTCTCTGGCTACCAGTGTTACAGTAATGATCTGATTTTAACTGCAGGTATCATGGGTAAGGAAGGTCGTCAGGCGGTGAGGAACAGTGACTACGCCATCCCAAAGTTCAAACACCTCAAGAAGATGCTGCTCGTCCACGGACACTATTACTACATACGCATCTCTGAACTCGTGCAATACTTCTTCTACAAGGTAGTCTGTCTGCTCGTTTAATGAACGCTGTATTCTTTTTTGTAATCTAGTTTGTATTATGGCTTTGAAGATTTGGTTACAGTTTTGTTACTGAACATTTATTTATGTTTTAGTTCTAGTATTTTTAAATGCAGTCACTGTCAGTAAGAACATCAACTCTAAACTGTCACATCTCTTTAGTTAGAGTTTTTAATCCGAGCAAGAATTTGCAACAAACAAACAAACTTTGAATCACTTCTACAACCACTGACCTGCTCTTCTTTTCTCTCATTTCCTTCCTTTCCTCTCCCAGAATGTCTGTTTCATTTTCCCCCAGTTCCTCTACCAGTTCTTCTGTGGCTTCTCACAACAGGTTAGTACATACACACAAACAAACATAAATAAACAACAATCATAAGGAATAAGACAAAGGAAATAACTCAAATGCTCCCTTCTCCCCAGCCGCTGTATGATACAGCCTACTTGACTCTGTACAACATCAGCTTCACCTCGCTGCCCATCCTGCTCTACAGCCTCATCGAGCAGCACATTAACATGGACATTCTGAAGAAGGACCCGTCTCTCTATAGGTCAGTGCCGATATCTAACAATATGCCAGTACAAGATCTGTCTGTGTATGTGTGATGCACAACTGATAGCTGCTGCTCTGTAAATTATTTGATCAATTTCAGACATTCTCAGTTATGATACCCTCTATTGACTTCTTTAGTAGTAATAGCAGAAGATTTACTGTTTTCAAAAGCAAAAGGCTTCATTAAATCAGTTCTAACAAACTGCAAGCATAAACATTTTCTATTGACTTTATTTCCATGCAAAGAAGACGTTTTCTCAGCACACTTTAACTTGGTTTGATTTGGGTTCAGTTTGGTCAGAGCTCAGATATTTCCAAATTGAAAACTCGCGGTTTCACATGGGTAGTGTTAGTGTGTGTGTGTGTGTGTGTGTGTGTGTGTGTCTCTCTGTGTGTGTGTGTCTCTCTGTGTGTGTGTGTCTCTCTGTGTGTGAACAACTTGTTTTCTCAGCCGCCCGATGAGTCCAGCTGCTAGTGTGATCTGGTAGGTAGCAATGGGTCAAAAATTGAGTTTTTGATTATATTCTAAAAGATTATTGCTCACGCACTAACTTTCAGCCCCCTGTTGAAATAACTTCAAAGGCCTAATACAACCCATCAAAACATGCAGTTTTCCCACTTCCTACCTCCTTATCACTGAAAGCATTCTTTAGAAGCCCCCAAAATGAAACTTGATTTCACTCATTGGAATTCTGCTGTATTGTGGCTAATGTACTCCACACTCGGCTCTATACCCTCCGTGCTTTGCGGGGGGCCCCGGGGTGGTGTCACGGTGCCCGGCGAGCACAACAAACAATCTGAGAGCTTCTGAAGACTACACAAAATGTTCAGGTCCATGTAGTCATTTTAGTGTTCATGAAGACATCTATAGTCAGTGGCTGATTCATGTATTATTCCATATGAATGTATGCTAAACTCAAATGAAAAATCTCATTACGATCGTTTCTGGTTAACGTCCTCCCAAAAGGCCAGCTATGTAGTATTGATCGCAGAATAATGTTGTATCAGTCGAACGGGAGGTGGTCAGGTGATTTTGTATCTGTCTTTACAGGACATTGCAAGAACTCTTTTGGCTACGGTGGCCACTTTCATAATATTGGACTGTCCTACGGCCGTGTACGACCGCCATCGTGATGTTTCTCCGGTGCTTACTTCCTGTTGACAACACCACCTTACCACCCAGCAACGGACAGGTAAGGCTCCTGGTTTTATGACAGCGCCCCTTTATTTAATTTAGTCGCACTCAGTTCGTCAATGTAAATCTCTATAATAGAGGCATTCATTCTAAATCACTTGGCAGCGACAGAACATCCTTTTACAATACCAACGCTGGTTTTGAAAGGACGTTTTTATTGTTCTGCGTGTTTCTAGCAGCTGTCTACTACGCAGAGGAGCCTTAATTCACATTTACGTTTCGTATACAAATAGAAAAAGGCTTCAAATTCATTCAATGCAACTTCTTTGCATGCCATTAGACTCCCAATTATTCTTCACAAATAAGGGCCTATAAATAGTCCTAATGGGCCTCAGAGAGTGGCCACAAATGTGACAGAGTTCTTCCCTGCTCCTACGAAAGGGAGCCGCATCAACTGAAGGAGGAATTAGGATAGAAAGAGACTAAATGTCTCAATGGTCAGTTATGGGAGAGTAGGTGTGCGACTCCAGTTTCTATAATCGTGTTTTTACCCTGCCTTTTAACCCGAAGAAGTTGTAACACCACACAATGCTACCCACACCAATAGCTTAAGGGATGTGATCACTATAGGAGCAGCGTGCAAGCAAAAGGCAGGTCACTACACAAAAGTCTACCAGTTGATGTGTCTACGCCAAGCGGCTAAGGGCTGCACCATGAGATCGAACCAATGGATGGGGAATTCTGGTGGCATCCAGGCTGTGTGATGGGACGTGACAGGAAGTGTGGGAACGACTAGGGGGAGATGACAGAGGACCAGGGACGGCGGCCTTACCATCCCCGGTGGTGTTGGTTGTCATAGCTGGGGGAGGAGAAAAGAGAAGCAAAAGTAAAGCCAAGCACCAAAGGTAAGGAGGAGGGGAAGGAGAAGGAGGAGAAGGCCAGAGAGAGAAATCATAAAAATAAACAACAGTATTGTGGCTGGAGAGCATAAAAATTCAATGCATAAAAAAAAGTGAAATCAAGCACACCCAACACCAGTCCCAAAAGGGTTCTGGAGAGTAACGCTGTGTTGAAACTGAAAGGAAACAAATAGGGGAGAAACACAGAGGAAGATGGTGGAAACCCCCGCCAAGCCTGTCCGTGGGCCTTGGATGGTGGAATGGTAGAACGGCTATCACTTAAAGTGCACACATTATGCACTCCACCACATGAGTTCCTTTTTTTTATTCTGTCGATTGAGGGGGCCCTGGGACATGTACTAGCAGCTTTTTAGCGTCCACGTGGTTGCCCACTGTTGTGAAGAATAACCCCGGCACTCTTTCTCCACCTCTAAATTTATTCCAACCAACAAGTAGCCCCTCAGGTTTTGGGTCTTACAAAAGAAACAAAACAACCAAAAAGTCTGTCCTCAGAGTGTTTCCATATTAGAAACCCACTCGGCAGTCCTTCAATTAAAGCTTATTCCGCCACCCCTTTTATTACCCAGGGTTCAATGTGTATTAACTGTGCAAGGCTTTAAGCCACAAAGAAAAAATATTCTTGGGTTACATGCATCATTAATCGCACTAAAACATCCCAAAAAGACAAATGAAAGGCAGGAAACTTACCAGATGCTTTTCACAGAGGACAGCTCATGATAGGCATGAGCCGAGGGAAGTACAAACTCACAGATTATAACAGGAAATCAAAAACAAAAGGCGTCGTCGCAGTATGGGCGCCGGCAGGTCTTATCTAGATCTAAATGGTCCAACATCCATGGTTTTCTGTTATTACTGATAGCTGTGGCTACTTTACGCCATTTTAAATAGCCCTGGAAACTGGCAAATAGCCTCAGTGTACAGCCCAGACTGTGGATATTTGTTGTCAATAA
>NW_023340206.1:2361801-2393331 GCF_004916995.1 Morone saxatilis
TGTGTGTGTGTGTGGGGGTTTTGCGAGTGGTGTAGTGTTTAACGTCAGTGCCAATACAGCAAAGTGAAGTGAAATTAAACCGGTCGTGAAAACCTGTGGGTCTCACCTGTTTAATGGCGGTGACTGTGATGACGAAGAAGAGCGGCAGTCCGCTGGTGATGGGACTGGTGGGAGTGTCGATGATTAACTGCCGCACACACAGAAAGTGAATTAACTGACGGATGGATGGATTTACAGCAGAATAATATATCAAAACGACAGACAGCTTTAGAGGGGTCATCTGACCTCTGCAGGGAGGCTACTTGACTCTTGTATGATAGGTTACTCAAAGTAAATACATACAGTAACATCTACATGTAAGGTATCTGATGATCATTGTGGGAGAACTATATTATTGCAGAACGCATTAACAACATAAATAAACAAATGTAGAATATTCACAGCAACAAATTGGACAATATCGACCAGAAGGCAAACGTCCAAATTGTAATGACAAATGTATTATTCAGAAACTTAAAGCGTTTAACATCAGCATAGAAGCAAACAAAAGCAGTAGAAAGACATTCACAAAGTCTGCAATTGGTGTAAAAGTAAACAGGAAAAACTTTTACCTGAACCAGAAATATGATGAGAAAGTAGAAGTTGGCGACTCTCCTGAACTGCTCAAACATATTCTTTGGGATGAAATTCCAAAATGTATACTGGAAACACGAGACAGTACATTCAGTCAAACAATACATTGAGTGTCAGTGTTTAAAGTGGGCCACACTGTTCTCAGTAGCTATTCATGTCAAATCACACTTCAAACACAGGGCTCAGGGTGACATGGAGACAATATGTGGCTTCTTGAAAATCATTCTAAGTTTCAAATGGCCCATATAACCACACACACACACGCAGCTCTGCTTCTTTTCAACACTGTGTCCTGCTATCAAGAATAACACTCCAACAACAAAATAGAAGCTTGAATAGTGCTATAGTAAAATCTCTTCTTTCAACTCATGTATTCGTGCTCCATTATCAAAGCTGCTTCAGTAAGATCTGAATAAAGTGTGTGGGTGTTTTCACTGACCTTGGAGGAGACTATTCTGTTGTCAGGGAATCTTTGTTGTATAAAGGCCTCAGTTCCTGGAGGAGGCTCCTTGTGTCCAATGTAAATGGTCCTGCTGTCCACCCAGTTCTCCTCACCAACACACTGCAGGGAAAAACAAAAACACGTTTGAGTGCGTGCTGGAGCATGTTTTATTTTAAACAAAACATCCAACATGTGGACAATCAAACATAATTTGTCATTTTTATTGGACTCCAAAATGAAAAAAGGTTTTCATGGGAGGTAAATAACGTTATGATGTTCCCACACTGTCACTCAAACACACACACACGCTATCAAAACACTCCTACACACTAAGAACAGAATACTGCGTGACACACAGAAACAGATTCGCAGACGTTTGCAGAGACTGAATGAGTAATTTCTCCTCAATGAATGAGAGCTTTTGTTACCACGGATACACAGACCTGCATGTGACTTAGACTGGAATGCAGGATACACACACATGCGCGCACACAAACACACACTCCCACACACACACACACACATAACGGCTGATAAGACACCTGAAGGCTTTTGCTCTTTTCACATATTTGTTTTCCCTCTCATTAAAATCTTATCATCATGATGACAACCTGACATTCTGAGTGATGTCACACAAATTCATATCAAATGTAATGACTTCATTGAAGACAACGGGCATATTGGCCATTTTTTACTTATTCTTTCACTGTATGCCAGAAACACAAATTCTGAAAACTCTGGAAAATAAATGTTTTGCTCCAAGAAGCAGTATAGTACATTTGCCACCAGATATGACCAGTCATACAAGTTGTTACATGTAGTGTAGAGGTCATTGGTGGCTGCCAGTGCTTCTCACTAATGGTCCCTCTGATATGTGAAATGAAATACATTTGAAAAATATATGACGCTAAACACAACATGTAAAACATGTAGAAAATTAAACATTTATGCTTATTGTGGAATACAAAATCACCTCTAAAGACAAACTTTTTGCCATGGGGATCAAACTCAAAAGGCTTTGTGTGTGCAAGTCTTGACAGGTGGGGTCAAGACACTTTTACAAAAGCCTTCAGCAATTTAGTTGCCATGTTGCAGAGCTATAAACTTTGATGCCCTGCAGCGAGTAGACACATTTCAGTTTGCTGGTTGAAACTGTTGCCTTTTAATAGCCTAATATTCAACAAGGACGCAGTTTTTTCGGCTTTTTATGCCTTTATTTGATAGGACAGCTGGAGACACACAAGGAGGGGGACAGAGAGAGGGGATGACATGCAGCAAAGGGTGCTGAGCTAACCGGGCGCCCATCTTCTGCTCCTTTTTGCATTTCCTTGCATTTTTCCTTTTCCTGCTGCTGTTGTTTAAGTAACTCCACAATATAGAGGATCCAAACAATCATATCTTTTATAACTAATCCCAACATAGTGCGTATTATACAGCTATTTGTGTGGTATTCTAATACTCCAGTTAAACCTTAAACATGCAAGTAAGATCTTTTAAGTATTTCAGACAGGACTAGACTTGTGTTGGAAACGCACACCTACACACACTTTATGACCAGCTGGATTTAGGAAACACACACTATTCAAGCAGGATCTCCATGCAGTCCACAAATCCTATTAAAAACAGCAGTTCCCACAGCTTTATTAAGGCTTATGATTGTTTTCATTATTGACTGATCTGATGGTTATTTCTTATCTGTTTTGGCTATAAAATGTCAACAAAATTGTGAAAAATGCTCAGTACAATTTCCCAAAGAATTGAATCACTGAGTCCCAACTAGAGGGTGACATGGGATTTTCACTCTCTGACATCCAAACCCCAGAAGAATGAGTCCCGCACCGTCCCAACGCAAATTTAAAATGTGCATACAAACAGTGGTTGTAATGTTTTAAATGGTCCTCAGCTTCAAACAGATGGGGCCCTGTCCAGAGGGCTTCCGTGTCGTAGCAGGCTGTAGCCATCTTTAAGCACCAGCCAATTTGAACTGCAGTAACCAGGATGAGAGGCAAGCCTGGACGAGACAGCTGGACTCTAAACACACCTAATCCTCTCTCACTCTCTCTCGTCTATCTTTCCTCTTTTAGTCATGAAACATTTTCTATACAAGTCCAAAGGCAGCTGTCAATCACAACAAATAAACCTGGAGTTAGTGGTTTAACTCGTCGCTAAATGGTTCGTCTACAAACACACAGACCCATTTACACAGGCTAACAAGAAGTGACAGTAATCTGTGGCTTGTGAATGAGATTGAGTGTCAAGAGGCTGTATGTCCCACTTTCTATACTCTCTCTCTCTCTCTCTCACACAGTAACCGGTTAACTCACTGCTCTAAGATTACCGTGTTTAGGATGGACAGCTATTTATATCCTGTGACCTGAAATGAAAGAAAAACTAAGAGCAAGGACAAATTGACGTAAAAATTAAAAATCTTGAAGACACATACAATATATCATCCCTACTTCCCTGTCTTCATCCCTCCCTTCTTTAACTTTCTGACGGACAGTATTGATGCTGGACCACACTAACTGACAGATATCTGATTTACAGTCAAGGAGGAGATGAAAACCAGATACCATGGACAGCTTGCCAACTCCGTCGCCCACACAGTGTTAGTGTTCCTCCTCCGCTCTCCCACCTGCCTGCTCCGTCTGCTTCACCTAACACATCTCTTACACACTTCCTGTTTGTTGTCTGCATATGAAAATGAGCTATTACATACACAGGAACACACAGGCACTGTAGTTGGTGTATAGTCAATTGATATGACATTCAATATTTTATTTTGAAAGTGCTGCTATAGTCTCAATATCCTCACATTTATTTGGGTTGCGTATTGGGCTGTGTAAAAGAATCTTGCAATACAATACGTATCATGACACAGCAATTACAATTCAATATGTTGCGATGTATTGCTATATAAACGAGACAATATATTGCTTTTTTTTTTAAATCATAGTTTTAGGAAAACTCTTATAGTTAAACCAGGTAAAAGAAAGTCTTTTTTTTTATGCAACGATTTTCTTACACTAAGCTAAATCTTAACAAGACATTTGAAGACGTCATCTTGGAATGTTCAGCATCACACAGAAACTTTGGGAATTTTCTTCCCCCTCCCCCCCCAATATTTTATAGAGTAAACAAACACTGAAAATAATTATTGGTTTTAGCCCTAAAGTTGTCACTAATCGGAAAATCGGATAATCTCTAAAGTCAGTAAAGTATGAATAACAAAGTCAAATAGAAGACAAAGCAAAAAAGCATTCTATAAATATTGACCAGTTTTGTGCCTGCAGTACATACATCTAGTAGGTAGACCTAGTAGGATCAAAACATTTCCAAGTTTGGACGAGTAAAGATCAACTATTAAATCAATTGTTTTGTTTTAAGTCATTTTTAAAGAAGAAAACATCTCAAATGTGAATACTTTCTGGTTTCTTTAGTCCTCCGACAGTAAACTGAATATCTTTGGGTTGTGGGCGAGACATTTGAGGACGTCAGCTTGGGCTTTGGGAAACACTGATCAACATTTTTCACCATCTTCTGACTTTTTATAATGAAATAATTGTTGCTGCAGCCCTAAAAGGAATTCCTATGACTGTGTACCTGTGTTGATCAGGTAGAGTGAATAGAGACAGATGGTGCTGACGGAGAACCAGTGGGCCTCCTCTCTTACTGTCATCTCCACCATTTTGTCCCTAATGCAGCTTTATTGGTTTTCTCACCATCTCTCACCACAACCTGGATTGCCTCTAAGCAGACAACCTCTCTCCTATCGATTATGTTTAGCTTTCATCCGGATTCAAGCTTTTTACATGAAAGCCTGTCCGTGTTTAATCAAATAAAATAGCATCTTCACAAAATAAAAGCTGGGCTTATAAAATAAAATTGCCCTGTATTAGCTTGGGCCTTTAGCCCTTGGATGTAAGTGGAGACTTTGGGCTATTCTGGACCTTGATAATCACTTTTAGCGGCGTTTCATGTTACAGGACGCGGCAGGTTTCAGGGGTGTATTTATAGTTGGAAGGGAAACATTTGTGGTCAGGAGAGAGGGATGGAGAGAGGGATGGAGAGAGCTCACAGGCTTTGTTTCGTCTGCTTCACTCAGCACCACATCCACTTCCTTAAAGCAGTGGTAGGAAAGGGGCACAGGGGAGCCTTTCAGGGATCAGACACACACTACACACACACAAACAAAAACATCCCTTCAACATCAAACATGTATGAGAGCAGGCATACACAAACAATGACACATAATGTTACCTCTGTAGTCACTGGTTTACAGAATATATTTAGATGACAGACAAGCCTCACTTCTCCTATTCTTCTAGTCAACTGTGACGTGTGTGTGTGTGTGGTGGGTTGTGGTTGTGTGTGTGTGGTGTTGGTTGTGTTGTTGTTGGTGTGTGTGTGTGTGTTTCTCTAAGTCTCTCTATGAGGCAGAAAGATGAGGAACCTCGTCCAAAGTGAGAACAATATGACTTGAATAATTTTAGGATTTAGATTAGGGGTTACGTTAAAGGGGAAGTGTTAGAGCCTGAATGTGCACACAGGTGCATAGCAGTCATGTGTGCTTTAAAGAAGTGAAACTAACATTGTGTATGTTATTTAAAAATGCATTATGGGCGCCCGGGTAGCTCAGTGGGTAAGCTTGACCCATGTACCAAGGAGTCCTTGGCTGCAGCGGCCCAGTTCGAATCCGACCGCGACCTTGCTGCGTGTCATCCCCTCTCTCTGTGCCCTTCTGTCTGTCTCCAGCTGTCACTATCAAATAAAGGCACAAAAAGCTGAAAAAAATATACTTAAAAAAAAAATGCATTATAACTTTTGAACTGACAGCAGCTGAGTTTTCTTTGTCAAAAACAGCAAATGAAATCTGTTCATCATAAATTCACACATTTAATGTCACGGATACTGGCTTTTAGTATGTATTTACGAGATATACCTAAAGGTTTGTGTAAAAGTGACATTTAGCTCCTAAAGAGCTTTATGGCTGCAAGTAAAATAAGTGTTACCAAATGTTGGCTTCACAGAAATTCCCCCTACTGTGGACTACACTCCGTGGAAAACCCTTACACAATAGGAAGACAAGGGTGAAAAATAATGGATGAAATGGGATTCTTACGCTCAGGAAACAGACACTATTAATGCTTTTAAACACAATAAAAAATTTAAAAAACTGCACTCAGACTGAAGCACGTCACTCCGATTACAACAACAGTCACAGCTTAATGACTCAACATGTTGGTGCTTTAAAGATCACACATGTTATTCCCACTGGACCTGAACACAGCATTGAAGAGCCACAAACTGAAGTCCCGCTGTGTTCAGGAACAGAGCACCATATTGTAAACAGGAAGAGCTTGACCCGCCCACACAGAGGCAACGCACTTCCCGAAACAACCCTCACTCTACCCCCAACCCCACCCGGCCCACCAGAGACACAGAGGAGGGAGAGAGTCAGTGATGAGAGAAGATGAGAACAATATTTGATGTGGAGCTTTGGAAGAGCGTGAAAGAGTTTGTGTGTGTGTGTGTGTGTGTGACATCCAGAGGAGAAAAGCAGCAGATATCTAATGTCGCCGATGTCGTCCCTTACAGTATTACCGTTCTGATCAAAGAAGCACAGCCTTTGAAGACATCCTGTAAATGTCCCATTTCCATTTGATTAGGCATACTTCTATGTTTGTGCTCAGGGAGGAAATTCTTTACCAGAGCCAGGCAAACACAGATACAGCCGTAAAAATCCATCATTACGGCAGCGCGTGAATTAGACATGACCTACAGACTGACATGAATTAGACACACATTAACACGCCATTACAGTCCTTTGCAGTCAAGTCCACAGAGAGCGGTTTGTTGTTCAGCACTGTACAACTTTGTTTAAAACTATACTGTATAGTGTAAATAAAGATTATTGTTGTTATAAGCCCAAGAGTCAAACAGAGAAGACAATTATATACAACATAAATATCTGAAAATGATATTTGATCAGTTTTGTATTAACTTACTGGGTTTTTTCTTATACATACCATGGTGTGTTTTGCCTGTTTCAAGAATTGTCAACAATCACAGACCAAGCAACATGGGTCACTCAACTAAAACAACACACTCCATTTAAGAAGTGCATTAAAGAAAATTCAGGAAAGAAAGGCTCAGTATTGTCACAGCAAATTGTAACTTAGTATCAAACTAAAACATGTAAACAACAACTAAAGGGTAAAAAAAATGGCCTAATCTCTGCATCTTTATCAGATTCCAAGATCAAAACTGTGCAACACAGCATAACCATTCATATACTGTTTATATATACTGTTTATACTGTAAGTCTGTGTGATGACATACTGTGCCAAGTTACTTTGTTGAGTCTGAGCTGAGCTGGTAAAGCCTCCATTCTATCCCCTCCTGCTCTCCATACAGTACAGTGATTTAGTGAGTTAATTTACTGAACAAACATTATTTGATTGTGTACGTCATAAAAACTACCTATTAAACAGATGAACAGTAATTCCTGTGCTGCTGCGTATCCAATCAACATGAATACATCACCTGTGTTATGGGATGGCTATACTGGCATTTAAAATGAAAGAGGTTTGGAGGAGACTTCCACACTATGCCCGATCAAGCTAAGCTAAGAGTCTAGAGTGTTTTAAAAGCTTATTGACAACTATTTTGGCTACATTTTCTGATTTCAGCTTCTCAAATGTGAATATTTTCTGTTTTTTTTGGGCAGGAACAGTGATAAACATTTTTTGACAGATTAATTGATGATGAAATAATTGTTAGTTGCAGTCCTATTGTCTACTCTACTGTGCACATACCATCTATTGCATCCCTCCTCCTTTTTAGGACTTTGAATTGAGTATCTAAGAACAGAAGTTGCGGTTTGCTGTACATGCAAAGCCATTTAAGGTCAATTTGTGATTTGGGGTAAAATTGATAAAATAGAGAGAAATAGATGGATTTTCAAATTTGACTCACTAACACACCGTTAAGCTTTCTGTCTGAATTTCGGACTTTAGAAAACATCTAAACTATCTAAATGGTATTCAGTCTCTGCAGTAACACTGTAGTTAATGCTGTATGATGCCTGGCAAGTAAAGATAACATTTACAGGACAAGGCAAGCAGGAAAGAGGAATCTCTGCAACGCACACACAAATAACTATTGTTTGTTTGCAGCTTTAAAGGCTGAGCTGTTCCACTGATGACCAATCCCAAAGTATTTTATCTCCCGCCGCAACAGGCAGCGCTGAAAATAAGTCTCATCAAAAGCTGCGCACGACAACCTGCTCGCTGCGATACCGCTGACGGACGGACGCACGTACCCGTCACACACTTTCACATCTAAATTCTGCGTCATATATCAGGGTCGCATGTGCAAACACGGCTGAACACCTGCACACACGGCGCATGAATGTGTGTGTGTTTGTGTGTGTGTGTGTTATCTCTCTGCTGTGACTGAGCTACGGAGATAAGAGAAAGGTGTGTCCCCACAGCTAAATCACCAGTCGTTAAACACAGTCATATGTGTGTTAGTCTGCCTGTTGACTGCTGCACATGAGATTGTGTGGGAAATATTTTGGCTAAAACGGGTGAAAATGATGAAGTGAATAAATACAAGGGTGTAGAGATTGTTAGAGATGCTTTTGTTCAGTCTCAGTATTTAGAGCAGTGCTGCAGTGCTTTAGCAGAGCATTTTCCAAAGTCACCACTTTCTTTCCGGCTGCTCCCAATAGACACAAAGCTTAAAAAAAGGCACTGGAGCAGGTTGAAAATAGCAACGAACACGTACTATCTTCTATATGCACGTGGAGATCTTGTGCTGTATGTCAGCTGGCAGGCCTGGGGAGGCAACAAAGTGAGTGAGTGCTGCAGTATGTACGCCACACTGCAGAGAGATAAAAAACCCACAATGCAAATGTGGTGGCTTTAAGATTTAATGTCAACCCGCCTGTGTTGTGTACATTGTTATCTTTATAGGAGTATGTGATATCCTGATGAGTGTCCTGATATCAGTGTGTGACAGTCTGGGTGTGTGTGTGTGTTACCTGAGTCACAGATTAAATACCAGCTGTGCTCCCCATCTGTCACTACGTTGCTCAGCCTCACCGGGGCCGACAACGGTCCAGACCAAATAAGATAATGATAAATCGTCACCGTCCACTTTCAAACGCCACACAGTCTGTGTGTTTACAGCGGAGTGTCCAGGAAAGTGGATGCTCAAAAAGCTTCCCACAGAGCAGCCTATCAGAGCTCTGTGATTCCAAGTAGTTGATATTTGTAATTCACTCTGTATGCAAAAGTGTTTGATATCCAGATACTACGATTAACATTTTCCTTGTTTCTACTATTGGAAAACTCATGAATTCCTGTATTTAAACACTTTTCCAAGCATCTTGGAAATTCACTCAAGTTCTTCTGTCTGCTGATGAAGACTGTGTGACAGGGTTGAAAGATCCAGAAACAAGACGGTGATAAGCTTTTGTTTGTTTTTGTGAAATCGTTGATGTTTTGGTGTTTCCGTATCGAGAGGCGGTAAGGGGGTTTCACCAGGTCCATATGCACTGGTACACTGGGAGCAACAGCTTCCGCCATGGCTGCATGGGATCGGACGACGCATGTTGGACGTACAGGGGAGAGCAGGGCAAAACGCAGGTCTGGCAACCACAAAGCCGCCGAGTAGTGATAGGCCGTCTCCGGCTGGCCATTAGTGTGTTTTTTTTGTGTTTATGTGAGACCCGTTCAGCTGAGAACTGTCCAAACCAGTCGACGTGCCATTCGATAGCAGTGATAAAATTTTAGGGTTTAGGGTGACTCGTCCTGACCAGAGCCTCAACCAGCTTAATCTCACTCTCCACGATGTAGGCCAGGCCTCGTTAGAGAGAGACAAAGAGATTAAAAAAACTCACGAGACTGTGCCCACTGTGCCCCCCGGCCCCGTGGTGGAGTTCAGAAATCAGAATGATCCAGTCTGGGCGAGGTTACGCGGAGTAAGAGGACAGAATACTAATCAGTTCAAAGCAAGCCAGTCTATAAAGCAAACTCTGTGTGTGTGTGTGTGTGTGTGTGTGTGGTGTGTGTGTGTGTTTGTGTGGTGTGTGGTGTGTGTGTGTGTGTGTGTCTCTGGGGGATTTAGTGACTGACCCGCTCCTTGCTTTGGTAATCTCTACAAACACCCACGCCACACACGCACCACCCACACACCCAACACACCCACACAACCCAACACACCCACACACCCCGATCAGCATGAGAGACTGCTGGTTTATCAGAGTCCAGTGACTTTACGATTCAGCTTCCGTACTGGTGTGTGTGTGTGTGTGTGTGTGTATGTACCTGTGTGTGTGTGTGTGTGAGAAACACCAGCTGATATTATCATAACTATACACCTGCATGTCCTTACAAGCCCTCAGATCTGAAAAGTTCAGATCAAAAGAAGGAAAACACAGGGAGGATGATAGAAAGAGAAAGTCCTGTTTGTTTAAAGATTTAAATAAAATCACAAGTCAGTACTGAGCAGACATTTAAGGATAATACATCACAAAATATCATTTTCAGCTCATTTCTTTTCGTTTGTTTAAATTTGAACTACAGCTTCTTACTAATGCCAATATTGTGAGTGACAGCTACATTTTTTGCACTACTGATACATATGGTATTAGGTTACTGTTACACTTATAGTACTACTATGACTGTTATAATTGCCGCAATTGTTATCACAACCAATACAACACCACATCCTCCTGTAACCACTACTAAAAACACACTACAACTACTGCTCCTCTTATTACTACTGATATGTTTATTTAGCCTCAACATCAATCCAAAAACCTGCAGTAATCATCGTCTCAATCAGCCACTCTGCTCCGTAACAATTTGAACCTCCGGAGCTTACAGTAACTCTCTGCTTTGATTCATGAGTGAGGAGTGTCGCTCAAATGGATCATACTAATACAAAGTCATGATTGAGTGTGGATTTTCTGTGACATGACTACTGGTTCTGGTAGAGAGCAGTGATCAGGCAGGGGAACACTTTGCACTGAGGTAATACAAAGGGTGAAATCCTATCAAGAGATTTTATGTAATTAATATGCACACAAAAAATGGTTTCCACATAATTCCACTCCGTGCTGTTACGTCTAGAAGATCTTACAGTCTGGCACTTTCTGATGTAGCAAAGCACACACAGAGGGAAGAAGACGCATGGATGTGCAGGAAAGGTAAGAGACACATTTTGGCTCACATTTATGACCAAATCTTGGTTTTCTGTTTAAATTAACAATGCTCCAGTGTACATATTCAGATTCACACCTGTTCTACAATGAAGCATGGCTGTTGATGATAATTACAATGACAAAATGATTAATGATCCAGTATTATTAAATCAATGTGGTTTCATAGTGTAAAGATTGGAAACCTTAGGGGGAAGTATCTGAGTGTAAACAGCAGGACTGCGGGCTCTCTGGAGATCATCCGCCACTGAGCTGAGATGAGCTGAAATAGACATTCACCTGCTTTCATTACCTATGTGGGTCAGCAGACCACTGTACAGCTGTGTGTGTGAGTGGGTGCTGCTTTGTTTCGTGGGTCTGATGCTTCAAAGCGCTGCGTAACTCGGTTTTTGAAAGGTGTTATATAAAATCATATTATATATTATTAACAAGTACTTGAGCACTAGTTGTGTATGATTATATAACGCCAGTCTTGCTGCAGCCGGTATAAGGTATCTTTTATTACACAATTGCCTACATACACCATTAACACAGTTTAATCTTATATACATCATTATGCAAATACATAGATGTAGCAAACACACACTACTCCCACAAGACCAACCTGCTGAATCACTGTTCCCCTCTTTAATAAACTATTGAAATGGGGAGGATAGAAGAGGAGAGAGGAAATGAGAGGTGTAACCTCAGTGCTTCTGTCAGCTATACAGAGAAATTCATTAGCCTGGTTTTCACAGAGCAGATCTCAGTGGGGAACTGGGATAATACGCCTTCTTTACCACCCTGCATGCATGACTTCTAGCTCTAGATTAAAATTATAACACTTTAATGACCCAAAATACCCTAAATCACAATTTTTAATGTCTTCCCATGGTATTTTATTTGTTTCAGAGTTAAAGAACCTCTGTAGCAGCACTACTAAACCTCTCCTCTGAGAGCTATCCTGATGGCATTGCTTGTCATAAGCTGCTTTAAGCAGTTGTTGCACTGAACGTAGAAGGTAAATGCAGGATAGATGCAAACCAGGAGGCAGACTGGCTAACAGGCCAACCACTGTGGTTTTCCTCAGAGCTGGATAGAAGACCATTGTTGGAGGTTTCCTGTGGATAAGCACAGTCATTCTTTGGATGTCAAGGGAATAAACTTACACTGTTCATACTCGCTTCGCTCGGTCTGCTTCTGTGTGTATGTGAGAGGGAGGGACTGGAGGGAGGATCACATGGGAGATCACATGACCCCCCCCATCACTTGACCTAATGCTGCATTCACATGGGAATAAATGTCATAAAGGCTTAAAGGTTAAAAGTAAGAAGCTTTCAGGACTGAAGATATCATCTGATGACAGTTAGGACTTCAGAGCTGAGGAAGTCAGCCAGTTATCAGGCTTTTTATGTTAGTATAATAATTTAATAATAGGAAGTGTGTTTTTACCTTTGCTCTCTATCTCCTACTGTTCAACAGTTGGCAGGTTACACAGTGCCAATGATTCAGCTCACCATGAATGCACCTCGATTCACAAACATCAGAGAAAACATGACCAGTATGACTCAATGTCAGGCTGTCAAAAGTGTTTCTGTGAGTCTGGCATTTTAAGGGTAACTGGAATGTCCACAAATGACCAGAGAGGAGTCTGCTAGCAGTACATTTTGTTGCAATAAGTAATTTATACTAAACAACCATATCTTCCCAGCATTATTCAATTCAACTAAACACACATAGCACACACCATCTGTGAAAACTACAAACACACAGTAAGCAGGTAGATGGACACAGAAAAACACACTCACTGAATCCAATCAACTCCAATTAGTAAATGGTGAATGAAGATTTAATTGCACCTGTGACAAAGTCACTGTTCTATTCCCTCAGCAAACTCTTCAGTTAAACATGTCTGTGTTTGCGGAGTGTGTGTGAGTACCCAGGTCACACTAAGTGCCTGCATTGATCTGTGGACACTCGGCTCGCTTTAAATAACTCTGCCAGTGAAAGGCAGTGAGCACAGCTTTCACAGGGGGGGACACCACGAGGAGTTATCCTGACTGATTAGACCTCATCACAGGTTGCCATTGGTTGGAGCTGTGTTGATATGACCAAAATCCATATATTCCAAAAATCATCATAAAGGCACAAGCTGTCCCACAATGTCAATTTGCATGGAAATGAATGACTTAAAAAAAAATAGCTTGCAAAAAGATCACATAACAGTGTCTAACAGGTTACAGTATGTACATACTGGTATTCACTTTCTTGCCAAGAGTGAGTCGGATGAGAAGATTGCTACAACTCTCATACTTGTTAAATATGCTGTTAAATAGCTATAGCCAAGACAGTTAACTTAGCATAAAGACTGGAAGCAGAGGGAAACAACAAACCTGCCTCTGTCCACAAAAAAAGGTCCACCTACTAAAGCTCACCAATGAACATGTTACATTGTTTAATCCTTTAAAAATTATTATTTGTGGGTTTTTTTCCCCGAAGGGTTGTGTGCCGGACTATTTCTCGGTCGCGAGCAGTAACTTCCTGGAGTGTCTTCTGGTAGCCTAGTGACCTCACAAAGATTCTTCCCACTACTTCATTAAGCTTTAATGGACAGACATCAGAGTGGTATCAATTTTCTCATTTAACTCTGGACATGAAAGCAATTAAGCTTTGAAATTCCTTGCAAAGCGCTAGCACTACAGCAACATATGGAGCTACTGTGGTCTTTCCCTGTGCCCCTGCTGGCTGCTGGGATATAGTACAAAATTCAGAAGCGATGCAGAATCTACCGCACACAAAAAAATATTTTTCTTTAATATTTTTTTTTACTGATATCTGACTTGACATATCCAACCGCAAAGCACTTAGGGTAGAAGCCGTAATGCATTTATATTATTTTCATCAACCTGCATTCCATTGGGGTTTCGCTATATTAGCCTGTTCTGTTCATCAGGCATTTTTATTTTCCTTAGGGTGACATTGCCATTAGCTGTCGGTCTAGCGTACATGTGTTTCTAGTGCTTTCACTTCCCGCCGTGAAGTAATGCTCTCTACTTGTCTCCCAGGAGCTCAACGAAAAGCACCAAAATGCTTCCAATACTTTTAATCTTTATTTCCCAACTTTTCATTCTCTCCATCTCTCTCCTACTCGTTAATGGGAGCACTTCTCGGCCCTCCCTAATGTTTGTCCTGTGGGGACACTGCTGCTTAATGGTGTTCATTACACTGTTTGTGTTGCCGGTAATCATTCCGCACACGCACACACACTAAAGAATATATAAATAAAGGTTGTCTTTACTGCTGCATCTCCACAATTAAACTAGGATCAAAACATTTATTTACATTATTAAATTAATTGATTCATCCTATATAAAACTGTCAGAATGCAGTGAATAATTCCCGTTATAACTTCCCACAGCCCAAGCTGAGTCAGACTGCCTGTTAATCGAACCACAGTCCAAAACCCAGTGAGTAAAATGTTATCGTAACTGATGGCCAAACTGAACCTTTTTTCATTAAAAGCAAACCACAAACCATTTTCTAAAACGTTTTCAGTGTCTGTCCAGAGACAATTGAAAACATTAGCTGCATTTCAGTGACGTCACCCTACAGGATTTCCGGGTGCTCAGTTCGATCTACAGTTTGGATGCCACAATTGGAACAGGAATTACATAAACTGTACAGTGCAGCGTCACACAGTTAATTGATATCAATACAAACCGCCTCCAACATTTTTGTGAACTTGCCAAAAGCTGGGATCAGCAGCGTTGGGTGAATGTGATCAGATGCCTCTACCATTAGCACTCGAGGTTACTGTGATCCTGGTAAACCTGTGCCACAGTGGAGTAAGGCCCAAAAAATAATTCAACAACACGAAGGACTGAATGTAACAGAAAAAGCAACAACGAGGCAGTGAAATATTTTGGGAAATGGAAGCTTTACCTGAATCAGCCTCTTCATTCTTACTGGCCTTAGCAATCCATTCATACTGTCAGATAGAAAGTACAGCCATGTTGTAGTCTGGGGAGCTGAAAAGGCATTAATGAGGACCCACTGTGCCTGATTATTCAGCCGTTTGTTTAACCTTCCTCTTTTTCTGTCTCCATCCCTTTTCTCTCTGTCTCCCAGTTGAACTGACTGGTGGCTCCTCGGAAGCCAGTAAGTCTTCCTGGCTGGTCTTGCTGGTCCAGGCTCCAGGGACTCTAAATCGATCACATGATGATCGTCTGATAAATAGCTGCAGTCAAATCCTAATTCTAGTCTCTCTCTCTAAAGCCCCCCCCACCCACTCTTTGTTTCCAGTCAACCTCCAGTCACATCGTACATAGATGAGCCTAGCACATAGCTTATTTAAGTACAGGAAGCCAGTTTGTTTTACCCAGGGTGGCAAAGTCATGACCAAATTCCTTACCTTTATTGGTTGGATTGTTAGGTTTAGGCATGAGGACTGAGATTGGTTAGCACTTTTTTGTCCGTATTTTGTGCCGTTTTTGGTTCATTTCCCCTTCAGTGAAGTTGACTCCAGCTAAGTTTTGCCGCTCCCTGTTCTTCTCTGTCCTATTCTGTTTCATTGTCACATTCATTGTCCTCCATGAATCCTGCTGCCCTTCCGTGTCTACTAGGAAGACACACACTCTCACACACACACGCCACACGCACACGCACACGCACACGCACCACACAGAGCAGTGGAAGATGGTTCAAGAGAGGAGAAAATTACTATATGGTCAGTTTGTTCTTCATTATCTCCTTCACAACCATGAGATTAACAATCCCCTTTCTCTTTCTCTGTGCTCACTTCTACCACTGACTATTATCTCACTGTCTGTATCCTCCTTTCTTTCATGGTCAGTAGAGGGGCAACACACAGACTGCAGCCAAAAAAAAAAAAAAACTTGTTTTCATTCTCTGTTCCTGAAACTGCTTGGCAACGAGTGTGATTATCACATCTCAGCAGGAGGATAAAAACCACAGGACTAATCAGAGGGATGAGGGGAACCTAATGGCATCATGTGGCCCTCATGAGACCGCTCACGTGACCAGGGCCAAGCACAATGATGGAAATGGATTCCTAGAAGTTACGAGAGCTTAGTAAGATCCTTCCACTTTCCAGCTGTTCAAATAAAAAGCGTGGCAGTGCTGTCATGCAGTCGCATTTACAGTTGCAGAAGTGGTAATGGCACATCTTTATAGTCTGCAACTGAGGGATTTTATCTACACTGCTATTAAATTTACTCAGTGTTTCATACAGCTGCAGCTGCGAGACAAAATACAATCCAACATTTACAATGTATAGATTTCAAACCAATAACTAACATAAACAAATGAGACCGTAACGGAGTCAACTGCTTGATCTCATCCTAGCTCTTGCTGCTTTCTGCCTTTCCTTTTTTGTCATTTAAAAAGGAAACATTAACATTTCTAAAGCATTTGACTGTTGCTCCTTCCACTACCTGCCACTGTGACACTTTGGAGGGCTTTAGAATGAATCCTGTAGATTCAGTGCCTGATCCAACCTGGTGGCATACAATGTAAAAAGCACTGCTGGGTTACAAATGTAGTGGTGGCCTCTTTTGTTTGTGGCAATTACACTCAAATATTCATGTGGTGATTATTTATTCATGTTAAAATGCTACACGTAGCACGTTTAAAGGATTTAGTGTTGTCATTTTGGTCGGGGTTGACCCTGAGTAATGCTGCACTCAAAGAAATATATTTATGTAACCATACTTAAATTATGAATATTGTTCCCCTGTGTTATACTTCTGGACAATTGTCCAGTGCTGCATCTTTAACTGCCAATAAATTATATTTTGAAACCATATTCAACACGACTCTACTGCTGCTTTATACAGAGGAGTATAAAGAGTAAAAAACCTCTAGTGCTCAACATTATATGTCCATCCTATACTGCAGAATAAAAACTAAAATAAGGCCAATTTTTTCAGACAACAATACATCTATTTTGGCTCTAATGTGACGACACGCCATCTCTATTCTATCGGAGGTATTTCAAAGTGCAGTGATGTGTGTGCTCCGTATTATATCACTTGACATTGCTTTTCTCTGGCAGACTGACAGCCTGACAGAGTGGTTAGAGAGCATTACAGTCATCTACCTCATGGCTGCTGCCAAAGTGCATTGATAATGTTACAGAATAATCAATGTTTCATGTGCACTAGTTGTTTAGCTATGGGAATCACTTGAGTGCTTAGCAGTTTCAACTTCATACTGAACATTCACGTGCAATGCGCTGCCATGTATTATCTGCACTTCCAGGCAATAATAATGCTGGCTTGTCTTTTGTCGCTTGGCAACAAATGCACCTTCAGAAGGAGGCAACTGGATCTTTTATACGTTTTTGTGCTACAGGTTGTTTCAGGGCTTCTTTGAGCTGCAAACAAGGCTCCACAAGTGCTCCCTTTGGATGTACCTGAAAGCTTTTAACTAAGAGGAAACTGCAGGAGCTCCATATTCACTTTTACAGCCATACAGTCATCACTTCTCTAGATTCAGGATGAACACACACACGCGCACACATGGAGAAAAGGTAGAGGCAGAGCCAGGTGGCGCCAACTGAAGCATTAAGGCATTTGCTCAAAGTAATATTGGTCAACCTGAAGTAGAATTTTGCATTCAAGCAAATGGCCATCAGCTCCAAAGACTACAAATTTCTCCTTGGAAATAGTTACAGGAAGAAAATGGACATCCTTCCAACACCTACCTATTGAAATCTACACAAAACACACAGGGGAAGAAAGCACCTATCTTTATGGGACTAATGGTGAGACGTCAACCAAAAGCGATTTCTTGCAAGTAGGCAGAATGAGGAAGTGAGTGCTACGAGCCAATAATCCAAATAATCAATAGTTCTATAACGTCGTCCTGCTAATGTCTCAAGCAAACAAAGCAAAGAGAGGATAAAGGGGGGAGACGTTACGGCTAAATGGAAGGGGGGGGGCTGATGTCTGCAAAGCGCATTGTCAGCATTTACATGCTGGAAGAGGGGGTGTACACTCCACTTTTCTCCCTCTTGCTCCCTCTATGACACGAGGACCGCGGGGAATGGTGTGTTCCAGCAGCGGCTATCATTCCCTCAGATAGGAAGAACATTAAGGTGTACCTGCCCCCCTCAGCACTTTCACTGGCACCCCAGAGCAATGTTATTATGATGACCCAAGTTCAAACAGCATCACTCCCTCCCTCCCTCCCTCTCTCACCGTATCCGTCTCTCTCTATAGATAGAGGCCTATCCGCACCATTAACCCCCGGGCTATCCATCATCTGTCTCCTTGTTCAATGGGCTGTAATACACTGTTAATGTTACTGCAACGACACTGATACAAGCCCTTAATGGAGCTCACACTCTTCAGCAGGTTCTGTTCGGGCAATGTCAGAAGGAACTTTTAAGGCTTTTGTCTATCAGCAGATACGAGATGTAAAAAGGGGGAAATGAACCTTTTAAAAGCAGCGTCTGACTTTACATCTGACTCTTACATATTAGTGGTTCTCAAGCCAGAGAGACAGACATACACACAGACATATATAACTGCTGCGACTGAGTAATCAACTTATTGTTTCGGCTCTACACGCAGACTATAAATAATACAAATTTGCAGAATATGGGTTTATAGATGAAAATAAACATAGATATACTCTGTGACTTTGATGTTTTTCAAGATGTATATTGTCAGCTCATTAGAACGATACTAGAATAATACACTTATCTTCCTTTAAAGTGCAAATGGCCCGAATCTGTACGTTCTTGTTTATTAGTGAGAGCTATAGTTAACCAAGTTAGCTTCTGAATGACTAATTAACATCTCACCACATAGTTTTATCAGTGAGCCAGAGGATTCCCACAGGTGACCAAAAGCTTCTTCTACATTGGTAGTGTTTTATTCTTGCACTGCTTCACTTATCATTTGTGTTTCTGTTTTGTTTGATGATTTAACTGATCGTTTTTTGTTGTTGTTGTTGTTGTTTTAAGTATATTTTTCGGCTTTTTACTGATTGTTTTTTGACTCAGATTGTATCTTGACTGCTAAACGCCACAGTCGAGCAGTGAAACAATCCCAGGGCCGAGTGGCTTAGAGAGAGCCTGTAAATCCTTGAGGTAGAGAGGTTAACCCGGCTGCACTTTGTGGATTGTGGACAGCATGGGCGAGTGGGTGTTAAATGATTAGCATGAGACTGAGAGGAAACCTGCCGCTGTTGGCATACACATGAGCACGTTTCTAAAGCCATTATACGGCTTCACAACACAGCTGCTTTCCAAATAACAGACTGAGTCCTGAAAAGTGACCTGATCCAGTATCTTGTGATACACACTCATGCACATCAGGCCATGCTATTGTAAGCTATTCAACATTTACCATTACTGCTGTAATTCTTCAGGAAAATAAGAAATATTTGAATATTACTGTAACAGGGTCTCTGCAGCTTCCAACTGGTTCAATTTAAGACTTCTTTAAGACAATTATGACTGAGTTTAGGAGCTATTTTACGCCCATATTGGCAAAAAGAAAGAAAGAAAATCAGTTTGATAAATAAAGTGTGGTGGTATTGCATGTTTTTGTCATGATTTGACTTTTAATTTACCACATCAATGTTTGTAAAAGTAGTCTACATTGTATTTAGTGGTTAAACACGTGTAATTAAAACACGTGTGCTGTCTGAAGTTGGCATAATGTCAATGTAAGTCAACCTTAATGACATTTATCTGTTCCTCACTTTGCTAGGGGACCCTGTGGAATCCCCTCAAGCACCCCCAGGTATCCCTGGACCCCACGCTGAGCGGCCCTGCTGTGGAAGACTCCATAAAAAGCTACACCAACATCAGTCCACATTGTCAGCCAGTCTGCTCATGAATTATTGACAACTAAACGGAGCCAAGAGTTCATGTGATCCGCTGCCCTCTGCGTCACCTGGCTACTACAGTATTCCACCTCCCCACTCCCCAGCCTGCATGAAGTAACCGTAACACTGCAGACACAACAGTATGCTCACATGCCACTGTTCTCTTACTCCCAGCAGTTTTTCTTACCTCATATGCACAGATCAGCTTACTACTGTGTTGAAACTAAAAGGAAAACACATGTACTATTTAGAAAAATACAGCAGGTGGAATATGAGCAGCAGGAGTTCAGTGATTGGCTTAGATTTGAAAGTATAGCTGTAAACTGGATTAAGTGGTTGAAGGTATAGTGAACACCAGTAACCCTTTAATCCACTACGGGAAGGCAGGAAGCCAGAGAGAGAGAGAGAGAAAAGGGAGGCACTTCCTGTCCTGGGATCCAGATTAGTCAGCCGCGGAGGAATGCTGCCCGGCTGCTCTTCACACACCTCGCCACAGAGATGATATCTCTAGTTAGTTTCATTCACAGCTGCAAACTAGTGCTGCATCTGTTTACTATGCATTGCATTATGTATTCAGATTAAGAACATCATACCGCAACCAGCGATTATTTTCAGTATTTGTTAATCTATCGATTCTCAATTAATCAGGAAATGGTTGATCACCGTTTCCCCGAGCCCAAGGTGACGTCTTGTTTTGTCCGTCCACAACCCAAAGATATTGAGTTTACTGAAAATATCCACATTTCAGCTGAAATCACAGAATTTGGACATCGTTTCCTAAAACTAATCAATGAATCTACTAATCCCTGCAGCTCTATTCTTATTAGCACTGTTGATGCATGCAATGATGAGAACACATGAGAGGCACAAACTGGTTTGACCACTTTGTCACCCACACATGGGCAACCATCAAGAAACTAGTAGCACCTCATTTCTGCTGCCCTACCTTTAAAACAACCACTATGTGTGTCCATGTGGTAAATTTGGACGTTCTTTCTATAGTATAAAGGGAACCAGGGGGCGTAAAAAATATACTTAAAAAAAAAAAAAAAGGGGGAACCAGGGCTCCACCACTGACAATGAGGCTTATAATATTAATAAAAAAAGTTCTATTGGAATGAATGTCCTGAAGAACTAAGAGACCAAAATGATCCACCTTCTATAGGGCGCTTTCTTTTAACGGAAAAACATAAAAATGAAAGAGGAGAAATTATTTTAAAAACCCCAAATAAAGAACGGACAAGGCCAAAAGAAAAAAAAAAAGGCAACAGAAAATAAACAGTTAAAAGACTATGATGATTAAAGAAACCAAAAGAAAAGTATATACGGTGAAACAAACAAGACTGGAGTCTATAATTTAGCACAATAAATGTCACTTTAAAACTTTGAGAGCATGAAAGTACCCGGAGAAAAGAACAAAAGAAGGGAAGCGAGCCGGCAGAGTACAGTACAAGCACACTGGGTCTCAGTGCTCCTACATGTCACTGTGATTACATTTTGTTCTCATTCAGCCAGACGGGAGCGACAGCCACTGAGATCACTACTCTACATGTTACACTTTAAAACTTAGATAGCATTGCATAACATCCCCTGCCTCTTTACCTCATCAGAGACGGCAGCAACTGGAGACTTTCAAAACCGGGTAACCCTGCAACGGTTCGACTGGTATCCAATGTGCTACAATGTGGCCTCCGCTAAACTTCATTAGTGTTTATTTCACCCATATTTCCATTAGAGTATTGTTATAATCACATTCATTTAGCAATGCTTCCATTCATATCTAAGGTCTCAATCTCAGCAATCAAAATCCAAATGTATTCAGTTTAGTTTTACAGAAGACAGAGAAATGCAGCAAATCCTCCCAATGGAGAAGCTAGAACAAGGGGAAATTAAGATTAATTATAGCCATTGTCAAATAAATTAATCGACTAATTGTTTCAGGAAAAGTCACTAAAAATAGTTTCAGTAAAAAACTAAATAATTACTTTCAATGCTGAAAATTACTGAAAGATAATTCAACACAGTCAGTTCGATCCTAGTCTGTTTATTGTTCAGGTATTGTGAAATCACTGCGTAGAAAATTTCCTTCATGTGAATCACAGCTGCGAGATTCTATTTGTTGATAAAACACAAATCTCAACATGCTCAAAGCGGAACGGCTGATTAAAAACTACAAATACACATTTGAGAAAGAATGTTATCATGGATACTAGGGGACGTTGTGGTCCCTATTATTTGGTTCCAACGTGATACGTTTACGCTGCTTGCGAGACTCTGAAACACTTTTGTTCGGGACGAGGTCTAAATCACAAAGCTATTACAAAGTGAAAATTACGTAACTGAAAAACTAGAATAAAATTAGCACTTTTAATTGCTCCAATTCTTTTTAATAACAATCCCTTACTTTTGACATTCTGCCCAAACAAATAATGTCATTTAAAACCTAAAAAGCATCAAAGGCACTTGAGATGTTGGCGTAAAACACTCTTTTTTTTAAATTTAAGATAGAAATCACTGATATTTCAAATGAGCATTCTTTAGTGTAAAGCAAATGGATCTATCAGGCTTTTAAATAAAGATTGCATTTATACTTAGTTTCATTCTACAGATGTGGTCAGAGGGAGCATCTTCCATTATAGCGCTGGCTCCCAGTATTGATTAATATTCCATAAAGGTCCGGCATTGACAACCAGATGAACGTTCCTAACCCTAATCTTAAGTAATCAGCATTCTCTTCGCATCCGGGTCTTTGTCGCTGCAATACAATCAATTTAACCCTAACCCATTTGTCTACAGCAGTTATCCAGATCAATTACAGCAGCAGACCTCATCAGCATCCCACATCCTACCAGTCCCTGCCTCCTCTCTGCATGTTTCTCACTATAAGGCTCCATTTCACCCTGCACGCAGCAGGGATTTTATTTAATCAGCCATTTGGGAGACGCGTCTAAGCCTCAGCTGAGCGTGGAGCCGGGGCATAAACCTCGCTGGCTCTCATGTGAGCGGGGCTCACTCTGTGTGGATTATTGTCAAACACATTACTGTGGAGCCTAATGCAACTCCCAGGTCCATATAGGCCGGCTGCTGCACTGCTGCCCATTGATTTGACTAGCAGGGAGAAAACAACTGGATTACATAATTCATGTGACTGACTGTTCCATTTGTACAGGAGTCTTTGTACAAGTGGGAGAAGGAGTAAGATCATTTAGAGTGACTCGCACACCAATGGGTGAACTCTACAAGAGAAATCCTTCAAAGTTGTTCTGTCTGATGCAAAAACAAGTAAAAACTGCCACATAAGATGCTTCTGGCTATGCTCAAAGCTGATTTCACCTTAGCACAAGCTGAAGATTTCACAGACTTTGAGTCTGCCACTTGTCAATATGTCAAGATGAATGATAATTGCAGTCTGTCTGCATCTCTTGGCATGTTCCGACATGACAGCTACATAATACTGCACTACAGCTGGTAATAGTGTTAGCGGACTCCACCTTTCACTTATTAAAGCATCAGTATGACTGAACGCTGGTGTGTTTGAACAGAAATGCTCAGTACTTCAAATTATATTTTACAAAGCCAAACAATAATTGACTCATTTTACGTGCGCCAAATCCCATTCAAAAATCGGACGTTTTAACATACCCTCGGTTATCGGCAAAATACTGGATACTGGATCTTATATCAGCATAAATACTTTCCAAACGACACTTTTATTAATTAAACTACCTTTTTAATATAGACGTACAGCCCTCCGCGGGGTATGTTACAACTGAAGATGAATAATCCACTATAAAGTTACAAATTCATTAAAACATTATATTTGCAGCGGTTTTTGATTCATTTCAGCGACTATGCGCTCCTGTCGAAGTGTTAACTTCAAACGGCCATTGTTTTATGTGGAAATAAACACATTCAGAGACAAAACTGACTTCCTATAAAAAGAGCAGTTTCCCAATGAGCTTCTTTTCACTGCCTTTCGCGAGTGAAACTTAATCCGGATGAGTAGCTGCTTCGGCGGAATTTGAAACCAACAGTGACAAACGCTCACACGTTTTCTTTTTATCTTCGGAAACCGTAAAAAGCTTCGGTGGGCAGGGAACAAGTGGTCAGAATAAGATTAAAATGAGTGTACACACGGAGGAAGCGTAAGCGCTTTAAAAAAAAGAAAAACTTACATATCTGCTGATGAGGGTCCGAAGAGTGCTGAAATCCATCCCCATCCTGTTCCTCTTTCCTCTCCGGACACTACTTCTTCTCACTGACTCGTTGCTCCGAAGGTTGTTTCACTACAGGCGCTAACTTCTTTTCAGTTCTCCTCTCTTGTCCATGACTTTTCACTCCCTTCGCTTCTTCCTGAATTAAGAAAAAACAGAAGTCTCGGTCCGATGAAGCTGCTCCCAGGAACTGTAAACCTGCACTCACCTCCGGGAGGCTGTAACAGGCTCTACTCGCAGCGGGAGGAGTGTCTGTGTGAGCGGCTGCAGGCACAGACAAGCGGGCTGCTCCTCCTCTCACACCGGGAACAAACTAGTGTCAAGTCTCTCAACCTCTCTCGCGCTCCCTCTCCCCCCCTTCAGCGCGTGTACTAATAATCTTCTTGTCTCGCGCCGCGGCAGAAGGAGCTTTTCTCTCATCTACGTCACGAGGAGCCAGGTGGTGCCGCTGACCGGAGGTGAGCGCATGCGCACTCTAGTGTTTTTGGTGTGTAATTGATTGGACGTTTCGTTTAATTAGGAGATTGATTGATGTGATTGATTTTTTTTTTTTTTTGCTCGGGGCGTGATGGTGTACCAAAGACAACATCAACTAAAACTTTATTGAAACCCAGAATAACGCATTTAATGTAGGCTACACTGTGTGTGTGTGTGTGTGTGTGTGTTGTTGGTGTGTGTGTGTGTGTGCGGTGGGGCAGGGGTCCAGGTTGGTGCTGTCCACTCAGATAGTGCTGAAATAGAAATAAAAAATCTGTTTACCCCACCTGACTACTTTCCAGTATGAAAAATGTTTATTGAAAAATATCAGAAACAAATAATAATATTATATTATTACCAATTATTACGGTTTACACATGTTTCTTCGTTCAAGCGATATTTAAATGAATGAAAATAAAAGTAATGCCGCTATCAGCTTGTAAATGTTGACTGTTCGGTGAGGTCAGAAGGGTCAGAACTACAAACCGTGGTGCTTTGTTTCCGGAGGGAAATGTTTTCATTCATTTGTCCATTCTCTGTTTCCTGGAGACGCTTTTCGGCGGGTTCTGTTGAAACACCAGCGTCAAAGCTACAACAATAACAGCCACTGTATCCGGCTGTAACCTTCAAAATAAAAAACTTACTCAAGCGAGGTTCAACTTTCTTTAAGAAGTATTGTTACGAGCACACATACAGTTTATAGTAATTTAGAATGGGTCGAAATACCATTCAGTTATTTAGTTTTTAATTATTTTACATTGGAGGTTTTGTAGTTTTTAAATTTTAAAGTATTTGTATATATTTCGGGTTCGTCACACTTTTACAAGTATTTTTAATGTATTATAGTTGACTATCTCTATTCACATTTTCAGCCATGCCAAGGAGACAAATTCAAACCGGTGCTGTAAGAGCTATGGAGAGCCAAATGTGTCATTCATTATTAATTAATTTGTGTAATAGCTCTCAGATGAGGAGTGTATGAGGAGTGTGTCAGCACACAAAACCTTACACAGTGATGTCTAATGGTTTACTGGAGGTCCATGTGAGAAAGACAAGTGAACACATGTTTGAGTTGTGTTTACGTTCATAAATAGGCTATATTTTATATCAGTTTTGTCTTGTGTATATCTGTGGCACACCCTCCATGTGGCCATAGTCCATATTAATTTGAGACAATAATACCTGTTAGTAGATATAATTGTCATCATTTAGAAGGAAAACATTTGTGATTCCCTCAGTAGGGGGAATCCTTCATATGGGTTTTCTCTTTCCTCTTTATAGGCTTTGTCTTATAATTTAGCTGTAATCCTTGACTCAAATACCTTGTACTATATTATCAATTCATGTATACAGTCAGTGTCATTTAAAAGTACATCCAGTTTGGTATTTCATCCTAATTATTCATCCTTTCAGGCTTTAACAAACTGAGAGAGAGATTGTATGCTCTTACTTTGAAGGAAAGGGGGCGCTAGTGGCGGTCATGTTCTTCCTGCGTTCTGCTGGCTTGACTCAACTTGTCAAAATGGCGTTGTTCGTAGTAGGAGACTGGAGTTAGTTCATATTGTACAGTGGTATTTATTCCGTTATTGGGCCACACACACACACACAGTTAGCCACGACAGTATGGCGACCCTGGATCAGAAATCACCCAATGTGCTTCTCCAGAGCCTCTGCTGCAGAATCACAGGGAAAAGCGAAGGTACATGAGTTAGCGTTAGCATGCTCCGCGCCACCACAGATACGTGCTCTGCTCTGCTCCAGTATTCAGGGGATGTCAAAGCTAACCTCATTCAAAAAAATGGGCACTTTGTCGTTGCGCTTAGTTTTTGCTCATCATACATATTTTAAACATAACGTAAAGGAGTCGGCTGAGTTTTTATCGTCTACTGTCAAATTCGGCTCGTCGTTTGCACAGCTGACAGGACACATTTTAACATAAATCTAACTTTTTTTACACTGCTTGCGCCGGTTGAACCCGGTGTGTTTTTGTGACGGAGGGATGGAGAAAACCTTGAAATTGTACTGAAATGAATGCTACTAGTTCTTTTGGGCATACGCCGAATTGAAGAGAGCATAGTATTCATTTCGTAACGTCTTTTGCTAGTTAAGAAGCAATTGCCTAAATATTAGATTGAGTAAGAATGGAGATAAATTGAGTTTAACTGTTTTGGACAACGGCACGTAGCGGGGCTAGGTCCGGGTACCAGCTGTCAGCCAATGGGCTCGGACAGATCCTGCTCATCCCGATAACATCTTCACGCTAGCTGTCACTGTAATACACTGATAGCTCTGCTTTTACCAAAAGCATAGAGGCTCACTTTAGCTATATATGAGCTTGCTAGCCAGTTAGCTCCCATGCTGACCAACACACTGTTTTGCATGGTTATTGGATGCACTAGTGTGTCGCTAGCTGCAGGCCCCTGCTGGATGCAGACAGTTCACAGGAGGGTTAGCGTGTTTGATCAGAGATAGCGGACACCATATTGAAAATGATTTGGTGCATTTCAGCCACTTTGACGATCAGACACACAAAGTATTTTCAGTTTGACAGTGTTGACAGAAATGTTAGCCACAGTGATAGTTGAGTGTCCCATTATTCTCAACCCCTTTCAAAACAATAGCCCATTCACACCAGTTCCACAGTTAAAATGAATGGGGGGAAATGGAGCAAAAACACAGGAAAGAATCTCATGATCACAGCTGTTGGTCATTTGTGTATTACTTCAGGGTGTTGTTTATGTGTCCTGACCTTTATTCATCACCTGGTGTTTCTTTCTCCAGCTGAAGTTGCCCACCAGTTTCAGTATGCAGTGCGAGTCATTGGCAGCAACTACGCCCCCACCATTGAACGCGATGAGTTCCTGGTGTCAGAGAAGATCAAGAAAGAATGTAAGTGCCCATCAAACACTGTCATACTGTAGGTTACGGGACTGCTGTAATATCATTCATTGTCCCTACTCCACCAGCCACGTCTCTGTCAGACGGTTAACGTGGAGTCCACTTTAGTTTTCAACTTGGAGTCACTCCACAAAACAAGTAAAAAATCTTTATTGCACCATAAATAGTGAAATCCCAGTGGACTTTAATAGTAGCCAAGGTAGCGCCATTAGTGGGAAAACATCGATCTGAGATTTAATGGAGAAAATAAAACAAAAATAGTGCAGCACTTACTGTACAGAATCTTTATTTATTTGTCAGGTGGACTTATGGGAACTTTGTTAAAAGTATTTTTTATGCTTATGGAGTGATTGCTACGAAACACGCGTGTGTCGGCTGGATTTATATTTTGATTCCTGATTTATTTGAAATCAAATATTCAGATGATTTCAACTTCAATCATCTGCGTTCACTCATGATTATGTTCTGTCAAAAGTTTTCTGTATTGTGTCAGGCAGCAATTACCCCTCACCTTCCCTTTGAAATGCAGTCTGAAAAGCTCCTAAAATATGTCAGTTTAAGACTCATGAATACAGACACTAAAGGTCTTTTCTGTTTGACAGGTTTCTTTGTGCTGCAGAACAGAGCGAGCTGTGCAGTCTGCACGCTGTCTGCTTTTCTAAGCACAGCTGGACTTTATGTTCCTCAGCAATTCATCAATTCCTTCTTTTCTTATTCTGCAGTTTTAGCGAAACCATGTTCAAAACCCAAATAAACAGACAAAGGTTTCTTTTGGTCGTAAAGCAGTGCAACATGTGAATGTAACGAACCCCGCAGGGAGTGATAGGAGTTTTCCAACCTCAGCTCATGTGTTAAATTAGTTATTAATGACTCCAAACTTCCCGACTATAATGTCGGCGTTCAGACCTCCCAGCTGACAGATGTTGTTTTGATGCTGTTGCAGTGCTGAAGCAGAGGAGAGAAGCAGACGCTGCACTGTTCTCAGAGCTGCACAGAAAGCTCCAGACGCAGGTTGGTGTTTGTGTTTGAACCGTAATGGGACTATTCCCCACTTAACCCAGGATGCAGGATTTATGTGTGCAACAATATCTCATAAATCAACATGCACACACAATGTAGTACTGATCATATTTATACATTTGTTATATATTACACTGTATATTCATTTGTCCTGAACGGATTGTGATGATTTTTACCTGATTGTTGTGTTTCCTGTTTGACAGAGTGTTCTGAAGCATCGCTGGTCTGTTCTCTACTTGCTGCTCAGCCTCTCTGAAGACCCCCGCAAACCATCCAGCAGGGTGAGACACACACACACACACACACACACACACACACACACACAGTCTCAGTCACTCCCATAGGTTCACTTTTGAGAATCTGTTTCTTTTTCTTTTATTCAATCCCATTTACATGGCTTAAGATCAGAAGGCTAATTACATTTTAAATGTATTTTTTGATTAGACTTACTTTCTTTAATAGTTTTCAATTTGTTTTATTAACATTTAATAATTAATTGACATTTTTCTCTATTAAGTATTAATAATAAAAAAAGTAATCACTAATAAAGTGTGTATACTGATGTCACTACCTTTTTATGAATTTTGTTTTTTATTTTGTCTTTCTAATCTATTTTATCTAGTTTTTAGTCTAGCTTTTATTTAACTATGTTTTCATATTATAGCATTTAAAACTATTTTATCTTTTTTTTTTATTTGATCTAGATTTTTTTACAGTTAAACATTTCGAACTGCACTAACATCAGGGAGTCTGCAAAGTCCTAGAAAAGTCTTATAAAGTCTAAAATCCAATATTCCGAATCCTTAAAATGTCCATTATGGTCTCAAAAAGTTCTTAAAAAGTCTTTAACCTGTTGAAACCTGTAGAAAAAGTTTGATTGGTTGACGTCCTCACCATGTCTTGTCCGTCACAGGTCGGAAACTATGGGGCCCTCTTTGCCCAGGCCCTCCCCAGGGACGCCCACTCCACCCCATTCTACTGCACCCGGCCCCAGAGCCTGGCCCTGGGCTACGGGGAGAGGAGCGCAGGTCTGTCGGCCAGCGTGGGGACCAGCGGCATCTCCAGCCTGGGCGTCTACACGCTGAACGGGCCCACGCCGACGCCGCAGTCGCTGCTGGCCGGGTGAGCATTTTTACATGAGGCTCCCCCTCACAAACAAACCTGTAATGTTGTATTGTACAATATAATGTAGCAGAATACAACAGCACCATAAACCCTTCCTAATGTAGTCCATATACAATAATTATTTCGTCATCAATATTAGAGAACCCACTTACATCTTCTTAACTTAGTCACACCGGTCAGCTGTGTTTAAGCAGCTTCGGGCCTTGGGGAGGAGAGGGTTATTTATCTGATGCTCATCCTGTAAAAACACTCAGACCAGATAAAGGGAGCATCAATTAGCACTAGAACATGAACACACCTCTCAGCCTGACCTCCTCTAAATCTGTTTTTTTACGAGGCATCAGAAGGCCATTTAATCCCATTTATCCTCGTTAATAATTCAGGAGTCCTTCGGATACAAATGACCATTGAGCTGTCTGGTCTCACCTTTGAGTCGTGAAAAGGGCAAATCCTCACTCCAAACATAAAAAAGGTCTCCTGGCATTGAGTTCTAATTTATACTCAGAAAGACACAGTGGTGCAAAATGCAAAGATGTGTTTCGGCATGTTTTCTTTTTATAAGTTTATGTGCTGTTCTGTGTGCATCGTCCAACAGAAGACCTGTAAATGTAAATATATTTAATATCAACACCAACTAGTAATCAGACAGTATCCATACAGATACAATCATAAGATACATATTTGATCCTCAGAGCAACGTTTAATCTGTGTGTGTGTTTCAGTCAACCCCCTCAGTCTGCAGCGGGAGGCGGTCAGCCTCTGGGCTCTCGACTGGCCTGGACTCTTCCTGTAAGCTGCTCCCCTTCCTCCGCTCTGGCCCTGCCCGCCACTCGACCACTCCTCGGACCTCCAGTTCCCTCTACCAGAGTGGTCCGTCCTCGCCGAGACGGTGAGTGACGTGTGTGAACCCAGAAACATCTTCATGCCTGTATACAGGTTACAGACTGACGTCATCACGTTAAAAAAATAAAACAAATAGCAGAAACGGTATCATAGTCTGAACTTTCATGGTGACTGGGATGTTTTCATCTCAAACTCCGAATGTACACTTTAATTCACTGTCCTCTTGTCCTCTGTCGGTGCAGGGGAGGTGAGCGAGGCGGCGCTGGTGCGGGACATCCTCTACGTCTTCCAGGGAATCGATGGAAAGTTCATCAAGATGAGCGCCCAGGACAACTGCTACAAAATAGACAGCAAGGTACCTGAACCTGGATCTGTCCCTGTAAAGCTTTTAATAGACTAATCAGTTCAGCAGTTCGCACACATTACCCACGGTAACCCAACAGTACAATTCAGGTCATCGTCATTCCAGAACAACTGCGACGGTGCAGACCTTGAGGAGAACAGAGGGAGGTTCAGTGGGGGAAAAGAAATCATTGATGGTTGCGGCTGGTGCGGGAGGCATTAGATTGAATTTTATTTGTTCTTCAGGCACAAATAATCTGTAATTTCATAATTAATTAATTAGATACGCTATGTGCCTGGCTCGTTTATGTTAAAAAGACAACCACATTTTGAAGATTAAAAGATAAAAACAACAAATAGTCCCATTTTAAGTTAGCTATTGTTAGCCAAACATCAAAGGTTAGCTAAATAGTTTGCTAATCTCCATTAATCTAGTTAGCTATGGGGCCCAGGGTTCGAATCCGACC
>NW_023340206.1:2393431-2396561 GCF_004916995.1 Morone saxatilis
TATATATGTAAACATAAACATATATATATATATATGTATATGTATATATGTAAACATAAACATATATATATATATATATATAGAATATCTAAATACAGGGAAGGAGGAAGTTGACCAAGACATGCTCAAATGTTATTGGAGCACATAACAAAAAGGGGCGTGGCTTAAGATGGGTCAATTGTTTAGTCTACCAAATGTTAAAAAATAGTTAGAAATGGCACCTGAGCCAAAAGTGACGCATTTAAAATTACCTGTTTTGTTCAACTAACAGTTTAACGCCCAAATATATTCAATTTACATGAGATGAAAAAGAGAAAAACAGCAAATCCTCACTTTTTAAAACAGAATTTTTGCTTGATTATCAGAACTGTTTTCAATTAATTTTCTGTATATCGACTTGTTAATTAATTAACTAGTTTCAGCGCTAATTCTAGATATATTTTTTTTTTTTTTGGCCATAAACCCCCAAAATTAAAACTAGCTGTTCACTCTCTTCTTTTTGAGAGCGTCTGTGTTGAAGTAATGGCCACCACACATCCAGAGTGCCTGATATGATATCAAGAATATTGTTGTTGATTGGACTTTAAAAGCAAGATTCAACAGATCAATAGGAAGCTCTTTGGCTGCAATCCACATCGACCTCTTCTTTTCTCTTTTCTTTTCTCTGTCCCGTCAATTCTTTTTATTCCCCTCCTCCTCCTCCTCCTCTCCTGTATTATCGATAGCAAAGCCTCAGATGTAACCTGTCCCATATTCTCAGTGGTGCTAAACATAGCCCTGTGGTCAGTCTGCTGTCACCATCCTGATGTAGCAGGAGCCACTGAGGCCAGAGATAAATGAGTCAAGGATGGAGATATTTTGGACTCATCTCTAGCCACTTAACTTGTCTGTGTAAAGAGGTTTTGTAAAACAGATAAAAGTTTAATGCATTGTGATCTCCTCCCTGGCTGGAAAACAAATCTGTTGCTGCAAGGCTGCATTATGTAACTCCGTCAGCGCTTTCTCAGTGAGATTTGTGACAGATGATACTTCAGTGTAGTTACATTTTTAATTAATATACTGTTCTCACGTATGTGCTCAGATCAGGACAGTGAGCATCATATGCATCATTTCCTCTCATATCATTACAATTTCTATGCTTTCTGTTTAACACAAGATGGATAAACAAGCGCAGGTTGTTGATAAACAAGCGCAGGTTGTTGTAATGTGCGCTGTGTCTCACCAGGTGGTGCTGTGCAAGTCCCTGAGGGACACCAGCAGCAGACTGGCAGAGCTCGGCTGGCTCCACAACAAAGTCAGGAAGTACACCGATGCCAGGAGCCTCGATCGGGCCTTTGGACTGGTCGGACAGGTGTGTCCCATATGTATTAATTATCACTGAGGATCTACCCGCTCCTTTTTGTATCTAATCCTCCTCAAACACCTTCTCTCTCTCTTGTCCTCCTCTTTAGAGCTTCTGTGCCGCGCTCCATCAGGAGCTGAAGGAGTACTACAGGCTGCTGTCCGTCCTCCACTCACAGGTACGCAGAGCAAACAGGTTAACGCCCACAGAGACAAGGGACGTTCAGAATTTCTTGGACTAGAAAAGATGGTGGATAATCAAGTATATAACTAAAGAACCCTTCATGTGTTGTGATGCAGTCATATCAAATGAAATGGTTTCCATACGATCAATCAACGATAAATACCCACTGGGATCATTTCCTGCTCTGCTTCTGATCGTTGGTCCTTTTTGATCTGTGTGTGTGTGTGTGTGTGTCATAGTTGCAGGTGGAGGATGAGCAGGGTGTGAACGTGTGCACAGAGAGCAGTCTGACTCTCAGGAGGCTCCTGGTCTGGATGTACGACCCCAAAGTCCGACTCAAAACGCTGGCCGCCCTTGTCGACTTCTGCCAAGGTGGGCTGAATGTTTGTGTGTGTGTGTGCGCTGTATTTGGTTTTGGAAAGGTGGGTCAACCACCAGGGGTTTAATGTAGTGTTGGGTGAATTGGACATCCCTTCAGCATTCGTTTCATCATGCCTGCCTGTGTGTGTGTGTGGGCGCGCGTGCGTTCAGGTCGGAAAGGAGGCGAGCTGGCCTCTGCTGTCCACTCTTACGGGAAAACGGGAGACCCGCACATGAGAGCGCTGGTTCAACACATCCTCAGCCTGGTGTCACACCCCATCCTCAACTTCCTGTACAGGTGGATCTATGACGGAGAGCTAGAAGATACCTACCATGAGGTACACACACACACACACACACACACACACAGTGGCATTAAATATTAAATATGGTAATATAGTGAGTGAAGTTTAATAATTGAGAGTCTTCCCAGAGCTCTAGCAGGAATTTACCGCTCATTTCTGGAACATTGTTACGTCTAACTCCTCTGACGTTTGACCCCAATGAGAAAGAACATTAATGAGAGGAGGAGGGAGAGAAATAAAGAAAGAGAGGCAGGACAGCTCCTTAAATGAGGACTGATGAGAGGAGTGTAATGGAGAGCCCGTTGATGGATGTTTCTCCTTTACTTCTCCCTGCTCTCTCTTTCTGTTTCTCCCTCTCACAGTATTTATGTGTCCAGCATTAACCGTTAGTCATCGCCGGACTCTGGTCTTAAGTGCTGTGTTTAAGAACACAGAGACAAAGTTATTGCATCTTTCAGGAGGGAAATTACCCTCAGACACTCACTCACACACACACACACACACACACACACACACTAAACAACACCTAGAGTTAAGCATTAAAAAAGCTTGTAATGTAATTATTTATATATGAGGAAAATACATTTTCTTCACTGGAGCACATTTGACAGCTGTGTTTCCCATCAACATATTTAATGTATCACATTAGAAAAAGGCTGATGGATTTTGCTAAAACTTTTTTATGCTCATTTGAGGTTTTTGTTTTGTTTTTGGTTAATGCGCAGAATGGGAGATGGAAACACTTTTTCCAAATAAGCTGTGACGTAGCAAACATTTGACTCACCTGATGAGCTGCTAACGCTCCGACAGTCACCGCTCGCCCTTGGCTTTATAATGCATCTATGATCGCTCCACACAGATCGGGTGGACCCTTCCTCACATCAATTCCTGAAACAAACAGATGAGATCATATTTTCATCCTGTTTTCTGCATCGTTTTT
>NW_023340206.1:2396717-2397142 GCF_004916995.1 Morone saxatilis
TTTGAATGGCTAGTGTGTGCTCTTATGAGTGAACCCTTTTGTGTGTGAATTAAATCTAGATTTGCTGTTCAGTCGCCTTTTCTTTACATGTTTTATTGTCTCCCTGCAGTCGCATTCGTTAGTGAATGTGGTATTTGCCTGAGCTTTGTGGAAACATTTTATTGTATAGTAATGAAAGGCCATTAATCTATCTTAAAAGACAACCTTGTGGTGTCTATAGTGAAGTTTTTTGTAGCGTCAGCTTTTGTAGTTTCAGCTAACAGCTTGTGGGAAAGTGCTCGGTAGAGACGGCTTCATAGTGACGCTTGACAGTTGGAGTCGGTTCAAAAATGTATCAGCATTCATAGAGGCCATTAGAGAGCCTGTGGTAGCTACTGTAGTACCCTCTGAACTCAATGGACAATCTAAGGATGAAAACCTCTGTC
>NW_023340206.1:2397242-2403057 GCF_004916995.1 Morone saxatilis
GGTACACACACCCACACACCCACACAGTCACACACACCCCTTTTATTTATTACCATACACCACACGCACATTAGTGCTACACCTTTGTGTGATGACTGCAGCTAACTATTACCTCCAGGCTGCTGTTTGACGTCATTTTAACTCTTTATCTCTCTCGCTAGGTTCTGCTCATCGGTAAATCCATCAACTTCCTGCATCAGGTTTGTCATGACCGAACGCCGCCGGCCAAGATCACGCCAGCGTCCAAGTCTGCAGACACACCTAAAGATGGTAAGAGCGTCAGATTGTCTTTCTCACAGAACAGTTATGTCTGTGATGCAACTGCTGCTAGTGTTTGTGTTATCTGTTGTGGTTCTATTTACTGTTTTTCTTTTTTTTTCTCTCCCGTACAGTTGTCCTTTAATATTATTCATCACTCTATTCTCTGCTTTCCATACTGTTTTTATACGCTGTCTTTTATACTGTTTTTTCTCCTATCCACTTTGCTGCTGTAAGATTGGAAATTCCCCATTCGTGGGGAACTAAATTAAAGGAATATCTTTTATCTTATCTTATCTTATTAGGTGGAAGCAATAGCACACTGCAATATGCTGAACATATAAAAGATGATGGTGTTGGTGGCTTTATTGGAGCTTTTTATTGTTTTGTTTTCTTTCCCTTTTTGTGTTATTTTACTAATGGCATCATTGACCAATAAGACGCCTCCATTTTTATTTCGTCCTCATCGCATTGATATTGTTGTATTGACGTAAGCGAGCGGACTGACAGTGATCGATGCTCTTACCGCTCGCTGGCCTCGTCCTCCTCTCCTTTTGACTATGAAGAGGAAAGAGGTATACTTAGCCATGTTCTATTGATTCAGTCTGCAGGACTTCATCTGACCAGTTTGATCTGGAGCTTTTTACTGGATCTGCTGAAGGGCATCACGCTTTTCTGTCCCTCATTGTCCAGCAGCGGAGGTCTGGGGAGGAGATTTGCATGTTTGAGCCTAATTACAGTCTCAATGTTAGCACTTTTTTGCCTTTTTTTTTTGTTACCCTTTATGTTCATCAATGCTAAATTGAAAAATACGTTAATTCTGTCAGGTTTTTAAATGTAGAAAAAGATATTGCATAGCACATAATATATAATATATACCAAAGTTACCCTTTAATAACCCTTTCACGTCTGTCTGTCTCTTAGCTGCAGAGCTGCTGTCCGACCTGGAGGGGGCGTTTCAGGAGAAGATCGACGCTGCCTACTTTGACACCAGCAAATACCTGCTGGACGTTCTCAACCGCAACTACCTGCTGCTGGAGCATCTGCAGGCCATGAGGAGATACCTGCTGCTGGGCCAGGGAGACTTCATCAGACACCTCATGGACCTGCTCAAGTTAGCAGCACGCACTTCAAATATATCTCTCTTGTAACTCATGTAAAGCAGAATGACAGCAGGGAGATAGTAACTTTTCATCTGATGCTATCCTGATTCTGTTTGTCACAGACCGGAGTTGGTGCGTCCTGCCACTACTTTGTACCAACACAACCTGACTGGTATCTTAGAGACAGCGGTCAGAGCCACAAACGCCCAGTTTGACAACGCAGAGATCCTCAAGAGGCTGGATGTCCGCCTGCTAGAGGTGTGTGTTTCAGCTGGTGTGTGTGTGTGGGGAGGGGACGCTGTGCTGCAGGTCTGACTCCAGCATGTCACCTTATGACGTCTGTCTTTTGTTGGCTCCAGGTGTCTCCTGGTGATACGGGCTGGGATGTGTTCAGTCTGGACTACCATGTTGACGGACCCATTGCTACGGTATCTCACACACACGAACACACACACTTTCAGTACAGTTCCCGACAGACTGTGTATGTTTCTATCTCGGCAGAACAATTTCTGCTGTTATCATATATAAATATGTGTGTGTGTGTGTGTGTGTGTGTGTTTCAGGTGTTTACAAGGGAGTGTATGGGCCACTACCTGCGGGTGTTTAATTTCCTGTGGAGAGCCAAGAGGATGGAGTACACACTGACTGACATCTGGAAGGGACAGATGTGTAATGCCAAACTGCTCAAAACCATGCCTGGTACGTAAACACAATTACACACACCACAAACACACACACACACACACAGTAATTCTGTTCTTATGTGACTGATTGATTAAAGTTGGTTAATTGCAAAATTTATACATCAAATAAAATAATTAAGACTGTTTTATGACAGAAACTGTGAAGGTACCACCAAAATATATTATTGTAAACCATAATAATAATGTAATTATGCGATTTTGTCAAGTTCTTGATTTGTGTTTATTTTTGTAGTTAAAAAAAGCCAGTTGTACAAAACTTACAGTATAGTTTTAAAGATAAGTTACCATTTCTGTCATCACTATGTTTCTTTAAAGAGTGAAATTAAAAAATCATTGTGGGTGTAACCTCTGCAGCCTGTTGTGACTCTACCTGCCTCTGTGCTTCTAACCCTCCAGAGCTGTCCGGCGTGCTGCATCAGTGTCACATCCTGGCCTCCGAGATGGTCCACTTCATCCACCAAATGCAGTACTACATCACCTTCGAGGTCAGCCCATTAGCAGCGCTGCTACTAGCGCAGGCTGTAAAACAGCAGTAAAAGAAAGTAGTAATTACAGCGGGAGGCGATCTGCTGTGTCCGTTAAATGCAGCGCTGCGTGACTCTGACTTACAGGATCAACAGGAGCCTCCACACTAGTGAGGTTCACTCAGTTTTAGAAGGTTGCTGGTTTGAGTTCGTACCAGTTGCAAAACAAATAAGTGCATGAGACACTAAAACTTTTCTTAGAGTCACACTTATCAGGCTGATTTGACTGCAGGTTTTACTGTTGAGTTAAGTCGGTAAATAAAACATTTCTCTGCTCAGACATTGATAAAATAATTATACGAATTCTAAAAAAACAACATATTGACAGTGGACAGGAAGGCGCCGCCATCGTATCAGAGGTGGAACACGCTGACTGTATGATATCTGATTTTTAATAAAAGGGCAATGTCATTCCCATAAACTGTTGGTAAAATGTGTGTGTGTGTGTGGTGTGTGTGTGTAGGTGCTGGAGTGCTCCTGGGACGAGCTGTGGAACAAAGTGCAGCAGGCTCAGGACCTCGACCACATCATCGCTGCACACGACGTCTTCCTCGACACCATCATCTCAAGATGCCTGCTGGACAATAACAGCAGGGTAACACACACACACACACACACAATAATCTTATGGGTGAGTGGTCATTTTTCTGCCGCTTTTCCACGTACACTTCTTGAACTCTGTTCCTGTCTGTCCATCCAGTCTCTTTTGAACCAGCTGAGGGCCATATTTGACCAGATCATCGAGTTCCAGAGCGCCCAGGACTCCCTCTACCGCTCGGCTCTGGAGGAACTCACCCTCCGACTGCAGTATGAAGAGAAGAAGCGACAGAGAGAGGGGGAGGTAGGACAGGCGGGAGAGGGCCGAGGTTTCTGGGCCACAGATGAACTAAATACAGAGAGAAACGGAGTGAAATGATGGGAACATAAATGTGTTGCGCAGTCCTGTCTGAATATATGTCTGCTGTTTGATTCAGGGTCAGTGGGGAGTAACGGCCGAACAGGAAGCGGAGGAGAAGAAGAGGATTCAGGAGTTCAAGGAAACCATACCAAAGATGCGCTCGCAGCTCCGCATCCTCACCCACTTCTACCAGGTACCAGCTGGAGCCGGCTCCAGGAGCAGCCGTCAATCATTCGGCACATCCTTAAATGCAGCATCTTCATCTTTTCACATCTTTGTTCTGTTCTCTTTCTCCTTCTTTCAGAGCATCGTTCAGCAGTTCCTGGTGTTGCTGATGACTAATACAGACGAGAGTCTGCGTTTCCTCAGCTTCAGACTGGACTTCAATGAACACTACAGGTTCGCCTTCCAACACTCTGTCAGGAACCAAAACAANNATCTCACTTAAATGTTTTCTGTGGTTCTCCTGTGCCAAAATCCAAAGCATCCTACCTATATATGCAATATCAAATGTTACTTTTTGGGCCTTTACACTGTTTTTATTTTTTGAGAGAATTCATGAGAATATTCCAACAAATTTGCCCACGGTTCAAATTAGAATTATTATGACCATGAAAATCTTAAACATTTTGTAACTGACTGTTTTCCGCCCACAGAGCCAGAGAGCCGAGGCTGCGAGCCTCCCTGGGCGCCACCCGCGGACGACGACTGTCAAATATCTGACACGACGACGACGATGGCATTGACAGACGAGGCTTCCAGTCATTGGAGCGTGGGGTATGACATCATAGAGACGGGCTGGCCAGCAGACTTAACGAGCTTCATGTCGAGATGATGTCATGCCTTGGAGGAGCGATCCAGCGTTGTTCTGAACGTTCCGGCATCGTCGCCGAGGCGGTCGCCAAGTGATGACATCACAGCAGCAGTGAAGTCAGCCGTGCGGGATTGTGAAGGGAAGTCCAGTAAATCAAACTTCCAGAGCTCGTTGTGACACGCAGAGGAAACACCCCAAACAGACGTCTCAAAATTCTGCAAAACATGAGGTAAAATTACTGAAACTACGCCGAGCGCGAGGACGTAAATAACAGCTGCTGTCAGACGGAGCTCCCCCGAGTCACACAGGGCCACCTTACATGGCATGCCTTATTAATGAGAGAAAAACAAAGCGTTTTTTTTTCTCAGCCTGGTTGCCAAATCTAGTCCCAACACACATAATGTATGTACATAGAGTTTATGCAAAAATGTATGTATGTGTATATTTGCATCTTTACACGTCAGCTCCTGTGGCTTCGCATCTTCTCACTAGGGTTCAACCGATATGGGTCCGATATTGACTTTTTTTTTTTTTTTCAATTTTGTATTCGTAGCAGCTATTAAAACGATTCAATCCGATCATGTTCAGTACAGTTATTCCAGAAGAAATAGGGTTCCTGATGGAGATTTGTCCTGGTTAATGTAGAAAAGAACAGCACTTACAGCGCGAGGCGTAGGAATCCGCAGCATATTGATTATTTATGGTCAGTATTGGCACACCTGTATATCGGTGTAACCCTAGTCCTCCACTCTCTCCTCCTTAAAATCCAGGGTTTTTTAGTGTCAGGTCAGCTGTCCAATCACAGTCACATACAGAGGATTTTGAATTTACACACACACACTTGCGGAAGATTTTGCTTCCAGTGACATAAAGACAACTATGGCTCATACAGATGGAAAGCCCCTTTGTTGCCCACTTTGTTTGCGCCTTATATTAATATTTGATGGTGTTGATTTTAATAGTTTTCGTAGCTGTTTGCATTGGTGAGAAGTAAAAGAGCATCTGGCTTTACCTCGACCGAGAACTGACTGATGTAAAGAATGTTATAATGTTAGTTTAGTTTGTATTGAGTTGTGATTTCCCTGCTTGGTTTACACTTTGTGCTTTTCTGTCTGTATGAGAGATGGACCTTGTCGAAAAGAAATAATCCTCTCAACAACACAACAACCTCACTTCTTGTCATTGCATAAACAATAGCAACTATAACTGTTCAGATGTTTAAAAAATGTAAATATTTCCAAATGAAAGTCCACGTTTAAAGAATTTAATGGTTATACATTTTTCTATTCCGACAATATAAAGTAAAAACCAAGAGTGTTAGTGGTGTTATTTAGTGAGGTTCGCTCCATGTGCATACGAGATGAAGATGCTGACTGTTGCTGTTGATCAGCTCCCCAAGTTGTTCATTTTTCATGAATCGGATTCATTCAGATTTTCCATTTGACACATAAAAACCTTTGATCGAGTGACCACCGGCTGAAAATCTCCATGTCCAAGCTTTCACACTCACAGCC
>NW_023340206.1:2403109-2409390 GCF_004916995.1 Morone saxatilis
GCAGGGGTTTACTGGATTTCCTTTGTAGTGGAAAGTCAAACGCTTTTTTGCTAAAAATGTTTGGAGATTGAAAAGTCGAGTAGCATTTCAGTCATCAAGTTCTACAATCATTTCCATATGAACAGCTGCCAGCATTGATCTCACCTTGTAGGAGCTCTGATCCTGGGTCAGGGAGCCCAAACATTAACACCCCGCGTGCAGTTCGGTTAATGTACTATTGTAAATTCACCGGCTAAAAATACACAAACTATAATTTGAAACCTTCATAGTGTTCCAATCTGGTCTGTTAGGCTCTGCTAAATTCACATTTAACTATGAGTAAGGGCAAAAGTAGATATTGAACTTTTCTTAGTTTCTTGTAAGTTGTCCTCCAGCATCAGCCCTGGAGTCACTGCACACAGTGATTTATCCACATCAGCGTGCGTGCAGTGATGTTCCACGATTGAGTTTTCGCTTTTATTTTTTATCTCCAATGAAACAAATGGGTGCTGCATACGGTCACTGGACCTGTTAACTGCTTTCTGACAATGAACTCCTTAATGCAAAAAAAAAAAAGGGAAAGTGAATTAAGACACCAAACTGAACCTGGGTCAGCACTCCTGCACTGTCTGTCTCTGTCTGTCCTTTACATTGTATAGCACATAATGTATAGAATATAGGGAAACCATCCCACTTCTTCTTTAATAAAATGTTTTTTATTAACGCGTGTTCCAGTGTGTTTACTGCCATCACTGCTGCTCAGCTCGGCCTCTTGATTTAGTTTGAACTTACTGCCACCTGCAGGCAAGACTTCCAAGAAAATGTCTGATACCTCCGAGGTAAACTTTCCAGATGAATCTCCACTGAACATTCAGTAATTGTTTTACAATATTATTTATGTAATACCATATAATCTACACCAAGCTCCCATTGTTTTTACTATTTGTCTTCCTTCTGTAATTTGAGCTGTAAATATTTTGTCAAATGTTTATTAATTACCAAATTAATGACTTACTTACTCCAGAAATGTAGTATTGTATTTCTATAAAGTTAAGGGACTTGTGGGAAACAGGTTAAAATAAGAATGGTTGACATTGAAGCAGCAGAGGCTGAGATCCTTTTTGATTAAAACCCCCAGTTCACACAGTGGGACTTCTGTTACAAATTTGCTTTCAAAGCCAGAGCTGAGATAACCAGGTGAGATGACATCACTATGACATCATCAGGGGTTATTTTTTCAGACTTGAGCCAAAAAAGACGTCATACAGCGGTTTTCAACATTAATCTGATCTTGATGTGATAAATCTATAGAGTGCTCCTTTAACTAATATTTAATTAGGCAAATATATAAAAAAATATATTAGTATTTGTATAAAAAAAGAATCAATAGTTTGCCAATCAGTAGGCCCCAGTAGATCACATTGAATAATTTAATTGAGTAAAGTTAAATAATAGTAATAATCCTGTTTTTTATTTGCCTGGCTGTTTATTAATATTATTTTGTGACATTTAGTCTTTAATAATCCAAAAGCCAATTGGGGATTAAAGAGGTTCGTAAACAAGGAAGTTCTGTTCAGCCTGTGAACACAGTTGTTTAACATCTGTAACCCTGACGATCCGTGAATGCAAGTTTATTCTTGATCACAGTATGTTTAACAAAATCATCTAAATTCAATCTAACAGGATTTTAAACAAACAGGTTGGTTAGAATATAACTGAATATCAGTGAGTAAAGTTGCTTTTATTTGTCTGTTTCATTTAATTAAATTGGATTTGCTGAAAATGCAAAACATTTGAGCTTTTCTTATCCATTGTATTTTCAGTATAGATCAACATATCACCATACAGCATGACTGCTTGAAAGAGTACTGTTCTTGGAGGATGTGACATTTGTGACATTTTACTGTATGTACTTTGAACAATGCAAGAGTTGAACCACTAGAGGGAGTAACAGCATTGCTTTTTAAGCTTCCACCCTCAGTCTTTCTGTCTCTCTTCACACACACACACACAATTCATCACCGTGGCCTCAGATTCTTTGGTGTGAAGGACCTGCAATCAAAAAGCTGTCTGGTGCACAAAATCAGAGCATTTCAGTGTCCTTGAACTGACATGAAGGTATTCTGCGGAGGCTCTGTAGCCGTTGTGATGGATGAAAGACTCTTGTTCACTTGTTGTTGAGGAAGATGTTCTCACAATGCAATGCAATTAGTGATACAGAGAACAGAGAAATTTGTGAAAGTGCTGTCCCACACACACACACACACACACACTCACACATACACAGTGCCACCATGGCTTCTTTTTCCTGGAGGAAATTTGTTCTGTCGGCCTTCATTTCATTTCAAAAACCAATTCTTTCAACGGTTCACTCAGTCGTTTGATTCTCTGCTGTTTGAGGCAATATGCATACTGTGTGTGTGGGCTTGTGTAACTACCTGTTTATTTGTCCAGAGGGCCATTTCTTCAGGCCTATATATAACAGCCTCTCCTCTTTGTGGATAACACTGAGAATATTGTCAATTTGAAAAACCCGAGTACCAAGAGGCTGACTCCTGATTGCTGATCTGGAACAGACTACCCAGATCTTCATCTTTCTCTTTTCTTCTCTCTTCTTTTCCTTCCTTTCTTTCTGTCTGTATGTGATATATATCTAAGTGTATAGATGTGTCAGAGCATTGGTCTATGACATCAAAGTCGTTTCTGATCAATCAAGCATTTTTTCCCAGTATTCCCGACACCCCTCATGTCATTTTTTCTCAACAGAAATAGCTCCGCTCTGTTGACCTTTTATATTGAGCAATACCTCCCCGACAAACTGAACTGGTATCAGTTCATTCTGCATGTGTCAGTGGTCTTGAGAGTGTTTGACAGCCTTGGACGTGTTCACTTGCTGTTGGCAGCCTGCAGACTCTTAGAGCAGTAAAATGAAAGAAAAAAAAAAACACATTTTCTCTTACTGTCAAACACAACTCTGACTCTATTACAATAATATAATTTAAGTAAATATTCCAAAAACTGTTGACCAAAGTTCTGTGTTTGTTTCCTGTGTGAACATAATTTAACTCAGGCCAAATGTGTATGTGTGTGTGAGCGCTTTGTCCTCTCTCTCTCTGTGCCCTTGTGCAGTGAACCTTCAATGATACCTGAGAAACAGATCCAGCTGCCCCTAACAGACACATCTGCACCTTCAGCAGCCTCAGGGCTCGTGGTCACAGAGGTGAGAGCGAGGACTTCCTGCCACGACGCACATCTACCACTGAGGGCATACGGTTGTTTGTTTTTTTTAAATATAGGGATTTTAGGCAACCTTGGTGGAGTAACAGTGGAAAACTTTAACAATTTTTATATAGATAGATCTGATGTGTTTGATCTAATCTATAATAATCTAAAGGAAGGTGAGCATTTAAAGCATCTTTCTAAAAACTGAAATGTGAAATCCATTATGTTAAACAGATTATGGCACTCTTAAATGTTAATTCTTGGTACAGTTAAAGAAATAGTTTGACATTTTAGGAAATACATTTATTTGCATTCTTACTGGAGTTAGATGAAAAGATAGATGCTTCTAACAGCTACAGCCAGGATATGATTAGCTTAGCATAAAGGCTGGAAATAGAGGGAAATCATTAAAGTTCATTATCTTGTTCATTTAATGTGAACAAAAACTTGCCAACTGCCAAACTACTTGTAACCAGTGTTACCAGTGTCTTTCGTTCACAGCCTTCTTACTGCAGGCAGCAGGTTCTGTTTCTTGTGGGCTGGGCTCGCTATCCGGTACCGGAAAAGGTTCTCTGGTCTCTGTAATCTCTAAGATCTCCTCTGAGGTCTAGGACCACCTTAAGAAAACCTGACCTATGAATAAGGTCTAAAAAAAAATACCGTCATGCTAATTCTGTGAGCATTACTGATCATAGTATGAAGGAAATTAACGTATGAATTAAAATGAAGTCTCCATTTTACAAACTTCTATTGTTCAACATAGGCAGCTCACTTCAGTTTCACAATTTCATTTATAACCAACAAAACTACTTAGTTCAGAGAGCTAATATTGTTAGTAAATCATAATTTACAGTTAAGGTGCATAAAAAACCACAAATAATGACCTAAATGTAGTTACTGGTGCACCTTATTCTTAATCTCAAATGCAGTTAAACTGCATAATGAAACAAACACAAATAACAACCTTGACTGATGCAACCTTAAAATGTTATTAAATTCTTGTAAATGTAAAAATATCAACACTAACAGTGGAATTCACCAGCAACTTACATCTTTACCAGCAGCAATTAACACACATAACATCAAAACCAAATGAAGAACAGTGTCTTTAATACAACAACATGGCAGGACGTGTCTGCTAACCAGCAGCATTTCTTCAACACTTTACACACACTGTTTTTAAATCGCTAATACTCTTAGCATAATCATATGGGGTTTTACATAGCAAAATAAAATTAAAAAAATAGCGAAAGTAGCATCACGGCTAGCATTTTCTCTGGTTAGCTAGCTTATATGCTAGAAGTTGACTAAACTCACCAATTCAAGGAATTAGCACATTAGCTTGAAAAATGGCGTCTGGCCTCAACTCTCTCTTTTCATCCACACTGTGGTTTTAATAATACATTTTATTTGTAAAGCACTTTTCATAAAAGAATCTCAAAGTGCTACACAAACCAAAACAAAATAACAAAAAAACACTATTCTCAACATAAAATATTAATTAACAATGAACCTCCACCATAAAGCCGAAATGAATTCCTCCATTGTTTAGCTAAGTTTATTACCATTTCAGTAACAACGCTCGGCTCTGTAGCACTTTGCCCTTTGCTAGCATGACCGTTCATTTTCCAGGATATTAATACAGATTTATTTTTCATGAGCTACTCGCTGCATATTCATTTTATTGTTCATGACATTAATAGGAAGTTTTTACGTCCTCCCCCGACAGACTCATGAAAGGTGTTTGATAAAAACAGGACAGCTGGTTTAATTTGGAGAGGAGTTTTCCACAGAGCCACGAGGGTGACACACGCCTCGTTTTCACCGCGGCAGACTTTATTCATCTCTGTTTGACCCGCTGAAACAAAGCAACAAGACCAACTGTCACATCCCATCATGCATTAGCCATGCTGCAAATTGCATGAATGCCAGCTGAAGAATGGTCCGCCAGGGCCGCTATTCTGTCCCCCATTATATTCTCTGTGAATGTCATTAAAGAAAAAGCTGGTTCATTTCCGTTCGACTGGCTCAAGCCCTGATCCTCTTTCGTATGACCTTCCAACAGTGTTTTAAGGTGAGGAAGAGGAAAAACATGTCTTGCGTGTGTGTTGTCAAGCCAGGAACAGACAGCTGACATTTAATGGCATTTCTAGCGGCCGATGTATTTGAGAGAATCTTACAAAAGGATGAATTCTTGTCACTGCTTGTCTCTCTGTCGAGCGCCAGCTGGACCCGCTGTTTGCTTTATATACTGTATGGTTTAACACAAGGCGGAAAGCTAGTACAGAAACAATGTAATATACATGCAACACAACAGAACCAAGCTTCAGATTTCTGCTCTTTGAAGGCCGCAATTAGGAAAATCTTGCATTGTGTCCGGGACCTCCACCTCCTTTGTTCACAGTTTCCTTTAACAAGAGTCCTGAGGATAGACGTGCGGCATTAATTGGACATTTGCATTTGTGGGATTTTAATGAGGCTAATTAGGCCAGCACATCGTAGTTAAGTCTGATGGTTTTTGCCCAGATACTGAACAAGGTGTGAAAACTACTCTCAGCTGTGGATAATTGTCCCCTCTTCCAACTCAAAACTTCTATCTTTTGAAGTGGTTTCCCAGGTTAGATTTTCACTAATTGTGAATTAATTGTGACACAAAGCGGGGCTCTGGGAGAACTTTTTGTTGCTGTTCTTCCTCTGATTATGATGTTTAGTTTGGTATTCCAAAATTAGACCAGACGAAAGAATGAATATGTTCCTCATGTACAAATGATTAAATCCTGCACATTCACAAGCTCTGGTGGTTTAGGGGTTTAACCGCTATGTCCCCGGTTCAAGTCTGGCCACGACCCTTTGATGCATGTCATTCCCCATTTCTCTCTTCTCACGTTTCCTGTCAGCTCTCTACTGTTTAGGGATGGTGAGATTCACAGATTTGCGTCAGTGCACCGGCATAAAAGTTCAAGATTCTGTCGCCTGATTAAAGTTAGTATCGGCCACATCTTTAAATCGATAAAAACAATTAATAGTATGTAATTACTAGTAGAGGCCCTATGCCTTTATCATTTAGAAATCTGACCAAT
>NW_023340206.1:2409560-2419948 GCF_004916995.1 Morone saxatilis
GCCTGAGTACAGGTTGTGTGTGTGTGTCATTGTGGGATGGAGCGATGAGAACTACAGGAAATCCTCTTGTCTCACCTGTTTTGTATAGTGGATGTATATACGGTATGTATAGTATTTTGTCCCCTGTATGGTGGCTAGCAGATGGAAAAGTTAGGGAAAGGTAAAAAAGATAAAGACACATACCTAGCTGCTTCTCGGGCATATTGATGCTAGAATCCTCTTTATGGACTCTTTTTCTGTGCTCAGGTTGAATGCTCTGAGAACTGATTGGAAATGGGTTGCCAACAATTTTGATAATTGTTAACAATTACTGTCGGAGACACTATTACTGTCAGTCAGATGACTGTAGGATGGCGTCATGAAGAAGTCAGCATCTGGAAGTATTGATCTTTAGAACTTAAAAGGAAAAATGTCTTTTTTTCAGAGTTTTTCTTCTTTGTTTGAAGTCTGCCAGAATCCTCACTAGAACAGGTGTGTGTTCTTCAAATATTATATTAAAGGGACAGTCAAAAAATACACCTTTCCTCTGACCTGTAGTGCTGTTTATCCATCTAGATTGTTTTGGTGCTAGGTTTTGGACGTAGAGACCACAGAGATGTCTGCTTTCTCTCCAATACAATGGAACCAGATGGTTTGTGGTGCTTAAAACGTCAAAGAATACATTTGAAAAAGTCAACGACCATGTCTCTTTCCAGAAATCATGACCCGGTTACTTAATATAATAATCCACAGATCTAGCTGTGAGCGGTTTCATGTAGGAACTATTTTCTGGACCTCTGCAACTCACACCAAAACTATCTAGCACTTCAGGTAAGAGTAAAAATAGGGAACTGTCCCTTTAAAGTCAATTAGTAGAATAAGTTTAATAAATATAATCAAATAACTATTTGATTAATGAAGGCTTTAAATTATTACAATATAATATTTGTGATAAGATTGCAGCTTCTTCTGTATAAAACCTTACAGACGACACACAAAGAGAAGCTGGAGCCATTTCATCTCAGTAAACACAAGCGGTTCGCTTGTTGACAGCTGAAGTTATTAGGAATGAAGCACATCAGAGAACACAGTCAGATTCAAAGACAAAATATGAAAGGTGGACTCTAGAGAAAACAGGTAAACAAAAGAGCAGACAAGAATGGGCCAAACAGAGACAACTCACAAAGGGAGGGTCAGGTCCTAAAGAAGTCTCCATCTTCTCTTCTTCTTACGTGCTGCTTTCTGCCTTCAAAAACTTGGGCAGGTGGAGCTCACTTCAGCTCTGCTGGATTTCTTGATGTTGCAGCAGGGTTACTTCTTTTCTTTTCTCTGCTCCTCTGCATTACCTGACTCCTCCGCACATCCACATCCTGACAGCTTTGCTCTGTAGTTCCCCTATTTCGAATTTTAAGCAAGTCTCCACACCCGCACCATCCACTGGCACTCCCGGCTTCTTTGAGACCCTGGTGTCTCAGCTGTCTCAGCCGCTTCTCTTTCACTCGGATGAAGCAGTGAAACCGTGTCTGGTTCCTGCTGTTTCCGTCCAAATATTTGTTAATTTAGCAGGAGAAAGGACAGTAGATCTGGGCAGACACCAATTTAACTTTTTTACAACTAAAATTCAAAGCACATCGCACACTTTCTCAAATCACAGTAGGAACACTTTAACGTTCATTTTTAATGGCGTCTGCATCCTCAAGTTCTACTTTATGCCACCAAGTCAGCACTCTGAGCAGATCAGGCCATCTCTGCGGGCGGTCAACCGTGCAGACAGGAGGGAGTATTCAACACGGAGGGACAGACAACATGTCGACAGTTCCAGCTGAGCTGCCATCACTCTGGTCAAATGATTTTTGGGTCGTGGATGGTGCTGTAGCTCCTCAGTGTCCACAGGACAGCAGAGCTGCCCGTCAGCGTGCCGCAGAGAGACATGACAGTGCAATCTTGGCTGGAAGTTGTCTCTTGTTATGCCCGTAGCTACAGTGTACTGTATCTGCAAGGCCATAGGCTGTAGCCCTCATTTGGGATAAGAAAAACACAACACAAAGGTCAGTTTTTAGCAGGAGGCAATCAATAATGTATACATCTGCTAGTTCATCTGTCAGCAGCTCATTTTCTAAAGCCAGGATCAGAGGACACAAGGTGAGAAAAATTGTCCGATGTGTGAGACAGTTCAGGTGGACTGGGAACAAAAATATCATCACACATGACAATTTGTTGTTTTGTCCTGTGTGGTCTGTCATAGGAAGGCCCCAATAGGAAAGACTAGCAAGTCATTAGGGCCACAGCTACACCGAGGAAACAAAGTTTATGTCCTCTGTAATATTTTGGCGGTTACAGTACACAACATAAAAACATTACTATTAAACACAAATTTAACATATACATAATTCTGAGGACTTTTGGCATTTGTTTGTGTAAATATCTTAAGATGCAACTGTTTATAAGCAATAAATCAGTTTAGAGGGATTTAATGTCCATAGAATTGTGGCAGTAAAAGGACATGTAGACCATAATACAGGACATATAATGAGTTGTATGAATGAACAACCAGCGAGTCAAAACCTTCTTAGGTGGTATACATGTCAGGATGTTTGTGTAGTTCAGTAGTAACTTGGATGTGACCCCCCCCCTAAAGATACTGCAAGGAGGGGGGTGGATGACCAGGGGAAAAATATGAAGTGAAACTAAATTGAATGAATGTGATTTATGTAGGGAAAATGAACAAGAGTTTGCTGATGATATTGTGCTATAATGATTGATAGAAATTGTGGGGTGGTGGGCATAAACTTTTTTCAGCTTCTGAAGGTCTGCAGAAAAGTTTGAGTGAAGGCATTCAGTGAAGGCATGGTTAATCACTTGACCATCCAGAAAGATATCAGTGGCGTGTGATCTGATCCAAGCATTACACAGTACAGAGATACAATATAGAGATTCATTACCACACATCCAACTTGTGACATTCTAGGTTCTTATATATTTATCTTATATCATATTAAAAAATGTAGTCTACATTGCAAGCTGGGACGGACCCAGAGCTTGTTAAAAATGTGCTTTGTGATTCTGTGCACAGATGAGCTGCAGTATCAACATGTTTTCTGGTTGCCAGTGTTTTTAGGACGCTACAAATCTGAGATATGGAGTCAAAAAGTTGCTGCTGGAATAACTATAGACCTTTTCAGTGTTTAATTATAATTATTAATAGATAAACTGCACACACTGCAACCTGTTCCTTTGCATAGCAGAAAGGGGATCAGAGCTCAACAGCTGGTCAATCAAAGCTCCTGTTGCTGCTGTGTGGGTTGGACTTTATTTAATTTTTGGGTGGCACACTTCTTACACGTCTTAAAATTAAAGAGAGGGGCCTCTGAAGTGATTACAGTGATCATTAAACAGAAGCATGGTTATTCTTTTCCAGTCCTCCTCCTCTGCTGCTGGAATCGTACTACCTGCCTTCAGAAGGACCACCGTGTGACATTTTCACTGCCGTTGCCCCCCAGCTGCCCTTTTCCTGCCCGCGCTTTATCAACCTTGTGCAAGTGCTCATATGGGAATGACGCAGTTTCTGCTGTTTAAATATTCCAGAGTAAAGTGCATGAAACAAATCATCTTCTGAACTCTCCAGGTGTAATACCTTCAAAAAGGTCATGAAGACGGCCGGGGGTGGGGGGTCGTGTTGGTGATGGCTTGTAAATGGAAATTCTGTCTCAAAAGTCTCTTTTTAATACACAGCCTCAGAATGTCTCTTAGTCACAACACACGAACACACGTTTCACCTAGATGCTAAGACGATGAGACATCTTGTGTTTTAAAAATGATACGACTTGACGATTTGACAGACGCTTATATATATATATATACATCACCACTAAGAAGAACACATTTGCCTGAGAGTGGTGCATTAGTAAAAGGTCATGGAGTGGGAATGGGAAGAATCCTGGGAGGGAGCATGGATATCTACTGTATTTCAAGGAACTCTCAGTTGATCCCAACCTCTTCCTTCAGGTACCCCTTTCTATCATTGAGGACCTAAACTGACGACCCTTAAATGACGTGTTATAAAATGTTATGGATATTTCATATGATATTGAACTATTGTTTCCTTTTATTGCTATTATTTTCTGAATATTGCATCAGAGGGGAGTTTTCCTGATATCTTATAAACTTTTTAAATAATCTTCTGTATTAAGTATTTTTTTTATCACACACTTGATAGGCTTTGTTTTTTTTTTGTTTTTTTTTTTTACAAATTCAGTGTTTTCTTCTCATTGTCCTATTAGCTCTTAGGTTGTTTTAACTGCATACTTTTCTACTGCAGGAAAAGGCTGTTTAGCAGACTGAAGGCTTTATGAGCGGTTTTCTTTAAGTTTATATCTTAAATAATAATCTAAACTTTAAAAATAACAATTTCATTTAGTTTTAATACTGAGATATACGCCTACTGTATATATATTTTTTAAAGTTGCCTGTCACCTGTTAAAATCAAGAAGGCCTTGCGACCACCCCTGAAGCTTTGGCGACCCCCTAGTGGGAAACCAGTGTACTAGACAGTGGATATCCACACCAATGTTCATGCCAATCTAGTAGAGTGGTTGTTGAGCTATCTTGCAGTGGACCAGAGTCCTGGATGAACAAACAGCTGATCAACATTAAATCAGTTATTGAGAGTGACGCTGCAGCATCACAAGCTGCAGCTGCCTTAAAGATATTTATTCAGCTTAGATGGTCAAATGGATTGATGGACACATTAAAGTACGAGCAAAGAATAGTTTATTAGCACACTGGTATTCATACGCATGCACAAGAGTTCAGTCTTGAGGCCTGATGGGAGAAGCTGTCTGCAGGCTGGAAATGCCACCGTCTCATCTATTGACAGACAGCAAAAACAGAGAGAGAGCCAGATCGACAGACAGAGGGATGTGGGAGGGAGCAGGGGTGGGTTTGTTTGTTTATGCTTGTTTGTGTTGTTAATGTTTGATGGAAGTTCTGCAGCATTTTTATATTTTAGGTAACGAGACAGTATGCCATCATCCTTCCTCTGTTATCCAGTCAAATGTAGTCTATGTGACATTGTGAAAAACAAAGAACTTGAAATGATATGTACATGTAGTGCAACATATGGTAATCTTTAGAAATGAGTTTTCTCTACAATGTCCTCAGGAATAAGCTGTATGAATTAATTTGTCTGGTAATTAGTTTACTCAGAATATAGAAGGCTACTTAGCCTATGTTTATTTAGTACAGCAGCCATTAATAATCATACAGTGGGACAACTTGCTATACATTATTCTGGAGGGCTGCAATGAAAAGAACTCAAAGCCTCTGCACATTTGCCTCCACTGCAAACACATTTATTGTCTAATATTTTAGTCAAAGGCTAGGCTATTTTGATATTTCTTATGTTTTTACACATTTCATCTACCATCTACTTCATTCTACCCAAAGAAATGTAACATTGAATCTGAGTTTGATGCGTTAAGATGGACGGACTCACTGACCTGTGACTTGTCACATAGAATGCAGGTTTAAGACACTTACTCATTGACTTCACTTTCATTGTCCATTATACACCAATCAGCCATAACATTATGAGCACTGGCAGGTGAAGCGAATAACACTGATTATCTGGTTATGTCAGTGGGTGGGATATATCAGGCAGCAGGTGAACATTTTGTCTTTAAAGTTGATGTGTTAGAAGCAGGAAAAATGTGCAGTGTGAGGATTTGAGCGACTTTAACAAGGGCCAGATTGATAAGGCTAGAGGACTGGGTCAGAGCATTCATCATCATCATCATCATCATAGGGGGGGTTAATAAAGTGTATCAATATTGAATACCCAAAGAGTTCAATAGTTTAAATACCCAGAAAACTCAAGGCACAACACAGTGAAATCAATTACTTCTTTCCCATAAAGTAGCATGAATATTCTATATATGAAACAGCAGTCTTAATTAAAAAACGTTAATTTTAAAGAGTTACAATTAAAGACAAAATGTAATGAATGTACCTGCTACTTCATTGCCTCCCATGTGGTTAGCAGACTGACACACTGAAGCCCCGATTCATGTCATGACCTTGACAACAGCTCAACTGAGAGTTTAGAAAAATGTCAGCCAGGTTAACCTACTCTGGTTGGTTCATTTCTTTTTTTCCCTACAATTTAGAGTAATTGCAGTAACAACTGCCGGTACACACCTGGACCATTCTCTGCCGCGAATGCTAAAATGACTGAAATGGCTGAGCAGCAGCGGCATCCACGGGTGAAATTACTAGTCACTCATCAGACTAAAAAGCTTATCCTAAAAAAAGATGTATTGCATGTATAAAGGAGGACAAACAGCTTTTATTCTGAAACAAAGCTGCCTTCTTGAGATCTGTAACTAACAAATGTATTGATTTTCCATTTGAACACCTTGACCTCCCCTGCATGTGACACACACTCACATGCACACACACCAATCAAATGTTCTGCTCCATTGCCGGTTGCCAAGGTCACCAAACCTGCACACCTACGGCTGCCTAAAAGCAAAGAAAAACACTTTATTTTTTCTTGTTCTTTGTGCTGCAGTCGGGCATTGATCTCCCTGTCTGGCTGACTCTCTTCTCTCTCTGCTCCAGTCCATTTTCCCCTTTCCGTACCTGCAAAGAGGTAGACAGAAATAAAGCGGCCTATTCTCAGAAATCTCCAAAGGAAGTGCTCTCTCTCTCTCAAACCATGGAGCTGTGACTTCAAAGGCACGCACTCAAAATGGGGGGATGAAAACCGCTCGATATGGCTCTTACCCGGCATAGTGGGGTTGTTTTGTGAATGAACCAACACGCTGAGTTACCTGTTAGGCCCCAAAAGCCTGTTCTTTTGACCCAGCTCTGACTTATTCTTATTTTCCATTCACACCCACAATCCTTTATTTCCAGTGATACAAAAGCAATAAAATATGAACTGTACCCAGATGTTTATTTTAATTCTAGTTCTTCACAAAGGTACCACAGCGAGAGCAGCCCTGATTTTCACTTCCATCCTTTTGAAACGTAGAGGCAAGGTTCTCTTTCATTCACACATTGCCTTCTATTTTTTTCAGCCCTCAGAAACAGTAAATGCTGTGCTGTACTCATTAAGTCACACTGTTCACTTTAGTTGTGACAGCCATGTGGGAAGTGCTCAGGATTTCACTGGACCATAATGTGGTAACTTATGTCTGTGCCTCCCAGGCTAGTTGAACAGCGCACTGTGTTGAGGTCTAATAAACCGATCAGATCAACACAAGTAAACAATATAATCCACTTCATGTAAATCAAACATGTAGCCTAAAAAACGAAACCAAACTGCTGTAATCCAACTTTTTGAGGAAAATAGCCAGTATAGTATTAACATAAGCTGTGTGATTCTGTTGGCACTCGAAAAAAAACCCGACATCGGCCTTTGAATACGTTCCTTAAACAAATTATTTTGTTAATCAATTTTATTCTTAATTGAATTGAAAGAAATAAATGAACAATATCCTACAGCTGCTAGCCATGTCTGCACTAGCCAGCCACTCAATTGACTCTTCATGAGTCCCGCCCCTTTTTGCTTCATGCTCCAATAACAGTTGAGCAAGCCTTGGTGAGAAACTATTTGCTCGTTAAGTCAAACACATTTTGAAGATTGTTAAAAGATAAAAGTGACATATATGGTCACATTTTAAGTTAGCTAATGTTAGCTGACATTTGATAACTAGCTAACTAACAATTTATATAAACTGGCTAGCTAGTTATATATATCTAAGCTTGCTGAACTTATTATTATCATTGTTAACTTGTCATTGGAGCACAGAGCAAAAAGGGGTGGGGCTTAGAAAGAGTTCGTTGGTCTTTTCTGAGTCTCCTCTTTTTTTTTACCAGAAAAATCAAAATCCACTCCATTGTACTCTCTGGATTTGAACATTTAAAGCCTAAAACTCCAAAATAAAATCCCGCTTATAGACAAATATGTGCACATGTTCCAGATGTATGGATACAGAACTGAAGCACACACTGTGACTGAGATAAACTGCAGACTTCACAAACCCCAGCCCTCCGACTAGAATTGTTTCAGTCTCTTATTAGTGATTTAAGAGCTGATGAGGCAGCTTAATAATAGAAGACTTGAATATCCCAAATTATAATAGGGATATTCAAGTGTGTGTTTGTCAGATGAGAGCCAGCCAGGGAAATCATATTCATATGAAATGCAATATTTATGAATTCTGATATTGAAGGCTTCTTTCTAACTTCAATATTAAACCTGCTGAGGTGCCCTTCAAAATCTTGTAATAATCCACCTCCTTTTCTCTCTTCTCCCTATCCGTCTGTCTAATAATATCACTTACACAAAGATATCCAGACATAACGCCAATGCACACTCTTACCGGTTAGCAGTCTAAAGGAATATTTCCTCAGTTTTCCTACTGTTAACATTTGTGCAATAAAATGTTAAGGACGAGCTCAGAGCGAAATCTGGCAACAAACCTGGCCAATCAAATACGTTCAAGTGCACCTGGTAAATTGCTTCAAAGTAACAGCATAATACCGCCGTTTACCTTTTCGATCGTGGAGGTAAAGGATAAAATGTTTGTCACTGTGACGACTTTTCAAAATTCAGTACAGTTTGTTGCTACAGCCTTACTTGGTCTGATATGACTAGTAGTTTATGGTGGCAAATGTTCAAATATTTGCAGACCTTCTTTCTAGTGAGGACAGTCTCTGAATACCCAGGGGTTTATCGCTAATCCATATGTTAAGAGGACACACTTGTTAAATGTTAACCCAGGAGTATTATAATGCAGGGTTAAACCTGAGCTAACACTGTCAGGTTTTGTGATAGCACTCAATAATCCTTAAAATTCCCTCCCAGCTCACTGCTAAGGTTTTGAAAGTGAACACAGAAAGGCTTATGTTAAAAAGGACCACAGATGATACTTACTGGTGTTCTGTTTCAGGAAGAATCTCCACAAGCTGACAAATAATAAAAAATAAAAAATAATAATTGTTTTGAGGAAAATTCGTGACAGAGAGTTGCTGTGTACCATCAACACATGACTACATTCTGTCATTTTGATCACTTCTAGAACTGTGGTGAATCTGTGCGGTGGTCAAGGTAAACACAATGCTGCTCCACAGAGACGATAAGTGACGCAGCGGTTTGAAGTGGATGTGATTGCTGTGATACCGCCCCATGACTCATGGCTTGAGTGTGTATGTGTGTTTCCCAACGGCAGTGTGGCTAGGGCCTGGCTGAAGATTGGATGAGTAAATACTAAAAACTGATTGTGTGCTGACATACAGCAGCTCTGTGCTATAATTTACTCTCAATACTGGCGACGTCTCCTTAATGTAAAGAAAACGTCACATTTTTAATCACACACCCTGCAGTAGTTTACAGCAAAACATTGTTTCGTGACGTACAGTTTAGATGCATGATACATAATTCAAAAAGTTTAGATTTAATTTAGATTGAATTTAAAGCATGCTCCTTGCTGTTGGCATGGAATAATGAGGTGAGATTTTCACTGACTATCTCTTTCTGCTCTAACCATCTCTCCCTGTATTTCTCAGTCCACTGCTCCTCATTTGCATGACAGTTGAGAACAATATTGCCAAAGCAGCGGGACAAAGGCTCTCTCTGTCTTTAATTTTGTTCTCTTTTCTCTCTTTCAGTGCCTCTCAGATAATAAAATGTTCCACAGTCATCAAAGTGTGGCAGAAACACTGTCGCCGAAGCTCTGTCCAGAATAAAATCAGCAACAGGCTTGATCCCATTTACTACTCTAGTTGCAATGCCTTGGTGCCACAGAGAACTATCACCCAACTCTGCAGCTCTACAAGAGGTTGTAGAAGCCAGTTTTAGCTCATTTTGATGTTTTCGGTTTTACAGCACATTTGCTGCTCTGGTTCACTGCTATTAGCTAAAAGGAGAGTGAATATTGGGCATTCATCAAGTGGATGAAAGCACATCTCCAGATAAGTGATTGGCCTCACCAAAAAGCTTGTATTATTGCCAAAATTGACAAAAACAAAATAATGCAACCTTAAAGGACAAGTGTGTAGGATTTAGTGGCATCCAGCCGTGAGGTTGCAGATTGTAACTCAGTAGTGCTCACCTTCCAAGCATGTAGGAGTGGAAACTTGCGAAAGGCTCCATCTAGAGCCAGTGTTTGGTTTGTCCAATATTAGAAACATAGAGGAGGACCCACTCCCTCTGTAGATAGAAACTGCTCATTCTAAGGTGACGAGAGCAATTCTTATTTTCAGGTGATTATACACTAATGAAAACATAACTATTAATATTTATATGCTATTTCTGCCAATAGATCCTCTTAATTGTTACACACTCGACCATTTGGGGGGGTTTAAATTCATTAATTTATAAAAATACTGATTAGTGCAGCTTT
>NW_023340206.1:2420125-2420291 GCF_004916995.1 Morone saxatilis
CACACACACACACACCAAGGCACTTCCTCGCTCTCCTTTCAGCTATGATGCTTTCTTGGTTGCCGTGGCAGCCAACAAGTATCTCTGGTGCCAGGCAGAAATGGGCTCTGATTGGTTAATCAGTATTCAAACTGCGTGTTTGCTTGGCTGGATGCTGCTCTGCCCT
>NW_023340206.1:2420391-2439256 GCF_004916995.1 Morone saxatilis
ATAATCGTTTGCGAAAATTATACAGTAAAATTAGAAGATTCCGAATACATGACCCATGGCGATGGTACTCATGTACAAAGATAAATGCTGACTGTACGTCATGAAGGGACACAATACGATCAGGGAGTAGCTTAATAAAATCATCTCATTATAAATATAAAAGCAATACATAAATGAATAAGATTAAGTAGAGGAATAGAAACTAACCTAACCAGTGTTCAAGGAGAGAGAGAGCACAAAGGATACACGGGCTACACCGGACCAGATCTCAGAGCTCTGTCAACTCGTTTTTCTTGTCTTTAAGGCGAATTGTCTGGTTCATCTAAGAACGCTTCCTACAGCGCGAACAAGCCGACGCGAAGCACACACTCCCTGAAGACAACTACCCTGATGAATCACATCTGCCAAACACAGGAACGGCTGCTACACAGACGAACGATCGCCAAGCATGCAGCATAGCCTCAACACACATGTTAGAGATATGAACAAACCTAACTTCAGCGTGCTTCGAGTTCCCTTCCTGTGTCTGACTCACACTGTATGGTCCGCCACCTGAATCGCACGCACTAACAGCACGCAGCTCAAAAACTACAGTCGCATGGTCTTAGGGTACCCTCTGTTATTCTGATGCACACTGGAAACCAAGCAGATCTGAATGTATAAATGGACACAGACTACTCAACAAGGCCCTGGCCAGCATCATCCCGAACCAGGCTGCCACACGACTGCAAGCACACGCCCGCCCCGGCCCCCCAGCCAGATGCAAGAGTCTCTTGCACTCGTGCTACCGCCCTGTAAATGTCTCTGTCTTTCTTTTGACGTACACACATTTCCTACATTACCAGACATGCATCAGCCCGGTACATCTTCCTGCCCCTCTCCTTTAAAAACAATCCCCCCCGCAAACACGTGGGAACAGTCAAACAGAGGGACGGGGCACCGAGAGGCCGCCCCGGCGAGGAGGACGCACGGGCAGACGCGGGCGGGCCCCCAGGCAGGAGGCAGAGACCCACGAGGCGAGGCAGGAGCGGCAGGCCCAGAAGGCCCCCCCAGGACGTGGAAGACGAAAAGCCCACGCGAGCGTGGGAGTTTACCAGTTCTTGCTCCATGATTACAGAAACGAGCAGAGAGCGAAGACGCTAAGCAACGTGGAACGCAGCAAGATTGGGGTCCAAGGATACGACTGGGAAAAGGAACCAACTACGGCATGTGAAGTGGTGTCTGCTTGTGTGTGTGTGTGTGTGTGTGTGCTGTGTGTGTGTGTGTGTGTGTGTGTGTGTGCTGGTGGTGGTTGTGTGTGTGGTGTGTGTGTGTGTGTGTGTGCGCGCGTGGGATGAGAGTGTTATGGAGAAAGAAACAGCTGGGAGGAGAGCGCGTTTACTGTCTCAGATTCAGATGTAATAAGGCAGCCTGTTGTAAGAGGAATAAAGTGAAACTGGGGGAAAAAAAAGAAACGGCAAAGAAAACCTGAGGGAGACAAGCTACATCATGAGTACAGTGCTAACTATCACATGTTCCTGTGTCTCTAAAGTGCACCTGCACTGCAGCGGTCATGTCACTAAAGCCTTTTGTTGTCCTAATTTGTCTTGTGTCCATTTTGTGCCTTCTGATTTCAGAGCTACAGTTCACGCAGGACAAAGTAAGATGGCTACATGTGTACTTGCCATGAGACCATGAGTGGTCCTTGTGTGTGGAAATTAAAAGTGACCCAGGTTGTCGTGATTGCTCACTTCTAATTAAATCAGCAGCTCTCTTCCTGCACTAGGCCTGCTGTTAGATATCTCATAATTGTAGCTTTGGTACCTGGCTAACCACCAGTGGAGAGAAGTCTCTCAGGAGATGCTGACAGTAATTGCGCCTTCGTTGTTTGAACCAGGAACTGTGATTACCAGCCTGGAAACACTTTTGTACCGGTGTTTTTGGTCAGTAGCCAGGAAACCAGGCCATTTTTCTCTGGCCTCAACCATTATTAATTCTCGAGGACGTGCCACAGATCTCCAGCAGGCGCTTTCACAGGATGTGAACCCATTTGCTAACCTAACAAGCAGGGCCTCTCTGAATGGAGAAAGATTTGGTTCCTCTGCTAAGTCGATGTTTTTTCTCTGTAGGACAAATTAGCTGCTTAATAATCATTCAGTGAGTAGCAGTTTCTGTCCTGGAGTCTTGTTGCCGATTGTATCTCCTAATGGTTGCTCCGGCAAGTACAAAAACATCCTCTGTACTGTAATTAAAGTGGCTTCTTAGAAAGGTTCTATTAAGACACAGGCAGAAACAGGATACATTCAAAAATAAAAAAGGAAGTTTATAGACCTGATTGTCAGGGTTTATACTTTTACCGTTTTGCTAGTAACCCCTAGTGTGACACACAACAAGTACTCAACAAATGATATGTCCACATTTCTTGGACGTGAGACTTAAGCACAACACCGGTTTCAAAGACGTCTTCCTCATCAACATCATCCCGCCTTGTTCTCCAAGTAACGCAAGACAGGACAGAGCTGCAGTCAAGCGACACTAAGAATTTTGTAAATCTTGGGTAAACTCTGCTGGGAACCGGGAGCGTTTAGCATAAATCTACAGCCGCCCTGGATCTCAACGTCTCAGGCTTGGCTGGGGATGAGAGGCACTCACATAGCAAGGATCTACAGTACTACCCAGCAAAAATAACACTTTTCTGATGATCCGACAGCAGCAATACAATTCATGTGTACTTGCAGATTTTCAGCATCAAGATTACAGTTTGGTGACACACAAATTTAAAATTCTAACATGTCATCTCTTGAATCTTTTTTTCTCCACACATATATAAATTACATTTTGGTTTTAATGAATTTAAAACCAATTTAAAGTTTTGTGATCTTCAGTCTGAAATGTTTTTCTTTCAAAACAGTAGTTAAGGATGAGCACATTAGGCTAGATGAGCTCATGTAATGTGAGCTGGTCAGCCACACATATTTGGACACAAAGGCAAGTAACAGCTAATGAGATCAGAGAAGGGGAGAAGTATGTGAGGAACAAATCTGAGAAATGCCAATTAGAAACACTGTGAGCTGTCTAGTATTTTCACAGTCTGTTCAGCTGCGGAGTGTATCCTCTGTACAACACAGCGGGACAACATTAAACAGAGTGGCTTCACTTGTGTGCAGCAGTGCACACAGACACACACCTGTTGCCAAGGCTGGGGATGCAGCTGATTCGGGCTGCTGCTTGTTTAATGTCGGAACAAGTGCGAGGATTAATCATACGGCCTTGTTTTTTGTCTAGAGTGGTTACTTTGTCTTGTTATTTCTTTGTAGTTTTGGTAACGTCAGGGAAGGTCATTCATCTTCAGCAAAAAATGACACCATTCCAATGATCGGATTAAAATGCAAAGTGGTTATTTTGCACAAAATTGGGATTCAAAGCAAGAGAGGTGCACGGTTCCTGTGTTTTACTCAATTTGCATGTGTCTGCATCATTGCCAGTGGCACTAATACAGTATGAAGTGTGGGATCACAGTATTAGTATCTCCTCAGTGATATGACTACTGGAGAAACTTTTTGAGGAGTTAATTGGCGTTGAGTCTTGTTGTATAAGAAAGATGAGTAAACAGAAAGCCTGGGTGTCGAACAGGATTCATGTCCAGAACAGATTGGTGCCATGTTGACTGTCACAGTGAGAGGGCAAAGCATGGGGGTCTATTTGGTTTAATTTCATTTCAAGGCGTTTGATTTTCTGCTTTGTAGTTCACACATATTTCAGTAGTTTGATTTGATGACAGCTTTGTGTAACACTGTATTCCGTGTGTGCGATTTGTTTTCAGTGGTTTTTAATATTTTCTACAGAAAACCACATTTTTAATACTTTTCCAGTAACCTTATTTTGTAGGCCACTATGCCCGGCTAATTTAAAGCCACTATGTGTAATTGTAATCTTTGTCTTCGTCTTGTTAAAAAACACAATTTTCTCCTGCTCAGAACACACAGATCTGCATCCAGTGGTAGAAAGTAACCACACATCATGTATTTATTCAAGGACTGTACTCAAGTACATTTTGAGTATCTCCATTTTACGGTACTTTATACTTCTACTGCACTACATTTCAATATTAATATGAAATACCTTATTTATCTTTTGCTATTTCACTATTTTTATTAGTTACTTTTTAAATTAGGCTTTAACATAATAAAAAAAAAACATGATAAGCTTATAAATGCACTTTTAAAGATTAAACAGATTAAGATGAAACTAGCTCCACCTGGAGCAGCTACAACAGTGAAAGGGTACCTGAATATTGATGTGTCAATATTAAAAACCTAATAGGGAAAGATGTATCCCTTTTTCTGCAGAATGAGTACTTTTGATACGTTAAGTACATTTTGCTGATGTCACTTGCAGCTACCACAGGACCTTTACCAATTAGACTGGGTCTAGGAAGTAAGTGGACCTGTGAAGTTCCTTGGGTTGGGGTCTGATCTGGTTGAGGGTAGTGGCTCACACAGTGTCTTTTTTGAAAGTACCATTGGGCAGTAAATTCTACACATAGTGGCTTTAACATAATTTACCCTGTTCACTATAACCCTCATTTATACCTTTAATTTCAAGTACTTGGGAAGGCAACAGAAATAAAAACTGAGAACACCATCTGACCATTGAGGTTTGACCCTCCCTCTGTTAAACCTCAGTCTACAATATCTGCTACTCCATGTAAACACTGACTGCTACCATGCTGCGTGGACACCAGCATGCCTCCTGTACACTCCATGTTGCTACAAACAGGGAATCTGTGGCTTGAGCACTCCGCTGCACACAGTAATTCGAGCAACTTGATGCCAAAACTCTTCATTTGATACGTCAGTTCCTCTCCTGAGCTACACTTGTTTCAGTGATGTGGAAATAGGAGAGACAGAAGAGGACAAAAACGTAAACATGTTTGCCTGTACAACAATGTAGCTCAATAATCACTAGTGCTCTGAGTGCAGAATAATAAACCACAAATAGATAATAAATGAACACTGAAACATGCTTTACGTTATGTGGTGTCAAATAAGAACTCTATAACAGTTATATAGGGTGTGATCAAAATGATGGACAGGTCATAAGACGTGTTTGCCTTGTATTTAATTCACAGGGCCAAGTGTTTTCATTGTAAGATGAGTACATAATGTCCTATGCCAAATCTTAATTGATCGATGACTAAGCACCCACTGAATCATCAGTGTTTGCTGTTTTAAGTGTTCTCGTTGCCTGATGTGTCTGAAAGATCGAATCGAAGTGGTCGATTTTCAGTGGGAGTTGTGTACGTGTGTGTGTCTGTAGCCACCAGCAAGCAAGCATACCTGGCAACAGAAAACGGTTCTAACGGGAGGAAAAAAGGGGGCCTCATTCTTACAGATTGTCACAGAAAAATACCGGTGAAGACGACATTTTTTTCCATTTTTTCCTTGTTTTGTTTATATTTTTATGAAGTCATTTTGTCTCCCGTATGAGCGCATGCCACTGTCCCAGTTCCAAAATATCTGGCTGGCATCGGCCCGACTTTCCTGTCTTCATCCTCCTCTTCACCCGCCACCGGCCGCAGCACTCTGTCCCTCCGGCCCTGCCCCACAACACCGGATCCATCCAAAAGGGAGAGAGGCGAGGCGGGATGTGCGGCCCCACTGCTGACCAGTCAGAACTTGAGCTGTTGTTTGTTTTGTTACCTTTTGTTGCTGTTTAGTTTATTGAGAGCGCAGCAGTGGGGCGAGTCTCTGGCTTTTTCCTGGCCTCTGGTTGGCCAGGAGAGGGTAAAACGGGGGGCTGGGTTATGTCTCCTCCTTGCTGGGTTTGCTGACTGGTTTCCCACCGTTCATGACCACTGGTTCGCTGGTTGTGCTTTTGGAAGGCGGGCCCCCGGCGAGCTTAGGCACCGCCTCCCCTACATCGTGCAACGAAGGCTCTCGGTACATCGCAACTACAGGTGTGGCGGGGAGAAAAGAAGAGGATGGGAGAGGGGGAGAAGAGACAGTAGCATTGGGAAGAGAGGAGAAGAGGGAAAGAAAGAGAAGGGAAGAATAGAAGAGGGGTAAAAGAAAGCATCCAGGTGGATAAAGGGAAAAAAAGGGATGAAAAGGGGTAAAAGAGAAGATAAATGAAGGGGAGGAAAAGGCGTGTCTTTACTCTGTAATGCAATAAAACTAAACATCTGCAAACATTTGAGTAAACATAAATCTGGTCTAAAACCAAAAATGAAATGAAAATAAAACAAAAGATAAATGTGTGTATATCTTACCTTCTATAGGTTTAGGCAGGAAGTGTGCAGCTGGTTTGGTCTTTTTGACCCTGTTGCCTTTCATGGCCTGTCCCTCTTTATTGAGGCCCAGAAACCAGGCCCGGCCCGACTCCTTCTGTCTGTAGAGCATAGAGCTGTAGATCACATAGTAGTTCTCGAACACCGACTCCTTAAACTTACACTCCGCTGTAAACAGTTCCTGAGGAGACAGACGGACAGACAGAGAGAAAAATGAAATGAACATTAGAGAATGATATTTTGAGACGTTTTTGTCACACGATGAAAACTTCTGAACAATATTTTTGCCATGATTAAGAGTAATGAGTTAGTCGCAGCTATATTAGCAGCTCCACAGGACACTTCAAGCACATGTTCCGTAGAAGAGAACCTGTTAATAACTTTATTTACAAAAATAAACTGAAATCAATAGAAAAAACAAAACGTTGAATTTGTTGTTAATATCAGCCTGCCGATATGTCTGTCAATATAGTAGCATTACTGTAAAAATTACTGGAAATACTTCACTGACCCCATTTTTTAAAAAGTAAATAAATATCTATACTACTACTTCAAAAATAGTTCCTACATTGTGTTTATGCAGAAGAACAAATGACAGCCGATTATATTGTTAACGTTATTTGATATTGTATCAGCCTCGAAAATCCATGATTTGTGAGGTTCACCCATCAAACCCAAATCCTCTCGCACGTAACTAGAATGATCCTCTGATCTAAAATATAATTCAACCACGCTGACCACAGACAGGGAGGAGCAGCACAGCAGTGACTGAATGATGTATTGCTGTAACCCATGTCATTCTCCCCCGACACTCTCTCTGTAAGCGCATGAACAACAAACTAAACAGATAAAAAAGCAGATTGATTCTGGTGACACAAAGCTCCAAAGACCTCACCCTCCCACCCACATCAGCTCTGCTGTTATGTGTCAAAACTCTTTTCCATGGCTGCCGGTGCCTCCAGCGGAGCATATTTCAGCACAGAATCAAGGTGTTATTCTTACTGGGAGAAAAATCATCTCTCCCTGGTGTCCACTTGCACTACTGAGTCACAGCAAGTGTAAAAGGCAGCCTGACATAAAACATTCTTCTTTTGGGGAGGTCAGAATCAAGGCGGTCTAAGAAGTTCTGATTACTTAGAAGCAAACTGCAATTTCTCAAGCATTATTACATCTAAAAGATAAAGTTTACGTCAATAATGTAGAATTTTTAGTAGGTTTCTACTGTTTTTTAAAATAACGTCAACACAGCATGAGATCAGTCTGGGATAGCAAGCATTCCTATTGTAGCTGCAGGTAATAATTATCAATAAGTCTATGGATCCTTTTGGTAAATGACACAATAATTGCGGATTCAATATATTGCGATACTGTAAGCAAGGCGATATATTGAGATACTATAAGGAACACATCATCATATGCATGAAATCTGACTTTCTATGTAACCAGAACAGTGAGATCTGCTTTTGTATTTATAACCGTCCCTGTAACATCCAACAGCCATCAGTTTATGTTTTTAACACTGCTACGTAGCAGTCGGCTAACTAATTTAATTTAGTTTTAATAGTCCTTGCAATAAAATTGGATTGTTTTTCAGCCAATATACCAAAACACAAGTGATAATTACAATACTGAGATTACATGGTAATAAAAAAGCAAAAGCAAAATAATAACAGTAAAACTGCAACAGTTAAATACTGTATGTAAGATCCTTGCAGTACCTAACTGAACTATTTAGTATGTCTTTAAAGATGTTTGAGGGATTTTCAACAACACACAGTAATTTAATGCTGCATCATATGAATTTTTGGCCACTTGGGGGAACGGAACATGTTGAAAGCACATCTGACATATTATCACTCTATGGTAACTGCCGATTCACACATCCAGTAGACACCGAGCATTAACATTCATTTGGATGATTTGGATGTTTCTGTTACCATGACAAATATTCACTCTTCTTTAAGCTCTGGTTTTGGTTTTCATCAATTCCTCTTCAACTGCTAGAAGTTCAGCTTTCTTCACCAGCTGGTCTGGAACTTGCGTGCCTGCCATTTGGTACTTAGGAGGCAGATGGGTTGTCAGCCTTTTTTTTGGGAGAAAATGGCTAGAAATAAAAGGAGTTTCTGGGCCTGAAAACCAAAACAAGTAGATAAAAGAGGCTGAAACGCTTTGTAGAGCTGAGGGGAACTGCAGAGTTGTTGATAATTTTCTGTGGGTTTGTCACTATGAGAGTGAGTCACATTAGACATAGTCAGTGGTCAATTGTAGATATAAAGAAAATATTAATTAATGTAGCTTTAACTAACCCTATTTGATGTTGCTACTGTAATATTGCATCACTATTATCTCCCCTTGTATAACAAGCATCTTTCCTTCTTTATGAGGAACCCTCATAATCATTAAGCATACAATGACTGACACATTTTTCATTGAGACAATTGCCGAGGAAATGAAAAAATAGTGTTAATAAACTACTCCTCATATGGCTGAGGAGGCTCCTGCCAACCCAAACAATCGCCCCGAGGTCCCCAGACCCCAGATTGGGGAAGTGTTTGTCTAGACTGTCTCTTATTGGTTGTTGTGGGCCTCTTGCCAGAGCCACAGACATATTGTCATTCAGCTCAGGTCTGTCGGTCCGAGTCTCATAGCAACATGAGGAAGAGAGGCGACACTGTAGCCGTGGCAACCAACCAGCGCTGAGAGGGAGGGGTCAGTGGGTGGCTGGGTGTGTGTTGGGGGGCTGCAAGAGCGAGCGAGAGAGACAAATACAAACACACAAACACTTGCATTGGTAAGGTAACATATAATGTGCTTTATCTCACGTTCACCACATCCACTCAAGCTAACATAGGAAGACACTTATTAAAGGCAGGGTTGGGTGGCACCAGAACACAGCTGCAAGGGATCAGACACTGGCACACACACACACACACGCACACTTGTGGCTCTGGGGAATGAATGGAGGGAGGTGCAGGAGGGCTTTCTGGGATATGAAATGTGACTAAATGAACAAGACAGGTTATAATGAATGGATGCTCTATTTATTGGCAATGTCTCTGACACACACGCAAATCAAATGTTCTCCTTTGGTAACCATGGTTTTGATTTGTATTAACAGTCTGGTTAACTCTGTAGGGCTTAATGTGTTTCACTCCTGGACTGAATTAACTTAATAACATATATTTAGTCTTGACCTGCACCCCGGATTCATTATTCATTTGTTAAGGAGGATGATCTTTGCTGGTGTGCGGAGAGCGGTGCCAGACGCTTATTAATGTTGGTCAGCGAGGTCACGCACATCATTTAATGCTGCTTTTAAAATAAAAGGTGTTTGATGTCGAGGCAACTCTCGGCCTCGTCTGAAGAAGAAATATTTATCCCCCGACTTAATTCAGAGGGAGAAAGTGAACTGTTGAAATGACTCCAGATGAAAACCTTAGCCTTACAGGTGAGTCATTTTAACAGCACTGGGTGCCTGAATGTGCTTCTGTCGTCATTTCTAAATAGCCATGTTCACAAGCTGCCCACAGAAAGAAGTCAGGGAGAAAGAATGAATGAAAGAAATGGGGGGTGGTGGTGTTGTGGGGTGGGTTTGAAAATTGGGACATGAAGGAGAAGAGAGAGAATAAATCACCCAGTGAGGAGGACAACGCCTCCTGATTGGAAAAACAGCAGGGGATTCTCTCTCTCTCTCTTTCCCTCTCCCTTCTCTTATCTTAGCATTTCTCTCATCGCTCTTCTTCTCTCGCTCTGTCATTTCTCTGCAGAGATTTAGTGGAAGTGAACACACTGCACACATGTGTGCACATTGTTATCTTTTGAATTACACACATGCATGCATCCATGCATCCTAGCCTGAACAGCAGCTGTTTTTTCAGGCGGCCGTAATCAGATAGAGAGGAGCCCATTAACATGTTAAACATCTTTCTCCAAAACACACTAAATTGATACAGGCAGCACTTTGTCCCCTTGTTCATTAAAGACCTAAAAATAAAAAACTCAAAAACAGAGTGGGAAAAGCAATCCTCAACTCTTGGCACAGCACAAGGCTGCACTAATAACAACACTTGGCAACTAGAGCCGCTCAGTGCTACCACAGCTTGACTGCTGGCCACTGGGAGCTTCCCAGTAGAAGCACATTCGCAATCAACTGGTGAATAATTATTGTTCCAATGTGTTTTCTTTGGGCTGCTGTAATGTAACAAAGCCCTTCAATCCACAGACAATCACATCTTGTTGAGCAGACCTGGATGACAGTACACTCTGAAGGCAGAGTTCAGGCCTTGCTGACCAGGGCAGCTGCTGAATGACTGAGGTTACAACAGGTTCTCCTTGCAAGATCTGACTCTGGGCTTAACCTGTTCTGTCATACAATATGTTGTTTGCCTTCCAAAGCAACCCATAAGAGTGTTTTTTGTTTCCATTATTGGGGATTTGTTTTTTGGTCAAAGCCTTCCAAAATTATTAGAAAAATTGTTCATATGACGTTTTTTTCACTGCTACAGTAAAGAAAAACGATTTAACGGATCGATTGCAGTCATGGTAAGAAGAAAACATTGTTGACTGATGGTTGAAAACTGAAAATGTCCCATCCATCCACCCAGATCTCCTCCCTAAGAGGTTTTGCGGTGGTATAACAATCCCTAGACAAAAACTAGAGGGCATTATTGTCAGATAAATGTGAACACATGTAAACATAGGATGTTCACGGACTCGGAACAAACAACAAATACTGTTGTTTCTTTTGTCAGGGCAGCTCCAAACATCTCTTTGCTTGTTGTGCCAGATCCTGATACTTCACTTCCCTTTCTTCTTGTGAAAAAGCCTTAATATACTGTCATTCTTTGCTGCAGCTGTGAAGTTGAAAAATGAAAATGTCACACCAAGCAACCTCGCCAGTGTATTTTCAATGCTGACAGTGCTACAAAGAAGAGTTTGCCGTATTCCCGTGATCAAGGTTTCTAGTTTGGCAGTTTTTGAAAGACACCTGAATGTCATTATTTTCTTTTCATTAAAACCTAGAATTATTTATCTTATAAGGCTGGGTGATAATATTAATATTATATATATCACAATATCGCATGTGTACAATTACATATAAATAATCAATCAGATATGAACTGTGTTCCACTGTTACTGTTGGCCAGAGCTCTTCAACTCATGTTTTTAATTACCACAATAACCATTATATCATCATATGAAATATTCCCTTCAAGTTAATTAATAGTGACAAATTATTAACATTATCACCCAGCCTTGGTTTCCTATTTTATTTTTGGTTGAACCTATACAGTTTCAATATTCAGAAATCCAGGGAAGCATCTTACAGATTTGTTCCCTCTCATTTAAAAGTGGGGTGCAGCTGGTCTACTTGTAACATTACTTAATGCGACTAAGCTCAAGGAAGTTGTTTTTCATCCCATTGTGTATGTATATGTGTGTATGTGTTTGTGTGCACTGCTCAGTGAGTGGGTGTGTTTGTTTCCAACACCAGTTATTATCACAGCACTAATTACCCAGGGGAATTGTGGGTAAACAAATCATTCTAAAGAAAAGAAGCCCACAGAGAAGGAGGGAGAGGAGTGTTGGCATATGAAAACAAAAAAGTGAAGAGGGTGGTTAGAGAGGGGACTTGAAAGGATGTCCTCGAGCCCAGACAGCCTGAATCATTGCATAAAGCTGACTCCAATCACAGCGTCTCTCTCAGAGAGTCTGAAAAGTGTTCCTCAACCACTCCAGACCTGCACACCTGATCCAATTACGCTGTTCTCAAAATGTGTGGCTCCTAATTGGATCAGGTGTGTTAGAGCCAGAGCAACAACTCACAGCTCAGGTACTCCTTAAGGACTGGGTGAGAAACTCATGGACCAACTTCTGTCATATATTAAAACTTTATCTACGCACCTGGTAAATGTAGCCTGAGTAGGACTTATGCTCTTTGGGGTGCTCAAGATCTTTTGGAGAAACACAACCCAACGTCACGCTGCGATGGCCAATCGCTTAAGCTGCCGATCAGACAGGGAGACCCATACGGGAAGAAGAACCTCGTTTACAGTGTGGCATTCCACTTTGTTAATTTATGCATGGACGGCAAAAAAGGAAACAAGAAAGTAAAGAAGGAAAAATAATCCTGTCAAGCATGTTCTGCATTAGAAAAGTAATCTAATTTTAAGAACTATATAATATATCTAACTTTGTCTTAATAAGATATTAGAGCTAATATTGAGCTAGAACGATATCCCAGGAGATGAACAAGATTATTTTCCTTATTTTAAGAGTAAGACCACTTGCACAACTTCTCTGTTTAAAAGAAAATCTTGTCCTAGTGTTAGAAATAAAGCAGCTGTTTAGTTTTCCATTGTTTTAATAAAGAATGCGAAAAATAAGATCGCTTTTGGAGCATTCATTTAAGACAAAGATTTGTTTTTATTATGCTGTTTGAAGAAATTATGTCTTATTGTAAGGTTTTTGTTTGCTAATTATTAATCTTAGATTAAGATACAAATTCCTAAATTCAGCTCAATAAAGTGACCAAAATACTTATTTAAAGAAATATTTAGCTTGTTTGTAGAAGGGCTGTTGTGCAGTGTGTCAGATTCAGGGAGGTTTTCATTTCAGATGTGATCCAACATTTTGGGCCCATGAAGATTTCTACTGCCAACACAGCCGCCTCGATGCAATGTATGAGGGGTCTGCGTTCGACTGGACGGTCGACAAACCATCACAGTATGGCACAATAAGTTAGCAATAAAATGGCAGCCACAGGGAAATGTCTGAATGTTATTGACATCAAGTTCAGTTTGCAGATTTCATTACTCTCCAACAAATGCAATTACATTGGTAAATTAAACTTTAGGTCTTTATTAAAGGTCAATGTGTGTTTGAGTTTGTGCGCATCAATCCATTATGTCAAGCATTAACACTGATGAGAGTCTCTGAACTGCTAAATAAAAGGTGCTAGCTGTGATTCATTGGATGAAGGCTGGGGAAAAGGCTCCACATACATCAGTAATGGCTGTCAAACGGCATCAGTGGACAGTAGTTTTGTCCAAATGTTCAAACCTGCTATTTGAGTGAAGTCCGCCATGTGGTACTTCAACGCCGTGATGCACAGAGCTGCATCTTTGAAGAGGCTCCACAGCTCACCAGCAACTAATTCATTCTCTAGTCACCGGAAAATGTGTGTGTGTCTTTGTGTGTGCGCCTCATGACTCACATGGCTAACATTTATCCTCTCTGCCACTCCTCTTCCCTCTCATCTTTCTGGATGTAGACATCACAGGACTCACTCTGTCTGAGTGCTTTACAGACTGTGTTATGAATGGAAGTACACGCCTACGTACACAGACGTGTGCTAGACATACACACACACACACACACACACACACACACACACATACATACATAAATACAGGCACATACGTAGAGGATATGTTTATTGAAAAATGCCTGTAAGAACGCTTGAGCTTGAGCTCAGAAAGAAGGAGAAACAGAGGGAACAGTAGAGAAGGTGAAAAGGAAATGGAAGGACGAATCTACAATAGAAAAGGATGAGCAAGGTCTCTCTATCCAGGTTTTTTTGTGAATGAAATGAATGAAACAGTGGTCGATCAAGTGATTAGTCATCAGAAAGAACATTCACCGCTAACTGTTTTTGGTAATTGATTCATTGTTTCTATCATTTTTCAAACACAGCTCTCTGGTGTCTCAGATGCAAGGAATTTGTGCTTCTTTGGATCGTATAATAAAATGTGAAAATATCTCCCTTTCTTTACAATATATATACACACAAGGGTTGAGCAAGTATGAATATCCGGTACAGATAATGTGCTTTTTACAAGTACGAGGATTAAAATGTTGTTTTTTTGTTAATATTGCAACTTTTATAAAACAAAACTGTAAATAGGTCTCTTACTCTTGTGATCAAAAACATTGCTCTGACAACTTCTGGTTAGTCCCGCCCACTTCCACTTTAAATCCTGCCCATTCCGAGTATGGATATGAATGCAGATCATTTAGTTGGCTGAACACATACAGATAATGGTATACTCACTCATCCCTAATGTATACACAAATATAATATAACGATTAATTGAGAAAACCCATGGCAGATTAATCGATACTAAAAATAATACTTAGTAGCAGCCCAAGAATGAAATATGACTGAGCTGATTTAAAGGATTTACTTAAGTATTATGTGACTATATTTTTATTACATAATTGTTGACTGGGGGTGTGAAAAAAACAGGACATTTGTTTTTATTAAACATGCCACCATATTGTTTAGTAAAATGTACTGTTTTCTGGGTTATGTTATTCATCTGGCAATAGTAGCAGACTTTTTTCAGCACCAGGAGCTGTCCACAGTTATCTCCACACTGCAGAGTTGATAATCAAAGCATAAATTAAGGCTGTTTATATTTATATTTAAATGGGCTTTGGATTCATACTCCTTGATTTCTTAAAAACATACCTAAACTTCTGAGGAGACAAAAAGAGTTTTTTGCTGAGGACCACATTTGACCGCAGGCTATTTGCCGTCCCTAAGATGTTTCTATGACCTGAGGATACCTGGACAAATAGGGATGGGGGAGGACAGAGGAGCAACAAGAGGATGAAAAAGATGGATGGAGGATGGACTTGAATTGATGGTGTTTGGGCTCCCAGGACCTCTCGAGCAGACAGACTGGGGCTCTAACAGTCTGACTCACAGGAGCTGGCATGGAGGAATACATTTCCATTTCTAATCTTGGCTGGTGGACAGTCAGCACAATTCAGATTTCAAAAACAAGCAGATTTTAGGGGGGCACTGCTGTACACGAGCACACGTCTCATGACCACACTGGTACACAAACAGTTTGACTCATTAAATCCTTTAGAAAATGCCTCAAATGTTCCTCGTTTTTGTCTCTTTGGAGAATTATGTTACAACAGTTATGGTCTATTACCTTTTAAATCACTTCTCAACCGGAAAGCCTTTTTAAAATACTGTTTATTAATGCTCTTTTACCCCTTAACAGAATCATTTTCTGTTGTCTTTCTCACCCTATTCATATAGCAGTAGTAGGAGAAGTTAATAATAATAATAGTAGGAGTAGCAGCATTAGTGATATGTTACAGGAAACGTGCAATGATTTTACTGAAAAAGTCAACTTCCTCTTTCACCTCTCGGCTGACATCCTGACACCTACACCTACCCAAACACCCTGATACACCCGCACACACACACACACACACACACACACACCATACCAACGTGCGCATTACACACACTTTTGCACACTCTCATCACTCCTAGCCTCATTCACACATAAACACACACAGTCCCAAACTCATCAGCACTTTTTTTTTCCACTTTCCCCAGCATGCTCCATAATTATCACATAGCAGCTCATTGCACACTGTGCCATCTGTTAGTTGCACACGCGCACACCCAAAACCCACGCCGGCGTGTGCACACACCACACATACATGCACAACCTCACACTGCCAGATGCTTGAGATCTGGGATTAATAAAATAGTCCTACCATGTATAACTAAGTTTGCAGCATATCATTAACAATGCAATAAGAGGATAAAGAATCTCACTAAGGGCAGAGCAGCATACATTTAGACACAGGCTAAGGCTCAACTAGCTCTGGTGCACAAAGACTGCACCATTTAAGGAAATGTCCTGAATTTAAATTTGAGACCAGGTAGGCAATATAAGTAAAAGTGGTATTATTATCTTGATAGCGCTCTGTTGCTATGTATAAGTACTACCATTACTATGTTTAAATCCTACCAAAATTGTAGTGATTAGTTAATAGACAGAAAATGAATCGGCAACTATTTTGATAATTGATTAATCATTTATTTTTTTAAGTGTGAGGATACACAACATTTTTTACTTTATATTAAAGCAACATTGTGTTACTTTTCTACCTTAAGTCACACACTACCCACTATGTCAATGATTGGATAGCCTTGATGGATCGTAAAGTAACTGCTAACTGCAACTTGTCTAGTTAACTCAATTAAACAGAGTGATAAGAAGAGGAATAAAATTGTGAAATAATACTGACAGCGAGCTGGACTTCCTGCTGTTGGAATAGTCAGTAATATTAACTGGCTTTCTGTGTATTTTGATGTTGCACTTGTTGTTTGGCTGTTAAGCAACTCATTTTGGTTGGGGGTGAATGGACTTGATTTAACAGTAAAATAACATCATCCTTTACATAGACAAATTAAATACCAAAAAAAAAAAAAAAATAGAACCCACCAAACAAATATTACATGCAATTAACTAGAACAGCATTAATTACATATTTGCCCCACAAACACCTTTAAATGCACGCTGTATTCAGTATTCAGTACATAATGTCCTGATTACAATGATAACAGTGCAGTCACAGAGTGATTAAAATGTTCCCACTCAATGATGTGTGCTCACACCAGGAGTGTTGAGTTTCTGCTCACACGTATTGTTACTTTAGCTCAGACTGTTTCGACAGGTGAGAGTGCTATTACTTTAATACTGCAGGTTTCATTAAAACCCTCATCCTACCGACTTGAGTACCCCCAGACCCAAGTAGACTTTTTGTCATATCTCACTCAACTGACTGCAATGGACTGGCTGCACAGCAGAGATTCTGACTTGTTATAGCAGGATAAACACAGGTGGACTTAATATCAGTAACGACAGCTCAGTTCCATTTAGTGTCCCAGTGGCAGTGATAGTGCACAAATAACAGAAGTAGCAGGACCTCTCCTATTCCTGCAATGACAATGCATAATGTCTGCTGTGCAACAAGGCCACTTTTGCATGACTTTGTCAATCAATGTGATCCTAATGATTACCAACATATCGGGGGACCCCAGTCAAAAGCACTCAATTCTGCCTGTGCAGTTTAAATAGCTGGGACTATTTATTGAGTCCATGTGTGCCATGGATGCTAATTTAAAGTATGACACTATATCTGAGGGGTAGGAGCACTCTGTCAGTCATTGTGAAGGAAACAGACTCAGATTTACTCTGTCCATCTTAGATTAACACTATACAAATGTATTGTAATTTCCCTAAAATAATCAGATGACATTCATTACATAAATATACTCTTTTGAAAAGAAATAAGTTCACATTTTGCTATGATGGCTGTTTCTTCAAGACATACCTGCAAACCAAGTGCACCATGTTTAGCTGAAGCTGCAGGAACTAGAATTTGATTTGTTACGACTTCCTGACACATCCACAATAACTAATATGAGACATGATCCAAACTGTGTCTGATAAACTGCTCAGTCTGTGCAAACCTGAACCAGCCAGTTACACAATCACATAACGGTAAACCAGGACCATGATAAAACACAGCACCCTCTTAATGTTTAATAAGCCTCTTCCCATCCTTACCACAAACCAAAACACGCTACACCTGCCAGGACCTTCGCAGCAGCCAATTAAACATCAAGCAGTGCAGCTGACATCATGATAAATTAGACCCACTGTATGTAATACTTTTATTCGTTATCATGTAGCGGCCTGCACATCAGTCATAGAGCTGGAACATGATCAAACATCCTCACTTTCACTCTACGCAGCTTTAGAGGGGATTTCTACTGAGTGAGTGTGTGTGTCTGTGTGTGTGTGTGTGTAGGGGGGGACTCCCCCTCTTCAATTATTTACAGGAAGCCCTCATGCATCTGTGACTTTCAGAGACAGGCTGAGAAAGCCCAGCCGAGCAGCACAGATCTCCTTTCTGTCTCATCCCGATTACTCTTTTCTTTTCCTCTCATCCCTTTATCTACAGTGGTTTTTCCTCCTTCCTCTGCATCTTTCCCTCTTCTGTTTACAACCATTCCCCTCTTTCCTCTCCATCTTTTCCTCTTCTGTCTACCTTTTTCTCCTTTCGCTCCATCCTTTTCTCTACTATCTACAACCATTTTCCTCCTTCCTGTCCATTTTTCCTCTCATTGTCCTTGTCCTACTTCTTCCTCAAGTCCTTTCTTTTGCCTCCCACCTAAGTCTTTTCTTCTCCACTCTCCTTTTTTTCATGATTTGTCCTGGCCTCACCTTTATCCCTCTCACCTCTCTCTTTCAGTTGCCTCCTTTCATCTCCTCTCCTCCTTTCTTCTCCTCTCCTCCTTTCTTCTCCCCTCCCATCCATTTAAATCCCCCTGTCCCTTCTCTCTCTATTACCTCTACTTTCCTCTCTTCTCCTCCCACCACCACCTCTTTTCCCCTCCTCTCTGGACGGCTCCTGTCATCTCCAACACAAAAAAAAAAGGAAACGAAGGGGAGGAAAGAGGGATGATGTCGGGGAGAAGAGACATCAGTGGAAGAGTGTGAACTCTCTCTGAAGAGTCAGCATGCAAATAATTCATATTCCACTCAAGCAGATCGCCTAGCAGCCTCCTCTATCTTACTTCTCCTCCACTTACTCTTCACCACCTCTTTCTTTCTTCCCACTCTCCAATCATGTCTTTCATATTTTTCTCAATGATTTGACAAAGGTTTGAGTGATTTAGCAGTTTTCTTGTTTTATTTTGGACAGCCCTCTATCCCTCTCCCAAACAACAGTGCTGAAAGGGTTTTACCCATGGTGTGTGTGTGTGTGTGT
>NW_023340206.1:2439282-2447910 GCF_004916995.1 Morone saxatilis
GCGTGCGCTCACCGATGAGTAGAGGTGACCCTCTCCGTTCATGGCGATGTAGAGGCCAGTCTTGACTGATTGGATGGCCACGACTCTCAGACCCACAGGAATTAAGTTAAACAGAGCTGAGGACAAAAACAGACAAACTTAGTGTGTGTGCGTGTCCTGTGCCTGTGTGCGTGCTCCTCTTCTAGAAATAAAGTGCTCTGAGAACTGAAACGCCAGTTGTCGGTCTGTTGCTCAGTTGCTTTGTTAGTTGGTGAGGTGAAGAAGTGGCTCGGCCACCAGGGGCTGCTTGCAGGGCTTTTAAACTCAGAGCTTTGCAGAACACAGACGGAAAATCAGACCACTGCTTTAAATATAAATTCTTGACATACTAATTTGCCTCCGTAACTCTATACAATTAGGGTATTTTATGTAATAACGTGTGACGAATTTATTTTCTTGCGGATCAGAAGGGTTGAGACTATAATATACAGTATTTCAGTTACATAACACTAATTCTTATCAGTGTTTCATTATGTTTTATATTAGTCGAGTCATATAGAAGCCTTTCTTACTGTAAATTAATGTACATTTAATTTACAGTTCACTTCATAGTGGCATTATATATGTGCTTATAAACCAAATGTATAATTAATATAATTATAAACTCCAATAACAGAAATAGACTATTGACACCAGCCCACATGTAAAACTCCACTACAGAGGGTCTTTCTAGAACCCTCTATAACAGCTTAGAGTAAAATGAATATTCTGTTCACATTATCAGTGCGATGTGCATCATGGGAAACATCCTCCATTGCACCTGACAACACAATACCACTTTCTTGTCCATCTCCATCCTCTTCACCACCTGTCATCTCAGTAATGGTCCACTTTCCTTTAGCAAGACATGTTTTTGGCATCTAACTTCCTGCCAAACCATTCCTTCTTTATTCTCTCTCTTATTCTATTATTCACTGTACAGCTCTGGGATGACGGCTGTAGTAGTAAATGGCATTCATCAAGTTAAAAATGTTCCACTTAAGAGGGTTTGCTGAATCTGACTTTGAATACTTGCACAAGTTAATTTAATGGATAGAAAATTTTTCTGCATGAGCCCCGTTGTATATTATGTATATTTTGACACTGTTCATTTTTCCATAAGACTTTAATATCAGTGTATTCTTGTTTATGCTTCAAAGGCACACTCATGCTCTCAGTATTATTTGAAGAACAGCAGTCAGTGACGGTAAAGGAACAGGCAGCTGATCACACCCTTACAGCCTTGGGCAGGCATTTCAAAAGACAATGCTTGTGTCACTTGTGTTTTTGTTCACTTCCTGCAAGCCCCTTACTGTCTTGTTTCTTATCTGGATTTGTTCCAGTTATGAGATATTAACTGTTTTTCTTTTAGCAATTGATTGAGAGATCGAACAAGGGAAATCATGTAATGAAAGTTGTTTACAGCAAGCTCTCACAGCGTTATGTAATAATGTTCTTATCTCTTTAAAAGTGTTTTGTATGTTCAGAGAACAATAAAAGTTTAAAGCCCGATAGCAGCATCGGGATACAACTTGTATAATGAGACTGTCAGCTTTTCAGTTTTTGAAGTAGAAACCACCATGGTTGTTTTGCATGACATTTGGATTTGCAGGTGTGTGAACATGCCTTTGGAGGCAGAAATTCATCAGAAATGCTTCAAAACACCCATCATATTAGTTAGATTAGTGAGAAAAATTAGTGAGAAAAGTCAGACTTGACATGGAATTAACAGAACAAATGAGCATATACTCTAATTACACTGGAACTGTCATTTCAGGTCAAATGAAGAAAACCTCTCAGCTTTCAAAACTCACATTACACAAAGATGGAGGAGCTGCTGCAAGAGAGCAATTGACATTTTGAAAAATGACAATAATGAAGATTAAAAATGATTATTATTGTTAATATTTCCATCGTGATGTAGTCCATCTAGCTCCTCTGTGATGTGGAAATGGGACATATTTTATGTCAATTATTGGCCATCATTAGCTGTGACCTTTCAAGGTTGTTGAAATTCGTCTCCCTCTGAGGTCAGATAAAACGACACCTCTGTAACCCGTATGCCACTTACCATTACTGAGTTATCGATTAGCCCGCTGACAGCACATGCAGTCGCGTTATGACAGAAACAATGTCAGATTAAATTCAAGGTGAGTCCTGCCTCTCTCTGTACATCCAAGATTCAGACATAAGGCTTCAATGTAAAGCTTTTCCAAATAAATCATCATTTGTCAAGATAAATGTGGTACATGTAGCGGCAGCATACAGCAAGGTCACATTAAATGTCAGGATCAACCTGTGGAGTATACTCTCTTTCTTTAAGGTATTTCCAGGGGTTGCTGTCTCATCTTCCTCCCTCTCTCCCCTTATTTCTTCTTGGTAAAAATCACTTCCAGTTTGTGTTGATCTTCAGTTGTTCTTTGTTTAAATTCTCCAAAATGAATGTAATCCCTTAACCCCGTCCAAGTACGTCCACTAACAGTGCTGGTTTGTGCCCTTGACAGACTCAGATTATTATCCTAAGTGTCTGACAACATGATGGAAAGGGTCCCAACAGAGACTTTTTTCACACAGCTCTTTCCGACGGGGAAATAAAGCCGCTATATCACTCTCTTCAATGCCACCAGACTCCTTTGACAAAAACAGTAATTTTACCTCGCAGAACACAGGACTTGCTGGTCTGCCGCTGCCTCGATCGGCTACTCTGTTTGTGTTATTGTGTATTTGTATACTGTGTATAGCATGAACCAAAGCATTTGGAGCCTAAGCTAATTTGCTATGCGTATCCCTATTTGGCCTTTAAAATACACAAAACTCAGCAATAAAATACAGAATATTGTTTGTCCCATTTTAGGGATTTTGTCATCAATTATTGATGGTGTAATTGTCTCAGGAGTTTGTGACTTCGTTCGTTTTTAACTCGGCTGTCGCAGCCAGTGGCTTGAGTATAAAGATGTTCATTGTTTTATGCTGTGAGTTTGATGTCTGGCAAAGGCCGTGATGTTGCATGTTCAGTAAACTCGGCGCTGACAAAGTCTGAGAATCCGCTGCTTTCATGTGCCTGGGTTTTGAAATATCTACCTCTGAAACTTATGCCTCCACCCCTACACGATGGAGATGAACGGAATTTTGTTTGTGCGGCTCAGAACATCACTGGGTAAGAGACCTTACTTTTATATTTTGAACGTTTCTTCAGTTTAACACTTTTGTCCAATCATGCCTGCATTAGCTTACACAACAATGTGTCAAAGATATGGTAGTCTAAACACACTCTTAATTAATCCTTTAAAGCTGAATTGTGTAACTTCTTGCCCTCTCCAGTAAGGAGAGAAAGGTGAAATTGAATTAAAGCAAAGACGGCTGTCGTAATTGGTTGAATCAAAGACTACTGTTTGAAAAGTGTGTGCTGAAACTGATTTATTTTAATGAATTAAAACACAATGTGAGAAGCATCCCTTTCAGAGTGTGTATTATATTTCAAACAGACTTTATTGACACTGTCACCCGGGCCAGGAACAGTATAATGAGCTGATCAACAACAGAGGATTCTCCAAATAAAGTCCATGGTTTTCATTTTAATGCCAAAGGAAATATACCCATAGATATTATTGTGTAATTGCTATATTATGAAATCATAACTTAACAATAACCTGTAATGAAGGCCGTGACAGTGGACGTTATATTTGGAAGCAACAGCCCTGCTGGTTTTCTTTCTAATCAAGGGCTGATTACACCTGGGATATCATTGCCCTCATTAATCAAGGTTGCATAGAAATGGTTGTTAAATCTCTCTAACAACCAACATTTATAGTGTTCAGAGTTGAGCAGAATAAAATGTATCAAATGTACACCTGCAAGTAATCATCCCTGGTAAATATCACACTTTCTAAACTACCATCATGCTCATGCACAGCCTTCAGTAACATAAAGATATGCACACAGCTGATTAGAGATGGTAACAACGCTCCCTTTAAATGCTGCAGGAAATGTCACTGATGTCTCCCCCTCCGCCGAACGCAGCTCAGCCAGAAAAAAAAAACTAACAAACAAATGGAAAAATGGAGCTTGGCAACAAGTGTGAGTGGCAGTAAATTCTGTTTGATCTACACGCCGAGCTGTGGCAGAAATTTCAAAAATGGTGGCGTGAAGACATTTGCCAAAGATTTATGTGAAGACATTTGCCAACAAAAATAAATAAATGGTAGTAAACAAATGGGACACTGCTGCAACACGCGGGTGGCAGAGAGCAACCGGCTCCGCCAATGTGGAAAGGACACTTTGAACCAATGAGTAGCCTGCTGTAGTGATTACTGATTAGCATTTGATTTTCTCTCAGCCGAGCACATCAGAATATAGCAAAAGCGACATTAATCAATAAGCCATCCATCTGCAGCTCCTCCCTGAGGGCAGTGTTGGGTGCAGAGGTCCAATAAACTCGGCCTTAAAAAAAACAAAATCCTCTGAACAGCCACTTGTCGCTTTCAGTCGAACAGCTCTCTGGAAACACAGTGACTGCACAACGTGAAGCCACTCTGGAATCAGTTACCGTCTCATTGCCGTCTTTATGATTGCATACACTGTGAATTTCAATCAACACCAACATTTACAACGATTGTCAGTCATTTAGATCAATATGCTGGAATGGTAGATGGTGCACCCGGACAATATGTTCATGATTTACTAAATAGAGGAGCTTGAACCTTTTGAACAACTTTATATCAACCTACTTTAATCTTTTTAACTATTTTCATAATGACTAGGAGTCATTAGATCTTTCCCGAAGGCCTCTCTTTTTCACAGTGAGAAAAAAACATCTGTTGACATTCATCAAAATCAGATGACAAAATAACTATTCGGCCTTGAGAGAGGCTGCCGTGCCTTTGGTGAAATCCTGCTTTGGGGCTGTAACTCTCCTCATTGTTGTTTTGAGCACCATCTTTTTCTCTTGTCATCATTCCTTTTCAGACACTTGTTGCACTGCCTTACAGCCGTGCATTGTCAATCACAAAGCTACTCTTCCTCGAAATGATTTCACACACAGTAAACACTTTTAGTTAAGCTGTGTTGATGAATAAAGGCCCTGGTGACTAGTTGTTAGTTTCTTCAATTTTTTCTCCCCCACTGAAACTTTATTTGGCTGGGGGGGGGGGTTCTTTACCCAAGTCAAGAGTCAAAAGACAGAAGGCATTGAATGTTATACAGATTGTAATACCCCTTGAGGCAAATTGCAATTGACTAGTTACTGTATTATACAAAGTCACTCTACGGTTCAACAACGGTGGTCAATATGCTGATTAAATCAACACCAGCGGCAGAACTGAGTGCATAAACCAAATATGCAGTCAGCAAGAAACCCTGTGGCTCTGAAATGACATTTATATATGACTAAGATGTTTTGCAGGAATTGTGTAACTTTGACACCAGAGATTAGGAGTCCCATCTGTGGTTAGGTGTAGGCAACAAAAGCACTTACAGTTTGGAGTTAGGTTACAGTTGGTGGTATTACATTTCTATCACACCATATTTGCACATTAGTAGTATATATAGTATCAAGACATCATTTTTAGGAGACAGGGTTGCAGTAGGACTGTGAAAGAGACCTCACACTGCTGTGACAGGGGTTTTCCACTCAGATTAACCAGCTTTATATACACATTTACAAAGTGTATCTTGCTCGTTTATCAACTCTCAGCATATTTACTGTCAAATGTGTACATTTACCCATATTTACTGTAATATAAAGGGGAATCTATCAGTGTGAGTGTGTGTCTGCTTACAGGAGTTGGTGCTGTCGTCTTTGGTCCCGTCCAGACTTCCATCCTGGCCCATCTGGAGATAGAAGCCCTGCCTGCAGAACAACCTGGTCACTATGCCCTTCAGCTGTGGTTCTACACAACACAGACACACACAAGGACACAGGAGAAGAACAGTTGAAAAGAACCGATCTTCTATCAGATCAAATATAAACTATACAGCCCTTAAATATGAAAATAAAAATATTTTGTCAGCTTCAACGATGATTTATAAATGATTTATCTTCAAATGTATCCCCAGAAATCAATTTCTGCACAAATCCTGGACGGCACATTTAAGATACAATACAGTTTGGCATTAAAGAACAATGTGGCCACATGCTGCCTCCTGAGTGATTTCCTGTGGAGGGACTAGTCAGGCACATCCAATCCATTACAGGATTCTTAGCCTAATCCTTCCTTCACGGTCATTGTTCCACTCGAATAACATCGATAAATTATTTCTGAACCTTTGATGGTCTTGAGCTTCATAATGCCTTCGTAGCTACAGTATTGTGTTTACTATTTATCGATTGAGCAATATATTGGTTTGTTGGAATGACTTTTGTGTGGATAATTAAGTGGATCCATAATTTCTCCCCACCTAAACCAGTTCATCTATAATGTTTTAAGACAGATACTGTCTTTACTATATTAAAGATCCCCTGCAGACATGGATTAAACCATATAAGAATAGTCTGCTAGAATAATAATGTGTGTGTGTCATTTCCACATTAAAATCCTAAAGAAGACAACTCTTTCTACCTCGTTAAAAATTCCAGTCAGAGTGTGAATGTGCACTGGTGGCTTCACTTCACTTCTATAAGTTGCATACTGGACCAGGACTGACTTCCAAACTATTTGTGATGTCACAAATCCTGCTCGTGGGCCCCGCCCCTTCAAATCAGATTTTTAATGAGCGCAGAGAAACTTCCCACTCTCAGCAGATGAATGTGAAAACATCCTTCTAGTGTCAAACNNTCAAACAGCACACTGTAGGAACTAGAAGACCAAGATTTTTGAGATTAACAATTTCTTTGATAAACGCACAATGGTTGAAATGCAGATTTTAATGCTGCAATTAAACGGCAGTCATTTCTGCCTCTCTGTTCGGTTCTTGCATCTCACCATCAAATAAAAAACGACATAAAAGAGAATGACTAAAACTACAGCTGGTCAGCATGAGAAGAGAGTAAGCGACGAAGGGGATGTGAAGGAGCTGAGGAACAAAGAGTGACTGAGTCACTAGATAAAGATGGAGACACCTACATTAGGTGATGACATATTATTGCTTCTTCGGCAGGTACAGACAGGCTCTTTTCCATCATCACAACCTGTAGGAGGATAGCACGCTTTTTCCACACAAACACAGTCACGTCGGTGCGGTGGCGCTGATTATTTAATCCTCACCAACACTTACATGTGACCACACCCATTCTCAACACACATCAGTGACTTCAGCGTCGCAGCAAAAGCAGCGCGGGGGGGGGGGAGATCCCCTTTGAAAATCCGTGTGTGAACGTGTAAAGGTAAACCCTAATGCACAGGGACAGAAGAAAGCCCAAACTGACCCAGTTTATGAAGAGAGTGTGTGTGAGAGAGAAAGAAGCAGGGGTGTTTTCCATCTTTGTGAAGGATCCATCTTGTGCAGCAGGGGGAGAAGGAGGGAGCTGTGAAGCTTGCAACCAGCACTCGAACTGACAAAACTCCCAACACACTGCTTAGCGTGTTGTGTGGTGCAGACGATAAGAAGTCTCAGTTCTCCCACTGCTAGAGGAAACGTACGCACGTCACATGTAGGTGCAGGTTTCATCACGTAACTCTAGTACAGTGCAGCACACTCTACATTCATTTTTATGCATTAAGTGAAAATGATTCCGACTGACAACTGTGATCTTTCTTGCTGCTTTATGATCCAAACAGTTTACCTGGCCGGCGTCCGTCTGTCAGAGCACAACAGACACACACACTGCAGACAGACTGAAACCAGTCACATTTCAATCTCTCTGCCCTTGTTTGTGTGACGCACGAGCAGAGGAAGCTGCTGGAAATGTAATTTACTGTCTCTTATCTTTTGGTAGAATGTGTCATGTCCTTTATAATTCGTCTCTGTTTATGTGGTAATATAAAATATCATGTAAAGTGTATTTTTGTATCTTACATAAATGTAACTGGATTAGACCTGGAGGCACCTTCCAGCCTGGCTTTGCATTTATACATCAGTCTTTCTGTTGGCTTAAAACCCTGTCTGATATGGATATATTACAGCAGGTGCGTTTCAGTGGCACCGTGTAATATCAGAACACATTTTCTGGCTGGCGTTGTGACTCAGCCGATGGGAATTTTCAAGGCCACATGATTTATTTTTAACAAAGGGGAAAAAAGAAAAACATTTACATTTCTCAAAGATATTAGTCGGTACCAAAAAATCTGGTTATTGCATTCTAACAAGTATCATAACAACTGAAACTGAGTCACTGTTTATATAAATATATACATACACAATATCAGATTTTGGTGTTTTATCAGACTTTTTCCTTCCTGGCCACCATACACTCTCTGTGACAAAGCAAACAGTTCAAAATGCCATCTTGTACTGTGACTTCTGTTCTGAGTAATTACACTTGAGGACTAATTTTAAATCCTACCTCTAGTTCTGCACTTTGACGTCTTACACAGTGGATCATTCTGTTCAGTAAGAAGCAACATGTATTATTTATATTCGGAATTTATCTGTAGTATGACTATAAACCAAATACCAGTATCATGGATCTTATCTTGTATCAACCTCGTTTTTATAAGTGTATAATCCCCTGAA
>NW_023340206.1:2447971-2448251 GCF_004916995.1 Morone saxatilis
CTCTTCTAAGGAGTCCGCTATGTCTCTACAGTAGTCCAGCCAGACCGGACCGTCTACTGTAGTTCCACCTTGACAATTGGAACGGGAGGGTGACACAAGGGATTTGTAATCTGCAACTTCACCACTAGAAACCACTAAATCATACATACTGGTCCTTTAAATAAATATTTTGTCTGTAACCCGTATAATTAAACTGAGAAAACAACCAAATCACTTTTGATCATCTGATATGTGTTTTTCAACAGCTGATTTAGATTTATTTAGAGAGCAGGGCGACCGA
>NW_023340206.1:2448351-2451455 GCF_004916995.1 Morone saxatilis
CCCCCCCCCCCCCGTTTCCCCGCACACCTTGTCTCCGTAGCCTCCTCTTCTTCAGGCCAAATATCCGGACTTTGGAGAAGATGTCGACCAGGTTCCCGTTGCACAGCCCCTGTTTCTTACCGGGGCTCTTCCGCCGCCGGTGAGTGGTCGGTCGGTGGGCGTGTTGCTCTCTCGCCTGTCGCTTCTGGCGGATCAAACCGCTGGCGATAGCCGCTGCCATGTCTCCGCCGACACAAAAACAGCCCCGTCTCCGTCCGTGTCTCCAGTCTCTTTAGTTGTGTCCACCGGAGGGGACGGAGCGCAGACAAAACCAGACACCAACCTCCAGTCTCCGCTTTACCGGCTATCACGGCCCCATACTTCAGCCACAACGCGGTAAAGTCCGAAATAAACACTTCACGTTACAGCATATTTTCTGTTGTCGCTCTCCCCCCGGCCATGGATTTGAAACGTACAGCGGTTTACCTGTCCGTCACGTTTCACCGGTCTGTCTGTCAGTCAGATTACAGCAGCTGTCACTGAACGGCTCCTGCCACCGATTTTACCGGACCCCGTTTGTCAGCTTGTGTTCCCATGGTCAACAGGCGAGACAAACACAAAGCTCTGAGAAGGAGAATAATGCAGCAGAAAGCAGTTGTGTCCTCTCCTCTGAAAACGTCCTGTTTGTATACCGCTGACAGGAGCGCGAGGCGCGCGTGCAGCCGCGAGCCGCTCCAGCTGCGTGAAACTAGCGACAGTAACCAGGAGCAACACCGGAAACAGGGCGGTGTGGCTTTCAAAGTTGAAGCTTGAAGGGTTTGTGTTTGTCAAACTGATTACATGCATTCACTCACTTTACAGACAATATATAACCTTTATAGTATGACTATTTACTGCATTGGTTTTCATAGCGTCTTATTCTTCCTTTATTTTACTACTTGTTGCTGCCATCAAGTGGTCAATTTAATTTAATCCAAATTATTTAAGAAAAAAAATCTTTTTCTCTTAAAAATGTATTTAAACTCTAGAAAAAATTATAGACATATCAGCCACATTATCTGTATGATCTAGGCTTATTTGCTTTTAAATACACCGGCTGCTACGTGGCTAAATGTCTTTCCTGACGCATCAGTTTCATCTTGTGTTATTTAAGGACAATGTAGAGGCATTGTTTTTAGTCTTTTAGCCTCTTTTACAATGTGCTTTTTAAATTTAACATTGGCCTTAATATATAGGCAGTAGATTAGGTCTAATTGTTAAACTTATTTAGTACGTAAGTAAGTCTATTGTGAACATTACATGAAGTGTGTGGAACATGGAAAGATGTTTCCAAGCGTATATTACAGATTTTCTTTTTTTGTTATTTTGAAAGTGATGACCGGAAGTGCCTGTGATTGACGTTCTGGGGGTCTTTACGTTAGAAAGCGCGAGCGCTCTCTGGAAACACACCGTTGCTGGTCATGGAGCCACGCGCCAAGCCAGCAGTCACACGCGCGCTCTCAAAAACAACTTGTCATCCTCATTACGGGTCGGTGAAGGGGTGCGTGCGGGGTGTGCGGGGTGTGCGGGGGCGACGTTACCGGTCACCGGTCGGCTGGAACCGGGTGAACTGTAGAACACGGCGCTCTGTAATACTATAACCTGTAGCATGTCTCCAGTAGATGTGCTATAAGCTAATGTCTGTATAATATTGCTGCTCCAGTTAAGTTTAGGGGCCCTTTCCTTACAAAGAAATCACATCTTTAGTAATTGTAGGGTGTGTTCAGCAGAAATGGGACATTTAAGAACTGGCTTCTTTTGCCATTTGACCGAATGGAACCAAAGCCTCATCCTATTTGTCAAAAAATAGCCCACTTTTTCTGAACCCACCACACGGTTTCCATATGGGGTTTGGGATATGAACGGACAGATATCACTAAAAGACCCTACAATGGACATTGAGGGCATATTTTAGGCTTTTGGGAGATTAGATTCTACAAGTTAAAAGCACCCACAGGGTAATTCCAGCATTTCATTAGTCTCAGTTTAAAATTAAAAATCCCTTTAAGACATGTTTTATAACATCTTAAAAATACTACAAAATGTGTTTTTTGCCTCAAAAGAAGTTCAGTTTATATAATCTTAACATTACATCTAGTCATTCTCCCCGACTTGAAAATCCATAATCTATGAATATGCAAATATTTTCATTCTCAAAAGTTGGATGCAAAATGTCTTTCAAGCTTCACTTCAGCAGAAGAATGCGAAAACAGGCTTCTAGTGTCAAACTCTGCATACATCATTCTGCAGTCAAGGTCAAACAAAGTGACTATAAGCCAAACACATTTTTAAAGAGGCCTTTAAATTTGTGGGCCAACAGAAACAAATAAAAGGTTTCTTCCTGGGTGCAGAAATCTACAACATAACTGAAAAGCCAAAAATAAAATGTAAAAAAAAAAAGAAGTATTTTCCAGACTTTATTTAGCCAATCCATTATATTTCAGGCTGACACAAGTAAAGAATGTCATATTTTTTAAGGAATGTAATGCTGAAAATGAAACCTTCCCACACACTCCTGTATGACTGTCTGCATTCAGCTCATGAAGGGCTGTCTGAATGAATGAATGGTTTAAAAATGCAAGAGGTGGGCTAGATTGACAGGCCGATAAACTGGCGGGCTGCCTCCCTCACATGTCGGGTTTGTCTACTGTACACGTGCTTATACCTTTCAAACAGGTTTCCTGCTGTAAGCTTATACTACAGATGTGAGTGTACTGAATAGTTTTTTTTATCAGTTTTAAATGTTGTGGTCCCACTTGAGGGTGTTACCAAATTAAAAGCACTAGAAGGACTGTATCATTGCACGTACAACCAGACAGTCAAGTTCTGATTTAAGTTTCACCTAAATTTCACAAGCCAGCGTGAATGTGTCTTTTCCAGTGCGGCATGTAGGTCAGCCCTCTCTCCGGAATAAAAGGAGCTGGGCTGGGACCCAGCTGGACACAAAGAACGCTGAAATGAAATGCTCCTTTTCTTCTGGGGGAAAACTGATATCAACACCTTTTCCAATCTTTGAGTCCTCACAGTGAATAATGGACAGCGGAGGTTGGCGGTGTGGATTTTGCGAAAGGTTGGGGCGGAAAACC
>NW_023340206.1:2451480-2459807 GCF_004916995.1 Morone saxatilis
GGAAACCCCCCCCGTCACATCAGGGATACAATTCATCAGCTCGGAAAAGTGCAATTCCCTCCAGATACTCTGTTATTAATAAGTCTCAGGAACAATGTGTGCTTGAATCAACTTTTTTTTTTTTCCTTAAAGACACTGTCCAACATTTCCTGCAGTGCCAACAACAAGGCTTTTTTATCTCCGAATATCCAAATCTGATGAAATGTACTTATCACATTGGAGCGCCCAGAGAGAGGAACCATTTGCATCACTGTCAGTTCCAAATGTCAACTTTGCATACAATTTATCTCACTGTCAAATAGCTTGATTTTCATTCAATATGCGTGTGGCTGCATTCAAAAAGGCTCACAATAAAAGCTATTATATCACAATAAAATAAAAATGTAAAATAAACACATTATCGGTACAAGTAGTATTTGTTGACTACATTTACCGTATTTATTTTTATACCTAAATTCTTGATTGGAAACTATTCAGAAGAAATAAAAGTCCTATTCATTCTTCAAGTATTTTTGTCTGTGTTTAGTGGATCCAAAAAAAGGACTTGGGGGCAGCGGATGAATCATACGCGATTAAAAAATAATGGGATGTCGCTTTGAGGCTCCATGACGTCAGTGGCAGGTCAAAACACTTGAACCAAAACATTTCAGTACCACGGACAGCGAACAGCCTCTCTCTGACACCGTCGTCCCCCGCCTCTGTGTGTGTGTGTGTGTGTTATTCATAGACACACACAAAGACAGACAGACAGACAGGCGCACACACACACAGTTTTCCTCCAGAGGTGTCACAGAAATGTGATGTATTTTCTGTCCTTGTGCCCACTAGGTGGCACCAGAGCGTGTCTATCAGCTCACTGATTACAGCATTAACAGTGGTAGTACATCAATAACACAGTGGTAGTTCACTGTGTGTGGTGCATAATGATCAGTGGCAACGCGGGACCCTGCAGGGAGGAGAAACCTGCTTGTTTTAACACTACAATAACCAAACAGAGCTCTGAATGCAAACAAGAGTTTCTCAGATTTTGGCCTTTGAGAGCTGAAAATGTATCAGTGCAGTTATATTTTTATCATTTTCATCCTGATATTTGACTGTGCTTGGTCATATTACGGTATATATGGTAATATGTTTATATAGAGGCATATAGACCCCAGCAACAGCAGCAGTCTGTCACAGTGCATCTTCATCTTTTGTCCCATTTCAGCAGCTGAACCCGGAGTCTTCGACAGGATCCCTCTCTGAGTTCCTTCTTTTGTCCTCAATGTTGCTGACACACAACTATTTGAGTACAGAAGGAAGCACTGGCTCGCCCTTGCTTGTGTCTCTCCCAGACAGCAGAAAAAAGAGAACAAAAAAAAAAGGAAAAAGATGAGTGTTGGTGTGTATGCTGTTTTTTATCCAGGTCAGTCCAAGTGAAGCAGTTATGAATAAATCAAAGCTGCATTTACATTAAAATTCATCTCTTCTGCAGCTTTTTAGAACATCGGAGGAAGGCGGGACGCAGCGCTCGCACTTCAAAAAGGAAAATTCTTTGTACTTCGTCTTTCTTCCATCCACTTATTCCACCATTCATTCCCTCAAAAAAAAAAACCCTCTTCCCCTTTCAAATCTCTCTGCTCCACGGCACAGTTTGCAAGAGAACACGCACAAATCGTGCCAGTAAACAGGAACATGCTCGCGCTGCGGGAATAAAAAAAGAAACGCTCTCTCACCTGAGAGAACACACACAGACACACACTGCTACCCTTCTCTATTGTATTTGAAGCTTTTCTGCAAGTCTCTGTCTGCACAATTCTCCTCTGTGTCTTTACAGAGGCAGCGGAGGGCGCCCTCTACAGGCACTAAAAGAACACAGCACTCATCAACCACCTGTCTCTCCGGAATCCACCCAAACATCTACTTCTTTACGGCCCATCCTTGGAGGCATTTTGATTTCATACACCGTATATACTATACTCACTTTATACTTCATTGTTGTGCAACTTCTCTATCAGGACAGACCGGTTTACACACTCAGAGTAATCAGTGGCCAATATTTTACATGTATTAATCAGAATTAAATGTTTATGAAAGTACAGAAGCTCATTCAAAGGCTCATTTCATTTCTTGGAAAATGTATTTAATTGTACTTCTATTCAGTTTTGTTAGGGATTTTATGGTGGCTAGTCTGTCACGTGATTTATTGATAATCAGTAACAATTACATGAACAATTGTTATGTAATTATAATTTCTAATATTTTTATGCTCATCTGGCTGCCTCTGCTGGCTGCTTTATTCACTTATGTGAAAATATTTTCCTTCAGCACTTGACAGCGCAGATGTTTTTCAGACTCAAGCCCTCCACTGTGCTGTTGTGTCTGTCTTCATAGTGTTGTAAAAAAAAAAGAGGTGAAGTTCTCCAAAATCATGTGCTGCACATGGCAGGGGTCACCTTCTTTAATTACATTCAAACAGCGAGCCTCTGCAACGAGTATGACAGCATTTACACTCCCTTGGAATAATAGACAAGATGCATGCCCTTGCATTACTGAACCGGTGAGAAAACCGGAGAATGAAGCAGTAGCAAAAGTCAGAATGGAGTTTATGCTAAACATTTCGGGGCGGTTGATAACTGTAGAGAAGTCAGACCTTTCAGAATAACTCATCCTGTCAACTCCTTGCCAGAATTGGCGTAAAAACTTGTTACGGATTCTTAGTCCTTTTGTTGATTCCCTGAAATGAAATGCCACCTTCGGGTCAACATTTCCACTCTCATTTAATAACATTTCCTCGCCAACCCCAGTCAAAATGTATACACTGTACACAGTGCATCTGAATCTAATGCTGTAAATAGGTGGGACATTTGCTAAGAACATTTATTAGATTTATTAAAGTCTCCCTCCAGCCAAAGTATATTTTTCTTGTCCCAACAGTGTGCTGTTTGAATGATGTATGTGCAGAGTTCGACACTAGAAGGATGTTTTCACATTCATCTGCTGAAAGTGGAACGTTTCTCTGTTATGTTAAGGGGAACCCTTTTAACCCTACTACAGGTAATGATAGTCAAACGTTTAGTGGGGCGCACAGACTGTGAAATAAAAAAAGAAGCACCGTGTTCATGCACATGATAAGGGTTCAGTTATGTCCTATCTCATGTGACATTAGGCCAAAAATGAAGCATGTAAGTGCCATTAGGGGACAGACATATCCTGGTTTAAAAAGGTTTCCAACAACACACACTCAACGCACTCCAAGCAAAAAGGCCAGGGTGGCGGTTGAATATCCTTCATCAGTGTCTATACCCTCTAGGGGCCGCTTCAGACTAATAATTGTTTTAGATCCAAAGCATCACTTTAAAAGGTAAATGAATACGAATAAACCCAACGAACCAGCCAGACAGAAAGGAGTGCTGCCTACGCCAACAAGGGAAAAGAGGAGTTATTGTACAGTACCGGCACCAAATGTGCTCAACTACCTTGAGAGGAGTATTGAACATGTTGGGTGTGGGAGGATGATGATGGCTATTCGGTTCTGATCTTTGTTTTCTGTGCGTTCACCAAGAAGCTATACAGAACAATTGATGAACTGTGCTTGAGTCCAGATGGGGAACTGGATGGAGGCAGGTATTTTTTGAAAAGTGCTCTCTATTGTCTACTTTTGGTTTGGGGCTGTTTTGGGCTAGGCTGATATAAGACCATTGTGTTAGCAGATTTCCTGTTTCAACACGACAATGCTCCCGTACACAGAGCCAAACACAGCACAAATCCCTCCAGCTTGCTTCCAAAATATGGTGAAAAGCTTCCCAGAATTGTGTTTTCGTTACCTTAGAATGAGACGTCTTTATCTACCGAGAGAGCAGGTCCTCTTATACAGGGTTCGCTGTGAACCACCGTGTTTCTACAGCAGCCCAGAACGGACAAACCAAATGGTCCAGAGCTGGAGTCGGGATGTGTTTAGCTTAGCACATTGTCATGGCTGTACACCGGCTCTTTTCCTGGTATTTTCCTGTGTTCCTCCCTCCCCTGTGTCTCCTGTGCTCCTGTCTCCTGGTCTGTGAAGTAAAGCCAACAAGGTCTTAAACCTGCATTCTACGTAATGGCCAGCAGGGGGCAACTCCATTGGCCGCAAGAAAAGACCAACAGCATAGTCTTATGGAGAAATGTGCCTATTTCTCACTTCATTCATCAGCTCAGTAAACGGGTTCCTAATGAGTTTATGGTGGCAGTCAATGAGTGCAGCTCAGAGTCTGCTGATTCCACCTCCATACCCCGCTACCCCTGCAATAAATCCTCCTCATAACACATACAGACTGGACGCAGGTGGAAAAAACAGCTTATCAACGCCTCATAATTTGACAAAATCTGTCCAATTAAAATAAGTGTAAAAATGGTGGTTACATGCTGGTTCTATTTATGGGTGAACAACAAGTTTGCGTATAGATTAAACAACCAAGATACAGCTTGCTAATTACTGAGCTTCAGCGTTGGTACTTTTGTCCTTTGGACTGCATCTTTTACACTAAATGAGAGTGGTATGGTGTCTTCTCACTCACAGAAATACAGTAAACAAATGTTTATATTCAAAAATGTTGAACTACTCCTTTAAATGTTGGGATTGGTCAAAGATATGGTCCACCGGCTTCATTTATACTCTCCATTGTATCAACAAAAGCTACACTCATAGCAGTTCCCAGGGATTACTTGTCAACTAAACAGCATCTCTGTAGGTGGCGCTCTTTTCCTTCTGTCTTCAGTCATGCCGACTGCGGATGCTCATGCTAATTAATGTGTTCCTCTCCTGCTCTGAACTCCCGGCAGACCAAGAGAAATCAACAGGTAAACATCACGTTTGTGTGTTAAGACACGATGAATAAATAAATATGTGCGCCGGGAAGCGTGGGTGGGAGAGGAGAAAAGAGAAAAGAGTTGGGAAAGAGGGAACGGTGGAGAAAGACGAGAGATGGAGCGACCGGAGGGGAAGGAGAGACAGACAGGGAGGCAACAGATGTGGGTGGGTGTTCCCCAGACAGGAGTGTGAGGATAGCCACTCTGAACTGAGCAGGATGAGTCATAATTTACACTCAGACACCCGCCCACATGCGCGCACGCACACACTCACAGCAGCGCAGACGCGGGGAAGTCCACTGTTACCTAGGTAACGAGTGATTAGTGACGCAGGTGGGTCTCCGAAAAGGAGGGAGAGAACACCTGCTGAATGCTGAGAGGATAGCGCACAACAGACACGCATCTGGCATCAATTACATTCATCGTGCCGCGTCTCTGACTTTATCTTCCTGCTCTGTTTCTCTCTCTCTCTCTCTCTCTCACACACACACACACACACACTGTTGCTGAAATGCAACACATGCACACACAAGCTATTAAACAACAATCACCTATTTTTCTCTCCTTTCCTTTCCTCTCTCCTCTCCTTGTTTCCTCTCCTCTCAACTGTTTTCCTTTCATCTTCTTTACCTATCTCCTCTCTTCTCTTTTTTCTCCCCTTTTCCTTGATAACTCTCCCTTCTGTTTCATCTCTCTTCCACTCCTCAGCTCTCCTTTCATCTCCTTGTCTCCTCTTCTCTTTATCTTCTTTCCTCCCCTACTCTTCTCATCTCTCCTTGTCTCCTTTCCCGTCCTCTTTTTTTTCCCCATCTCCTTTATTTGCTTTGTTCTTACATTCATCTCATTCATCTCTCTTCTTTTTCGCTTCCTCTCCTCTCCTCATCTATCTCTGTAACATCACCAACTCAGCAGGGAGGAGGAGAGAGGGAATGGAGGGACTAAATTATTCATTCACACCCCCCTCTCTTTTCTTCCATCTCTGTCTGCTGTCTCTGGTGTCTTGAATCCCCCTCCTCTCTTAGTCCTCTTTATACCTATTCCTCTCTCATCCTACATTTCTTTCAGCGCCTCTCTCGCACAAAGGCCAGTGAAAAACTTTACATCTAGGGTGTCAGAAATACGTGTATCACAAGGACAGATACAGCAAAACATAGTGTTTTTGTTCCTGTCAAACTAAGTTTGTCAGTCGGGATGTACAAAGTAAGCTTTACCATCACAAAGAGAACTTTCTGATGGGGTAAGTTGAGTCTGACAGCAAGGCGAGCCAGCCCTTGTAACCTAGCAACCACAATAAGTTAAGTGCATCATCACAAATAAAGAAAGAGTGTTTTACTGGTAGATGTTGTATGTTTGAGGTTTCGTTATTAGTTCACAGTGTACCTTTTATTTATTTTATTTTAAGTACAGCAAAATAATGTAGTTCATTTCATATTATATAATTATGGCATGGAACAACAACAACTAAAGATAATTCTGGCTAGAGAAAGTGAAAGACTGGGCCTTTAACTGTTCCAGTGGAGCTGCCCAGTGACCAACAGTGGTCGTACTGGGCAGCTCCCAGCTGTGAATGTGTGTAACTGTGTGAGTGTGAACAGGGGCTTTCCTGAATAAACAGAGTGTTGCTCTAAGGGGAACCTCCCCTGAATATATAAAGGCAAAAAACAAACACTAAACAAAAAGGCAAGGAGGCTGATAATTAGCAGCAAGAGAACAGAAGATAGACAGGAGAGATACTGAGAGACAGAGGACAAAAGAGACACACACACACGCACACAGATTGTTGTTGATAGTCATGTTGAACAAAGTTTCACAATGTTACTAAGATTACAGAAAACCACTTAATCAGATAAAACGCCTTTTTAATTTGTGAGCCATTTGACCTTGTATGACTTAAAGGGTAACGTCTGTGTTTTTCAACCTCGACTCTATTTTCTGATGTTTTTGTGTCTACATGACTAATGGGGACAACAATTTTTAAAATTGGTCCAGTATCGAGTGAGAGCATTGCAGCCGGTAGCCCAGCAATTGCACTGTCAACTTAAAGTGCTTTTTTTTTTTGCCACTGACTGGCTCTGTTGTTCTAAGTGACTGATAACATTACAGAAAGGGTCCGACAGAGATAGACGTTTTTGTAAAAAAAATAAAAAAGATCCTTTATTGAACCAGAAACAGCAGTGATATCGATGTGTTCAAAGCCACCAGACACAAAATAAAACTCACCACAACCCAAACCGTTTGTCTTTCCACTGTTCCAACAATCACCAATACTGGTTTGGTCTAAATAAACCCTTGATGCACCAAGTTAGATGAGAAAATACCAGGAGAGGAGTGAGAGGTGAGCCGAGGAGAAACAGCATGCAGAGCCGGAACACTGTCGGACAATTTTTGACACTGACATGAGTCAATTGGCATCACTTTGACATGCAAACAAAGCAGCAGTATGAAATATTCTCATATTATTTCCTTCTGGGGAATAAAAGATGATGAAACTGTGTTACCGATGTTTTGTGGCCCCTATATCTATTTTGTTGGGATCGAGAAATCTTCTGTCTGCGCATGAAGCAAACCCACATGGGTCTACTACAGACTCTCACAACAGCAGGGCTTCAGTAATAGAGGGCTTTATGGGCCGTGGTTTTCTAAACACCTCACATACTACTATTGATCTCTCTGTTAAAAGCTCCCTGTTTTAAGCTTCAGGGAACATTTTAAGGGGCTATCCCCAGGAAGTGCTGCTTTAATATTTCTGGTGTTGTTGCTACTTTGAAGTGTGAAGTCATAACAGTGAAAGTCAATTCGTGTTAGTCATGCCTTTTCCCCAGAGAGACAGACTGTAAAAATACTGTAGACAGTGGATTTGTGTGGAAATGCTCTAACTTAACTTCATCCATTATGGCTGCCACTTCTTACAGCCATTACGAAAGCAGCATTTCACTGTTTTGACGCATCTCCCTCCATTCTTTTTATTTTCCCAGAGAGGTCAGAGGTCACGAGCAGCTGTGAGAGCAGGTATAGCAGGAGGATCAAGTCATCAGTGACAATTCCCCACGCAGAATGATAACAGTTGAAAAATGGAAGACCTCTGCGTCAGAGCGGTTACATAATCGCTCCAGATCTTCCCCCAAAAAACTCAGAAGAAGACGGGAGGAGGGAGGGAGAGAAGAGGGAGAGGGTGGAAATGTGGGGATGGGGGAGAGATAACTACAGAGACTGAAGGGAGAAAGCCTTCAAGCAAGACTTTGAATTTAGGAGGTGCTGAAAATACGTTTATATAATGTGAAAATGTGGCGTTAACGGCTCTGCTGCATACTGAGACACAAGCTCCATTTGTTACACTACAGTGCAAGTTTGGTTCCGTGTTACTGAAAGATCTCCAACATGTGTTAAGATATACAAAGAGTCTGCTTGGAACAATGTGTGTCTGATATGGCTTCTCCATAAAAAAAAAGTATAATTTCATCCTTCTACCTCATTAAAAATTCCAGAATCTATGTATATAC
>NW_023340206.1:2459853-2469477 GCF_004916995.1 Morone saxatilis
AAGTTGCATACTGGACCAGGAGTGACTACCAAACTACTTGCTGTGTCACAAATCATGCTTGTAGGCCCCGCCCCTTTAAAAGTCTTGTGGGACTTATGAGAAAATGAAAGTATAAGGTGAATGGAAGTACTGAGTAGTGTCTGATTGCCAAAACTCAAAGAACTCCCAGGACACCACGTAGTAGAACTCTTTCATTTATGTAACATTTGAATAATTTGAAATCAAACCAAAAAGATAGGACACAAAAACACCTCCGTTCACTAAATGCTGAATGCTAAATCAAAAATCATTCTTCACTGCTCCACAAACATTGGCTACATTTTGAGACATGATATTGATATTGAGAGTTACTAGTTCTCTGACGGAATTACAGACCCGGTGTGATGAATCAAGTCTCTTTACTTCGTGCAGCATGGAGAGAAGAAGCCTGGTTGACTTTCAAAATGCCTTTAGGCCTTCCCTACAATGTTCCTTGACTGTCAGCAGATGATCATCTTTCTCACAACACAAAAATAATCATATTATGTGGTCAAATATTGGTCTTCATTAAATCTAAATAAATAAATGTTATTGTATTGGTCCTGAACGCACCACTGTTGGGACTGACTTGTTGATCCATCCATTAATCCCTACTGTACGCCACTATAAAAAACAAAAATGGCTCCCCTTCTTGCTACATTTCTTGAGCCAGTTTGGGACAAATCACAATCTGGGTTGCATTAATGTACAGAGCAGTACTGCACAGTGCAATGAAGTGCAAACCCTGTCCTGCATTGTAGGGCTGGAGAATGATACTGTATAGTCTGGGGCATTCAGAGAAACCTAACGCATCTGTCAATACTAATTAATTGCCTCTCTCTTACTCTGTGGTTTTGAGTGTGTGTGTGTGTGTGTATTGCAGTGGTCAGAAAGCACTCACAAGAGTAGACTTAAGTGGTTTCCCAATAGCTGCACTCTCCCAATCTCAGCTAAACCACCCACTGCTCCTCTGCCAACAGCTTCTTTTCAGCACACTGGCCTTTTAATGAGTGATGACAGCGATTTTATTGTTGTGCCTCCGTGTGTTTACTTCACTGTAACCTGCTGGCTTCTCTGTAATGAGTCAGTCACGTCTCAGGCAGGTAATTGTTTGATTGTGTTGGCAATGCTGTCATAACACTTACAGCATATAAAAAGGACTGTGCACTTGGTTTTTGCTATTAAAAGATGAAAATATATATAATATGTCAATTATCTGCTCCAAATTGTGCCAAAGAAGGAGATCAGATGCATTATTTGAGCGTTTTGAAATGCTCCTGCATGTGCGCCTGACTGAATATGACACAAAATGAGTTTGATAACTATATTTGGGAACAAAAAAAGTACTTAAGCCCACCTTTGCCGTTCCCCTCCTTCATTCCTTCGCCCTACCTTGTCAAAAAATGCAGCTTGGTCACTTAAAAATGTCACTCGAGCATCATTTCCGGATACGGCTGCCCTCAAAGTCAGGTGAAGTAGTATAAAGAGTGAGAAAGTCTGCATACGGAGGTGGTTGGGATGGATGGCTGGCTCAAACAAACACAGGACTTTAACCCAGGGGACTGCTGTTCGTGTAGTAGTAAGTAGTTTTTGTGCCTAAACGAAAATTTATTTTGGAATAGTAACCGGTTATTCCTGCTAACTTGAAAGCGAAGCCCTGTGCGACCAGAAATGAAATGAGGGGTCCCAACAGCAACATATTTTCAAGTGGAGGGGCCACTGCCCATACAATAACGTTTGACAAGCCCCTCCCTCCATCCCTCATGCCATCCCTCCTACATCATCGTGCCATCCATAATATGCAATAAACTATTCTAAAGCCATATTGGCGTGTCCTTTGTTAGTGAAATTAGTTTTGAATAACGGGAACAAACTGCGTAGGTAGATAATGGGACAAGAGATAAAACTCTGTTAAGCGTTTAAGACTCAACAAAGGAGAATGTTTTCAGTGCCACCCACAGTCGTGTGCATGCTGGGCGACAACTTCAGCTTATTTTTCTCCACAGCAGTTCCAGTCAGCTATTGTCTGAGTCAAACAAATGCCTAATTTCAGCTATTTCTGTCATTCCTCACACCTCTCTGCGGAGAAAGGCTCACAGTTGGATAGAAGAGGAGGAGAACTGGGAAGGGGGTGGATTTTTGGAAAGGGATCTTTGCATTGTTGTGGTCAGTTGTGGATTTTAGCTTTGCACAAAGGCGAACAAATTCAATAATAAACATATATACTATAAAAAACACGCTTTACCAGTAAGTATATGGAGGGCCGTGACAACAGGCAGGGTGTAAAGGTGGTGAAAACACATTTGTGAGGCTGACAGTAACACTGAAGAGACTCTAATCTGTTCCCCCCACATTGCTGCATTAAAGGAACCCTGTATACAGTAGGTGTGTGTCTGTGTGTGTACACAAATGACAGTTCAGCAGCACCGTATGTTCCATCCCCGTGATCCCATTCAGCCCGTGAGGCTAACATCTTATCCAAACGGTGCCACAATACAGGTCTGAGAGAGGATACAGGACTCCCACGCTGGGCATTGAACATACTGCTTCTGTAACCATTGTACGGCTGGGTCCATTATCTAGGGCCTTAGAGAGAACAGGCTAATGGATTCGAGATGACAGATTGTTAACATGCATTACAATGAATTAAAAATGGGACAAAAAGGGCATGAAATTGCTCCCAATCTCCTCATTTCACAAGGGCCAGTTTACCAGAGAGCATCAATTACAGGTGTTAACCATCAAAACACAACATGGAAAGCTTTTTTATCAAAGGGGAGGCCTTTTAGATTCTCATTTTGCCCTGTCTCATTGCTCTAATTCAGCTTTAATGAAGTTACTTTTTACTGCCATTTTGGAGTTGAATGAAAGAGGTTTTACTTTTGGACTGAAGCAGATAAACGATTACATTTGTTAACGGTGCTGGAGACTGTCGGACTACTGGAGCACCAGCATCTCAGACCGAAACAAATGAGCAAGCGCCATAGCCCTTCCAGAGTCCATTAACAAAAACACCATTTTTACCTCATAGATCATAAAACACTCGACAGAAATGAAATACCAAACAAACACGCAGACTTTAATACATTTAAGAATAAGGCTGCACATTTTTACCACATTTTTCCTACTTATCCAACATACGCCATCCTGCCCAACTCCTGAAAACTTATATTCATGAAAAGTTTTTAAAGATTTACATCTTAAGTGGGAACAAATGAGCAATTCAAAGTTTCACTCTCTCAGTCCATCCTCCACCCAAACTCCACTGTTTTAATTTGACCATATTGGCTACTTCAACCTACAACAAGAGAGAGATAAAACAGTATCCCACAAAGTAGGAAGCGAAAACAACAAAAATTGCGTCAACACCATGGCAGCCTTGGTGTGTAGTTCCTCTGCTTCACCCTCCTTTTCTACTGCTACTGTAGAAAGATGGTGGTTAAACATGGCGAACTCCATGGAAAGCGAGCCACAGTATCTGTAGATTTAAAAGGCTCATGCTGACAAAAACACACAATCTCTTATTTTCAGGTGATTACACACTAATGAATGACTCAGAACATATCTACGGAAATACTATTCCATTTCTGCCAATAGAGCCTCGTCTGGACCTTTATATTTTCTCTCACTGTGGCTAAATATTCCTGCTGATGAGTAGAGCGTGCTTGCCCAGTGAATAATCGCCTACGACGACCCATGTGGGACAGTATTTGCATTCATGGGGGTGTTTGCTACTTCATTTTTAAATCACCATCGCAGCCATCTCTGTGCAGTACGACTACCTTAAAATGATCAACCACGATGCTCAGTTACTAATAAACGACTGAAACTGACTGACTGCTGAATGCTGAATATGAAAAGGCAATTCAGTCACGCGACTTGCACGAGAACAAAACAGGAGACAAGAAAACGGCATCGCTGGGAAGGAAGCCACAGATGAGCAGCTTTAGTGGTGGGCATCATGAGCTCATCTGTCCACCACACACACACACACACACACACACACATCACTGACAGCTCTATAATACCTCCAGACAGAGGCTGAGGCAGAGTGACGCCTCACTTATCAACGACTACAAAAGGCACGTCAGTTTATGTTGTGCGTCTGTGTGTGTATACTCTCATTATCAGTCCAAATTAATGAGCAATGTGAGATTTAAGGCATTGTGTTGGGCTCAGGAATCATAGTAAATCCAATTCATCTAAGGTGTAGCACCCTAACTCCTGGCTGGATGGGATTAGTTTAACATCAGAACATCAACAAAAAAAATTCCAAAGATCAGTATTTAGTGTACCAAACAAATGGAACAGATTACAATTGCACAGATCACTTTAAGTATTTATTGTTTTTACTGTTGCAGTATATCCTTCCTGGCAGACAGATTTGTTACTTGACTTTTTCATCATTTTATTGTTTTTATTGCTGTATATCGTTCTTGCCAAACACATCTGCTATCAGCTCGTATCAATATGAACTCAGGGCATTGCTATAAAAGAGCTTAACGCTCAGTCAGTTTCCCTGAATAAACAACAACAAATATATTCTGTTTACCGGTTCCAAACCTGTCAACAGTGCTGTAATCAAGACAACCTTTGCTGAGCCCAAGACAAACCCAAGACCAGGAGTAGTCGAGACAGAGTGAAGACAGTACAAATGAGAGGGACAGAGTCAAGATGAGAAAGAAAAAACCCGGCAGCCAATGTCAATACCCGTTCTGGATGGATTTTGAATTAAACCAACACCCATTTTCTGAACAAGCGTGCTTCATCTGTGGTTTTGTTTTGAAGTACGAAGTTACTTAAAAATTTGCTGGAGTCAGTTGAGACAGACGGCAATATTTGGCAATACCAAAGGCAAAGTCTGAGTCCGAGACAATAGAAAAAAACGTCTCCAATCTGAGCCGGTACTGCAGCACTGTCAGTAATATCTGTGGTATTTTAAAACTTTAGGAAATACAGGCTCTTTTGTCCTTTCAAGTGTGCAGTTAAAAGACACTTGTTCTTAGGGACATGTCTGAAATTCGGGGGGGGGGTTGTATTTGTCAGTACAGTGAAGATGAGGAGGTTTGGCTTTACTCTTATGGTGATATTAATAATTAACACAAAGTGATACCACACAGCGTCACCCATGCACGGCCTTAAAATATTTTGACCTACCATATAATTGAAACTCAAAAAAGTAACTTTAAGCAACCAAAAAGAAGTTCTCCATTAGCAATGTTCTAAACAGTCAAATTCATTTTAAGCAAACTTTTGAAAAGTTGTAAAGTAAATAAAAATGTTTAAATCATGAAGAAGCTAATATATAACCGCAGCTGGTACCTCCAACTGTATATTTGGATGACTGCATGAATGACATTTCTATGATGTATAGTTTTGTTTTGTGATTTTCTTTAAAGGTAACACAAATGATGGTGTGTGTCATTACCCGTCTCTCTCTCTCTCCATTCTCCTCCTATGTGTCTCTCTCAGGACAGATGCACACAGCTGTGTAAAGAGTATCTTACCTGCTTCAGCTTTGCCCAAAGCAGCCTTTATTCTCCTCTCCGCTACCTTCAATATAAACTCAAAGTCCATGGCTAACACACACATACACCTGTAAACACCGGCCCACCGGACTACACATGATAACTCACTTCTTAAATCGCCTGGACTCCCCCAACACGGCCTCAGAAACGGACACACACACACACACACACACACACACACACACACAGCGCGAGTGGAACAGATACGGCGATTATGTCATGCAGGGCTGTCATCAAGCAAAAGGTTAACACAGACAAGGGAAGAAGTCGGCTCAAGTGTGTGTGATGGAGAGGTAGCACAAAAGGAGGAGGGAAGGAGTGGAGGACAGTGATAAAGAGAAGAGGCGCTAAGAAAAAGCTACAGAGTGAGAACTCATCGGACGCTTATAGCTTTCACATTACCGCTTACATTATATTTAGTATTCCTGTTAGTTTAACTGTGTCGTGACTGAATTCGTGTTCTTCTGATTCAATGTACAGAGCAACTTTCAAGGTCACTTATACTTGAAATTGACATGAGCTAAAAATAGCAACTGGTAATATCATTACTTAATGTTTTCCATATTCAGTGTTCTCATACATAAACAACATAATAGGTCATTTGTATTGGCTTGCAGAATGAGCCACAGGACTGCTTTGAGGATAAACTGTGTGTTTTCTCATCTGCAACCACTATATTTACAGTTTGGTTAAGTTTAGGCTACTAAAACTATTTGATAAGGACTTTCTGTAGTATAACCACTACGGCCTGTGCTTTTGAGAGCTCTTATTAACATGAATACAAAGGATCGCTTGTCAGAAAAACAGAAACGTAAAAATTTGAGATAGATAGATTTTCCACAAGGGGGAGGCCACCTCTTTCCAGTCATTCCAAAAGCCTGTCGCCACGGTTGAAGGCTCGGCTTTCCCATTGCATCCCCAACTAAAAAAGTAAAACCGGATGTGCGGAAATACGAGGGAACAGCAGGGAGATGAGGTGTCCTATTGATGATGCAATAAGACAACGTAAGGTAAAGGGATTCCAGTATGTTTTAGTGCCATTTTAAGATTTTTAAGAATGATCCGATTATTACAGGGATCATTTCATATCATCATGTGCCTAATTGGCTTTGACATAATGTTGAATGGTTATGTTTCAGTTAAGGTAGGTTGATACTGTACTAGATGATCCTTTCAAGAAAGAAACATCAGAAACATACCTTGAGTTGGAATGGTTTAAACCAAACTACTGTTTCCAAGATAAAGAATGAACTTCCAGGTTAAAGCTCTGGGACAAGCTAGTGTGCCATGAGCTAGGATTATCTTGTCAAGGAAAAATATAGCACATCACCAGCCTTACTGTCGCACTGTAATACAGCGACTGTGTATATTCCAGCCTGGCCAATTAAACGCATTTATGCAGCGAGTCAGAGAGAGGGACTGAGTTGTTGAGTGTTTCTCTGCTTCTTATCATTCAGTCTGTGAAAACACTTCTTAGTGGAGCCTTTGATGCCCTGCTGCTTTTTAAGTGCACTTGGAAAAATAACACTCAGCACTCACTCTCTCTTGACAGAAACCTGGAGCGAGAGCTGTCAAAACACATGAACACACACACACACACACACACACATTCCCTCATTCACCTTTCCTCTTTTTCCTCATAGCTTCATTTCGAAAATTATAGTGTTTCCATTGCTGAACTGAGTCAAACTGTAATCGACAGCACTGGCTTCTCATAAGGTCTGACACCTTTCAATAACTGCACTCCTTTACCTCAATACTGTCCTTCTGAGCAGAAACGCAGCAGTGTGGTTGATGGCAGTTTCAGGGTCTAGTGACATTTGCAGCAGAGACGAGTAAAGAAATGTTGATGGAGGAATGAAACTCATTTGGTGAGCCCGCTCTAGAATTACGAATATGCAGGTTTAACATTTTATAAACCAGATTTTGATGAATGAAAATGTCAGTGAGGGGATCTGTGCTGCTAAAGGGTCACTTCACCCCCTCACACACACACACACACACGCATTAAGCATTAAAGAATATACATGGGAACATTTCAGAACGGTTGTCTTTCCAAACTAACAGTTTTATTTGAAACTACTTTGTAGTAAAGAAATAGTCCCTTACATGAGAATCTGTATTCAACGACAGGTTTACCTTACAATATTTTAAATATTTTATATTATCTTCTGCCTGTTTGATTGTTTCATAAATGGAAACGGCCCTGAGCCCCATCCTCACTCTTCTTCTAGCTCTGCTTTTATTTTACACCAAATCCTGAGAAAGATATCTGGCTCTTTAACGGCTAAAGGCTCCACTATGCTCATCAGCTAGCCACTAACTGTGTCGGCAGAGCTTTTTCTATTCAATTAGCTCCTTGTTGCGCCAAAACGATACTATGACTAGTTACAGTAAACTTAAAGTAAAGTTAGGGGCCGGAAAACCCAAAACAATGAGCTGAAAGACACTATAAAGCTGCATAAAGGGGAACTATATAGCCTAGTGATAATTCTGGTGTTTTGTCACTATGAGTATTCATCTGATACATTGTTATTATAAAGAAAATTTTTATTGTTGCTAATTTTTATACTAAACTGTACTTAAGTGTGTATAAGCCATACTAATTCACCACTATGAATACTGGAGCATTTTTTTTACCTTAAAGTTCAGCTCAGTTGGGTTCCGCTCTGATTATATAAATGACCTGTGTGACTGCGCTGTATGTGTTGGTGACGGGTGTGATTAGCTGACAGCTTGTGAGTGTGTGTGTGTGAAGTATGACGTACATGGGAGTTCAGACGAAAGTGGACAAAGTCAAACTGTCTTTCTGCAGACTCAGTGTGTTTGGACAATGAGGCCATGAGCTAATGAGTTCTCTCTCTCTCACACACACACACACACACACATATACATAAAGGGAGCATAATAGAGTACTGCACCAAAACCCCTCCATGTGACCGTAGAGGACAGACATCACTATGATGTCTGTCACTATTTTGTCGACTCATCACCTTTGGAAAATGAAACGGCACGCAACTGAGAAAAAGACAGACACACAAAGTTACTCAGAGGAAAATATGCAGTGAATATTTTTTCATCCACATTTTGAAGTCAGATCTCCGCATAATTAGGTTCTTGACAGGTTGGAAACTAAAATAAGATTTAAATATAATATATTTAAAATCATATAAATGGCTGGCGTATGCATGTGTGTGTGTGTGTGTGCGTGTGTGCCTTTCACTTACAGAGGCAGATCCGAGTTGGCACGAACCCCACTGCTACACTCGAGCGTTTAAATAAAATATCAAGTCAGACGCCTTAATGGCGACTCTCCAGAGAAGGTGAGCAGGCATGTGTGTGCGTGGGCGCGCACGCCTACGTGTGCTATAAAGGGTGAAAGTCTCTATCTGGGTCACGCCACACGGGACACAAGACATTGAGTAACTCTGTGCCTTATTCCTTTTAACAATGAATGATATTGATGCTGGTTCTTCCGGAGGAAACCGCGGGAGTCCCGTTTACAACACTGGAACTTCATTCACACAATTTCAGCCGTTTCTAACAGAAAATGCTCCAGAGCAGTGGGACCTGAGAACACAAATTTACAGAAAAGTGAGTTTTTGTTATGCCATGTGTGAATTTAAGCTTAATCTGTCAGCAGTTATCTTATCCATAAAGTTAGAATTTTTGGATTTTCATTACGTCGAACCCCATGATACTGCAGGGTGTCCACAGGGTCTTTCCAGATTTAGTGGCGCTTGGCAGTGTAGTTGTAGATTGCAACTCCCTCACTTCACCCACCCTTTCTAAGTGCAAAGGAGAAACTACGGGGGCCGTGAAACGTGCAAAAAACACAAACTTCCCTATCTAAAGCCAGTGTGTGGTTTGTCTCTAATCAGCTACTGTACAAACACGGCGGTTCAACATGGCGGGCTCCATAGGAGGCGCCCCGCAGCCTCTGTAGATATAAAAGGCTCATTCTAAAGAAACAAAAACATAATGATTCCTATATTCAGATGATTATACACTAATGGAAACATACCTACAAATATCATGTTCCATTTCTGCAAATAGATTCTCCTAAATGTTTCAAACT
>NW_023340206.1:2469540-2486238 GCF_004916995.1 Morone saxatilis
AAGTGAAATTGTATAAAGTTGTAATGTATAAACGATGCAAAAGAATACAATGCAAATGCAATTCAATATGGTACAGATCCCACAATCACAAACTGTATCCAGGGCACACTTTTCTAAACAATCACATCTTGAACTTTAATGCCGGTGCACTGATGCAAATGAGTGAATCTTACCATCCCTAATAGAGAAGCATTCACAGCATAACCGGGGTTGGAAGCTGAAGCCCTCATATGATTTTTTTTCCTAATACAACAACATGACATGATGAATACCCAGAGGATGATTTGTTATGATGTTGATAATTTCCTATAGGGCCACTGCCATCAAAGTTTCCCCATGAAAACAACTTAAATTCATGGTAAAGAGAGATTGGTCAGCTCCCTCAAGCCTGAGCAGGCACTTGTTTTTTTAGCAATGAGCCAGCTAACGTAGCTACTGTATGCTAATTCAAGTTTAACGTTTCCAAGCAAATAAATTCCTGCTGTGTAATCGTTTTTACACGCAGCCATATTGTTACCTTCAGGGCGTTTATAGAAAGTGAATTTGCATACAGCAGCAAAACGCACACGTATAAGTTAACATGACTGGAGAGGATAACAACAAAAGCTAAGTAGCTGAGGCTGCAGTATGAAGTTACACGAAAAACAGGAAACAACAGTTACTGGCATCCAACCTACTACTCTAGTAATTTAGTTGGCTTCAAATAATGTCTAACATTCACACATTTTCTATTTAATGTTCCACAATATCACCACATTGACACATTGTCCGTCCTACTGGCCACATTACCCCTGTGCAACATGCTAACACCAAGGCTAACAGACTAAAACTAAAATAAACAGTAAAACGGCATAAACAGGGCAAAACTTACAGCTTCCAAGTTTGAAGTCGGGTCAAGGACAGCCAGTATCAATCCATCCGTGAACTTGAACGTTAACACACCTTTTCCGCCATTGTGAGGACATTTGCATAACATTTCTCTTCCTCACTCGCTGGACAGCAGCGCAGTTCCTGTTATCTCTTAGCTTGCTGCTCGGTCCGAATTTATTTATTTTTTAGGTATTTTTATCTTCTATCAAAAATAAAGTGAATCCACTGGGTCTTCACTTCTTCAAGGGGTGGCAGTTGACTTTTGTGTTGCTTCTTGCAGCCAACAAGAGAGAAATTTGCATGCTTTGCTCGTATCTTCCACATCTTTGTGTTACCAGCCACCTTACAGCCTAAACAACAATGGCGGGACAGCAACTTGTTTAATTGTTTTTTTAATTATACTTTATTGACAGCATAATACCATTACAACCCCACAAATAATAGTACAGAAAGTATTGGGAAAAATCACAAAAATAAAATCACTTGTCCAAACATAGATACATAGAGAGAAAGCAAAGAATAAACACAAACAATTACAAAATAAAAATAAAATAAAATAATTAATTTAAAAATTGCAAAAATTAACAAACTCAAGTCATTTAGCAATATTGTGCATGATATTCCTCAAAAGAAGAGATGTCTTTAAAGCTTTCTTGTTTTTGAACACACTACAAACGGAATCAGAAAGTCTTGAATTCAACATGGAAAGGGGAAGAAGAAATCTGACATTGTGAATATGATGAAGACACAGCAATTTTATCAAGCCATCACTTTCATTGTGATTAGATTCTACATTCAAAAATAAGAGCATACATTCTGTAACAGGGACCAAGACCATACTATCTCAATGAGAAGACTTGAGTCCGAAGGTTTTAATGAGAGACAGCAATGTAGTGGACAGTCTTCCATGTGTCAAGGGCTTGTTTATGGAAGTTGCCAAGCTTAACTGGTACTTTACCAGAGATAAATCGAGAACCTTATGTGGAGGTAGATTCACGAGGTCTCAGTGGGATGGACTGGACTGTCACCTAGCCTATTGGTGGTGCCGTGTTTCTCTACGATGTGATAGGGAAAAAATAAAATTCAATAGAATACAAATTTGAATACAAATTGAATACAAATGGGACGAGTCAGGCAGTGCAGGAGGGGTTTTCTGTGAGACACAGTGACTCCATTTGGTGTGGACGTGGTGTGTCCCCTTTCAGACTTTTACCATGCACAAAATCTATAGAACACACTAGGAAAAAAAACCTAAAAGCATAATATGGCTTCTTTACGTCTTGTGATTTTTTCAAATTTTAAGTACCTAATAGAAATCTGTAGATTTGGAGTCAACTTTGATCAAATAAAATTACCTAACAATAGCAACTGTAGTAATAAAGAAACTTGTAGCTTGCTTCTTCTTCAATCTCCCACAGACATACTGATAATACACACACACACACACACACATGCTAAACAAAGCTGTGTTTCTGTCCCAGTGGACCTTCACTAAATAGTGCAATTCAGAGGAAAAACGCCAAAAAATGCTGAGTCAGCAAAACTCTGCCTCCACGCCATTAACAACAGGTCCATATTTCACCACCAACTGCTGTGTGTATTACACATAAGCACACACATACACACTAAAACGCCAAGGAAGAGAGTTCATACGTTTTCTTTAATTAAAAGAGAAAGTGACAGCTAAATGGTGCGGGCTGCTATAAATCTGTGCGCCTGGTTGCAGGATGCTGGTGGGAATTTACTCGTTTCTCTCAAAGACATAGCGTAATTTGAAGATGTCGCCTTTGGGCTTTTGGAAACAACATTTTTTAACAGATAAATAAGTAATGAAAATGATCGTTAATTGCAGCCCTTTTCAATTAAATATCAAAACTGCCATAAACTGACTTTCTTTAATTTGACAAAATGACATGAACTAGCTTTCTCTGGAACTCTCAACCACATATCATGGTCTTCGTCATCAGCAGATAGAAGTTGGCTCAGTTACCATCATAGAAAGGGACGTAGGTCAAGTGACAAGTGAACTACACCCAGAAGGGCCACCAAGAGGAGGCAGATTGCAACTAACTGAACACCACTCGCGTCTGTATTTGACGACCTCGGAATGAGAACAAGCTGTGAAGTGTGTTGGAGAAATTACGGTGGCCACAAAACTTGTAAAAAATGTGAAAGGCGCTATCTAGGGCCAGTGTGTGGTTTGTCCCTAATCAGCTACTGTAGAAACATGGTGATTATAAACTAATGAAAACATACAAATGAACATTATATAACATTTCTGACCATTTCTGATCCTCCTAAATGTCACACACTAGACCTTTAAGTTAAGTTAAGATGAACTGTTTCAGCACTCATTGTGACCCATGTTACAGAAAGACCCTGAATATCTATAAACACAAAGTATGTTCAATGACATTTTGCAGTACCATTGAAGTTAAACATCAGTCCACTAAAGTCTGTCCATTTAATGACACGGCACACCCACAGAGGCAGTGACAAACTGCAGGGTAACTCTGAGGGAGGTTATGCCCTGTGTTGTTAATATCCCTGCTTATGTATCACAGGAGTGCACACGTTCTCTCATAAATCCACCAAGTCTAGCTTCAAGCCAATTCATCAAATAAGCAGAGAGGAGCACAATATGAAAGGGAATTAAAGCAGAAACACAGAGCCCAGAGGACACAAAACACACAACTGGTCATGTGACACTTTGTAAATTGCAGGCAGTGGCGTGTTGGCAGGCAGTGAAAAGAAGCTGTGAAATTATTTTGCAGATAATACAACTGTTCAGTTCTGTGAAGCAAGTCCTTTTCACCTGCGCCAACACATCAATATTGATTTTGTTTTGTTTGTTTTCACCTTTAATCTGCGAGATTAGTCCTTTATCTTCTGCGCTAAAGACTCACTGCTCCAGTGTTTTCCCACAGATTACTTGTCGATCACACACGGCAGCTCTTTTTTCTGGGTTGTTCCTGAAATACTTGTTGATAAAGTACAAATGTATTTCTCAGGAAAGACCTGCCAGCCTTTCATAAACTGTTGAATCATTGTTACATCAGTCAGTGATAAAGAAGAAAACAGATATTCATGTAAAAGAAATGTCACAGATTAGATCGGATACTTTGAAGTGCTCTCCAGGAGGTTTTTACATCTTAAACTACAAGTCACCTCTCTTAGAAATATGTTTCTATGAGGTTAGTCTTATTTCTATGCCAAAAACTACAGGCTCCTGCAAGTGTGGGTGTAATTTACCTCCTAATTAGGATCATCACACAAATACAGAGTTGTATAGACGTGGTTGAGATGATGAGTGTGCTGCTGCAGCACGTACACTGTGTGTTCTGTGTGCCTTTATAGCCAAGACTGTCACACCACAAACGTAGACCGTGCTGCAGTGTTTATACAGATTTGATTTATTATGTGTTTGTCCTTTTTATACATCAGCTCCAAACCAGAGCGACAGTGCTTCGTAATCACTCAAACTGGGGGGAAAAAAACAGGCTCTTCAGCATTCAGGGACAAAGAGAAGACACAGCATTAATGTCTTTGACCTCATCACACCATCAGAATATCCACTCAGTGAATTTAGTTTTTATGTCTGTGGTTACATGAATAGTGTAGTCCACCTCCACTCAGAAACTTACTTTCTCTTCCTGTTCCTACAGTGTGATGTTTGATCTTCACTGTGCAGAGTTTGACACTAGAAGGATGTTTTCACATTCATCTTGCTGACAAGTGGAAAGTTTCTCTGGGCTCACTGAAAATCGGATTGTAAGGGGTGGAGCCTAGCATGATTTGTGACATCACAAGTAGTCTGGAAGTCAATTCTGGTCCAGTATGCAACTTATACAAGTGCACCAGTGCACATACACTGAGAATGGACTGGAGAAGGATTGTGGAATTTTCAATGAGTTAGAAGGAGTAGATGAGTTTTTAAGCATTTTAATGTGGAAAAAACATATCAGACACACATTATTGTTCCAACTATTTGTATATTTATTTACTTTATACATGGGGATATACTGGTGGGGATCTTAAACTTTCTTAAAAACTTTTTTGTCTAAACTCTCGACTTATTCAGCACTTTTCCTCATTTTAGGTTTTATTAAGAGTTCTGTTTTGGGTGTGGTTGCTTGATTGGCAGGTGTCTCAGCTTATATGTTGGTTGTCACTTGCAGGTCCCTGCTCAGCACCACCCGGGCCTTCCACCTTTTGCCAACATATGCTTTTTGGCTTCAAACAAGAGGGCACCGCCAGCGCAACCCAAAAGCAATTTTTTAAATGGTGCTTTAGAAACCTCTGGCTAATGTCCCAGACACCAGTGTTCTTTTAAAATTCACGATTGTTTGCAGCAAAGAAAATGTTAGCTTGGTTGGGTCAAAGATTAAAAAAGAGGAGAGAAAAACACCTGTGTAGCAGATAAATCTGTGCCCTTGAGCAGGACACAGAATAACTACCAACTGCAGACTAACCTGCCTGTAAATTTTATCTCCTTCAGGTTCATACCGCCTTAAAAACAAGCTAAACGTAACATTAATGGCACTTTTTGTAGCTACACATTTGCATTTTTATAACTATAAATCCCATTTGTAGGCAATTTGAAGGTTAATTTCTATAGATTATTATGATTTCGGTAAGGACGGCACTCTTCATATTAGGGCTGCAACAACAGTTACTGTCATTATCGATCAGTCTATCTATCAGTTTTTTAATCAGTCTATAAAGTGTAAAAAATAATGACATATGGCCATCACAACTTAACAAAGCCCAAAGTGATGAAAAAGTGATGAAAAGGTTTAACAACGGATCAAAAAAGCTGGACGTTTTTGAATTACAACTTAAACAAGTAAGCTATTATCAACAGATGACTTTCTTGTTGATTGACAATTAATTAATAGACAAGTATTACAAATAATACTGATTACTTTTTGTAAATGTAACTGTAATTTAACTTTTTGTTCATGTGATTTGCTGTGGGGCTTCCTCTTAAATACAGAAACACCACACAACCACAGTCAGATAGCAGCAGCTTATAATTCCAAACTCTGCGATAACAAAAGGCTGTGACAGGTAGTTTGCCTTTCATTTGTTCATAAACACATGAGATCTGATCGGACTCTATAAAGTTCCCCCGTGGGACCTGCTGCTGCCCTCTAAACACTGCGCTGAGGATACAAAAGCCAGCTCTGTGATGCTCTGTCAATATGCCAATAGATATCAACAACGTCCACTTCCTGTTGCAGTGCCAGTGTCAATCTCTGTCCTGCCCTCACCCAAAGCGGAGGGGGAAAACAAAGCAAATCACTCCGTTTGGTCAGAGCTTTTAGCAAATCTAAATGTGTCCTGTACCCTCTGGAGAGCATGACTAATAGAATCAAAAAAGAGCTGCTGGTGAATTAAACTGAATTTCACTCTTAATTAAATCATCCCTGCACCCTGTTGATGAACACAGCCACAGACTGTGACAGACGGGCGTCCCAGCCCTGATCTCTGAAGTTACATCTTCACATATGTCACCAAATCCAACTTTGGAAGATGGACATGTTGCCTGTGAGTGAACCAAGCATGATGCTGGACATAATTAACAGCTCACTGGAATGAAAAAGTTGCAGTTGTAAAGTCAGTCCTCCTGGATGCTCTGAGCTCGCAGCATCACATTTCAGTCTTCGATCTCAGGAGGAGGAGAGATGTTTGTGTTCAAACGTCTGCAGCCAGTAGAAAAACACACACTCTACTATTCCACCTTATGCACTGGATATCCACAATGGAAGTCTAAATAAGGCCATGTGCTGTTTAATCATGCAGGTTACTGGAGCCTGAACGGGTCTGCATGCTGCATTACACTTGATTTTCTGCAGCATCTCTGCCACGCTCAAGCACGCACACACTCCTTTTTCTCACGCACTGCCACTGTAGTCAGTTTCTGTGCTAATAAGTTATCACCTTCTCTCTCTTTCTCTCTCTCCTCTCTCTCTCTCCCTCTCTCCCCCTCTCCTCCTCTTCCCCCAATCAGACCCCCTCTCCTCCCTCCCCCTCCCTGTAGTGCACTCACTTGCTGCACAACTGCGGATTGCAGAGAAACACCAGCAAGCAGTGCAGTCTCGGAGCGAATACACGCACGCACACACACACCACACTCCTGCGCGTACGCACAAACACGCAACAAAGTCTTTCACTATGATACCCACACCGCACGTACAGTACCCACAACACACAACACACACACACAGAAAGAAGAAACACACACACACAACAAACTCACCAGTTGGGTTCTTGTTTTTCTTGAGGCTCCTGCCACAAAGACACTGCAGCATATGCGATCCTTTGGGCTGAAAATGTGTTCCAAATAAACCGCATGGATTTGGCCAGAGACGGGGGAGGAGGAGGAAGAGGTGGAGGAAGAGGAGTCGGGACGAGAGGCGCTCCGATGCGGCAGCCTAAAATTCACCCACCGCATGGGGCTGATCCGCCCCCCCGTTTGCATGCCCAGCAGAGCGGCCAGCTGTTGGGCTCAGTTCGGCGGTGCTTTGGCCCCCAATCTGCACCATAGACAAGAATAAGAGCAGAAGCCCGCTCGTCGCCCGGTTTCTCGCCCGCTTCCTCCAGAAGCCCAGAGACCAGCAGCCGGCACGTATTCCGCGTCGACGTCGTCCCCGTGCGGCCAAAAGAGCAACCGCTGCGGCGCTTTTCTCCGCGGTCTCCGCCTCCGGCTGCCCCAGCGGCCGGTGGTCTTCAGCGGCGGAGGATGGGTCGCTGCTGCTGCCGCCCGGCCGCCGCCGGCGGTCAAAAGCCCCCGAGCGCTCCTCTTCAAATGGCGTCGTCTGCCGCGCGCGGCCGGGGAGAGAGCGGCAGCGGGAGACAGGCATGCGCGGCGCTAGCGTGAAGTCGGCGGTTCGCGGCAGCTGTCGGCTTCTGCACAAAAAACCATTGCCTATTAGTGGGGATCGCAGGGTCGGTGCGTCCGTCCGCCCGGGAGGGGAGGAGGAGGAGGAGAGGAGGAGGGGAGGGGTGCGGATACCGGGTGGTCCGTCAGAAAAGTCGGTGGCATCCCTTGTACCCGAAGGTACAGCAGGCCAAGTACTGCAGCAGGGGGCTCCTTTCCAAACACACACACTCACTCAGACACACTCACACACACGCGCGCTAGATGCAGAATCCTTCTCTTTCCCAGCAGACAGCGCCGGTTCTCCGGTCTCCGGTCTCCGGTCAGCGCTGGACCGGGCAGGTGAATCACTGCAGGGAATCTGTGCACTATCCCACTCTGTGCTTTTCTCTTTCAAAAGTCCTTATGAATATTTGATCCGCGTTTCGGCCTCCACTTCTCAATAATCCATAAGCTCCAATGCGCCAAGATACTGCTGCCGCTGCTGTCTGTCTTCCCTGTCTCTCTGTCTCCTCTCTCCTCCTCCTCCTCTTCCTCTTCCTCACCTTGCTGATGGAAAGAAGCTGCTGGACTGTGGCTCTGCCGCCTCCACCACTCCAGAAACTAGGTGGAGAAGAAGTGGAAGAAGAGGGAGAGCGACTCGTGGTCCTCTCTCTCTCTCTCTCCTCTGGTGCTTCAGCCTCTTCTTCCTCAGCAGCGCTCGAGACGACCGACGGCCGGTGGGGCGCGAGGAGGTGCACCGACTATCTATACCCAACCAGCAACAAAGTGGGAGCAATTAAACACAACCCCTGTTCCGGTTGGCACTTTCAAAATAAAAATACCGGACTATTAAAACGTTAATTGGGCACCCTTTCTTGTATGTGTGACGATACTACCGCTCTCTTTTTCCCATATAGGACAGTATTTTCTTATATTTTATATAATATGGTTTTTTTTTCTAACAGCATAGTATATTTTTTCTTACAACATGTTAATTTATTAAAAGAGCATTCTCATGAATGTTGGCTATAAAAGGGCAATACAGCAAATAAATATTAAAGATTTGAAGTAACCTTAAATAAAAAAATGTATTAAAACTTCTAATCACAGAATAATATGGTGGTTGTAGTATAGAAAAGTAGGCTGGGGTGTATAACAGTGGTGTTATATGCACTTTCCTCCCAGATTACATTTCCTTATTAGTTATCTATGTTTATTAACTTACATTTTCGGGACAAAACAAGTGTTTCAGTAATGAAATAAAAGGAATAGACCCCACAAAGTACAATTCAATTTGATTGTCAGTTGGCATGGAAATATTACAAAATCTTCAGGCAAGTATGCACAAGTATGACATTCTTATCTTATGTGTACCTGCAAAACAATTCACACTTTTTTGTGTAAGCAACTTTGTTTTAGCTCTTTTTCTTGACTACAGTCTGCTTTACCCTCCGACTTTTGTTCTGAAGGGAATGCTTCCGGTTTGCCTGTGCAGCTTGATGCAGTTACGTAGACATGTGGTTCCCACACCGTCAGTCTCTGGTCTGACTGGATATGAACCGTAACCGGCAACATTTGGGGAGGGGGCGGCGAGTTGCAGTCAGTGATACGGGAACGAGACCACCAATCTTTGTCTCCCTTCACTGCTGTGTTACTAGCGCACCCTCCCTGACAGGCGCTACTCCAAACTCCGTGCAAAAACCAGTCGGTTTAATGCCGCCTCTCCTATCGGCAAATGTACACACCTGTTGCTTGACTCCCCTGTATCACTGGGGTCTTCCAGAGAGTTCGGCTGGCACATTATGGTCTACCAGTCAACACTTAATATAAATGGAGTCATCCCTCAGAAGTGCTTGTTTCCTTCGCTCCTTCGTGGTTGAAGAACGGTCACAACAATTTATTCAATTATTAGACTGGAGTTTGGTTGCATTAAGTGCTGTGTAATGTAATGTATACTGAAAAGCCCACAGGGAAGATGAAAGGCCAGACTGGTGCACTCGTAGCGGGTTGAGGCTGAAAATGCTGCAGTGAGCGAGCTGTCGCTGTCCACGGTGCTGAATCCACACAGGCTGATCAAACTCAACACACACACACACACACACACACACACATACACACACACACGCTTCCCGCGCTTATCAGAGGAAAGCTTAATTACCCTGTTCACACGCATGTGAGGTCCCCGGGTGTCAGTGACATTTCAGACCGATTCAGCAAACAAAAACCACAACGGGGAGCAACAAACTGACGTCACTACTTTGCAGACATAAATCACCAAACACACAAAAATCTGTACATTTTACAGAGAAAAAGATTTGTACAAAGTCATGGCCTTTTTTTGAAAACGGCCATTTTGAAAGGCTTTTTAAAACACACCATCCTTCTCTAAATAGGATTGTGGCTCATTTGCCTGTCCATCAATGTATGAACCCACAACAGCAGTCCTACTGAGGGAAGGGGGGAGACTTTTATGTATAAAGTGTCTTTGATGTTTGCAGTATAATAAACTCTCTCTGAGCCGACAGAAATGAAAGTGTGGACCTGGGAACTTAAGAAGGAAATTCAACACATGAAGAAGCCGTTTACTCTCAACAAGAGCATTGATTTATATTATCAGGAGAAATGGTGGCGAGCTACAGTGTCCTAGAACCACAACTGTATGTTCACACTATAGTCAGAGTCACAACTAGTCATGTAAAAACATTTTTACTGTATTTTGTTGTAGTTTATTTGTCATGAACAATAAATAAAAAGGTAACAGCTTACAATAACATGATGCAGATGTGTTGCATGTAGGTAGGACTGAGGCTGGTTAGGCTTTTCTGCCTGGTTTGGCCATTCTGGGCTACTGTAGAAACATGGTGGCCTCCATAGAAGAGGACCTGCTCCCTCTGTAGATAAAAACAGCTCAAAACATTGACTTTTCATTTCAGGTGATTAATCAATTAATCAATTATTACAAAAGATGTCAGTACTCTTGTACTGTAGGTTGGCACTTTGTTCAAATACTATTTGTTTTTACAACCAAAACCAACCAGATTTTCTTGTAATATAATTTCAATTAAAACCCTATATAATATATATGTATATATATTTGTAAATAGCAGACTCTCTTTACAGTCTAGGATAAGGTCCGATGTTGCTACTGTATGTTCTTGTTGTAAAGCAGCAACATGTACCTTTTTTTATGTTGCATCTTATTCTCATCATACTCTAATTGTATGCCACTGATCAGACTTGCCAGGAAATCTGATGGATCGCTTCATGGCACAAACTGGAAAGAGATCAGGTGCGGTTTTGTCTGTGCAGATGATGAAAAGAGTGAAAGATTAATGGAAAAAATCACTTCCAGCTTTATCCTCCTCAATAAAGCTAAATATGATGAAGAGCGGGTGGTTTGATAAGCCATTACATCCTCTGTACACTAAAGGTCTATGAGAAATATGGTTTTAGTTTTGAGAAACAAGCTGCATCCACCACAGTCTCTTTTGTTCACAGTGGTCATATCAAGCTATCGCAGTTAATCTGACAACGGTAGTTCACCTGGAACTAAACAGCCAAATACAACTGTGTGAATTTCAGCCCAAGATATTTGCATTTTTTATGTTGTCACACACATTTAAATTCTGCAGTGACACTAATGACCAATTACAGACAAACACCGAACTCCCTGAACAGACATCACTCTCAGCTGCATTGCAGTGTCGGCAAATGAGTCCAGGATAATGGTCCTCACAAACAGCCACGTCTCCTGCTCATCTAGTCTTGTGTATTGTGACATTTGGATCACAACAAGGACCGCACACACAGATACACACACATAGTCATTACTGGAGGATGAGTGACGCCTGGCAGATATTTTTTTTTTCACACTCTGTTCACGACTTGTATTGTTTTCAGGAGCTCAAGGCTGCAGCACGGAATTGCTGTCATCACATGGGGCAAAATATCATCTGTGTGCAGAGGGAGCTGCTCCAGCTCCGAAAGCACACAGTCACAGCTGCACGTGTGTTTGTCACGCAGAGCAAATACTGCTAGGAAAGGGAGAGGAAGGGGGAAAATTAAAGGAGGGAGGGTGCAGGGAAAGAAGATTTGGGAGGAAGAAGAAGAGAAATACAAGAGGAATGGAAAAAGGAGGGAGCAAAAGACTAAAATCTGACAGTGAAGTAGAAAAGAGGTGACATTTAATTTCGATACAGATATAACTTACATGAGAAAGGCTCCAAAGCTTCTCAACCCATTTGTATCTGATTGCAGTGGCGTAGCAAAAGTTCAGGGCCCTTGAAAACCACCTTTGGCCCCTTTTGTTTCTTTTTTTAAATGTAACCTGTCGCTTCTCTTCCAACAGAAATTTTTTTACAGGATGTAATGTAGAGCCGGTTGTATTTGAAGTCTGATTTATTTTGTAGGAACAGGACATTTTTAACCTGTGAGTAATAGTGGCAGTTTCCCCATAACATCCCTATAAAAATGACCTGGAGATACCTTAGGTACGTTGGCCCCATAAAGCTAAAACTGAGGACACTGCCCTCTATATTTCTTCAGGGAATTCAGATTTTAGCAACATTGAGGAGTTTACATTCAACAGTAAAAGTGAATACATATTTATGCTTCAGCAAGTTTTTCATTAGGTGTTTTTCTACAATAATTTTATTCCTGGCCATGAGAGGGCTTTGAAGGTTTTTCTGCTTGGAAATGAGACAATGAGACAGAATTTATACGTGTTTAGTTGTATTGAGAACTGCTCCATTTAAATAAAACTGCAGAAAGTAAAATTGAACAGCTAAGCCTGAAGAATATTTAAACATTTCTTGTGATATCTGTTTTATTTCTTCAGGGGAGGCGTTTGGGAGTCCTCTGTGTTTCAAAAATCCTGGCTACAGCCCTATGAACATTATCGCCAAGTACTAGATTATGGACAATTTATGCCAGGAAACCAGGATTTATATCCAAAAGAGTTTCACTGTCATTATTCCACAAGTCAACAAAGTTAAATTATATTCCTCATGGTAAGAGATTTTTTTAATTAGGCAAAGTTTTTGGTACCAATTTAACAGTGTAAAGTGTTTTCCCCTGGATTTAATTAAAGAAGCTTGGGTGTCTCTAGGCGGTACTTCTTTTTATGTCATGCAGTGCTCACACTGTGTTGAAAGTCTTCCATGTCAGCAAGACCCTGTTGAGCTCTGGGAGGAGCAACGGGGCACACCTGTGCTGTCTGGAGTCAACAGGTGAACTCAATCTGCCCTGAATCAGTGTTCTGATAATTAGGAGAAGAAGTCAATGCTCTGTTTTCTCTGCCACCAACTAGACCTGTGTTCCCGTTTGCTTGTCAAATAAGTCTGAGGCATGTTATCTCTTAATGTTTGTCAGTCTGATAATGCCACATATTCGTTTAGTTCCACTTATGGTTAATTCTAGTTTTAAACTGATGTATTGTTGTGTATATTATTGTAACTGACTTCAGAGCTATGGTAATTTCACTTTGATTATTAGTTAAAATTGTTAAGATGAGTAAATAAATTTAACTTATATCTCATGCCATACTTCTTTCCCTGTTTGTGTAACTATGTCCAATATTTGATGTCCCTAAGCTCCAGCTCTTAGTTTACACCTAAAACACTGAATCTAAAGAGCTCTCAATGTAATACTCTGAATGCCTGTGAGAGCATGTAGTGGACACCAGGGTATTGAGAACTGGGTTAGCACTAAGCCTGCTGCTGTATTGATCAGTTGGTTGCAGCTTTGAGAGAAAAGCACAACATGGCTTGTATCCAGGGAATATCATATAACTGCCCTCTAAGCCACAGAGAAGAGACTGAAACACCAGTGCTGCGGGACGAAAGCGGAACCCAAATTAGAAATGATTATCCTGATTTGTAAGCCTTCACATTTAATCTGATTCCCTGTGGTACAAAACATGTTATCAAATGCCAGAAAAGATGATTCACATCAAACCAAGATAAATGTATTTGGATATTTGGACTTGATTCTGATTGGCTCCCTTTCCTTAAGAATGGATGAAATCCTTCCACTCAGAATATTGCAGAATTTAGCAGTAGAAAGCTTTGACTCAGCGCGTTTACCTCATGTGAACTAGAAAAGCAGCTATTGATGGTCAGCCAGAGATTTATTAGATTGACAATCTAATCTCCAGAATTATTTAATAAATACTGTTTTCAGTAAAGTCCCATGTTTGCAAACCATTTTAACCAACATTTTATAACATCATAACATATTTAAACCTGAAAGCTTAAACTCAAATGTTTTGACACTGTATCACTCTAAAGGCATCCCAAAATGATGCAGCACATCAAACCTATGTGCCCAGATCTATGTGGCAGTACTCCACCTGCTGGTTGTCAAGAAGAACTACAAGTACACGGGGAGGTGGATTCTGCACTGCAGGATTTATATGCGTTTACAATTTACCAGTGACATTAATCAAGTAACTTAACAATATGCAACAAAACCAGATGAGAGCTCAAATTAGTGTGTTTTAAATATTTAATAAAACAAAATCAACGTGCTTCTGCTTGTAAAAGGAATGAAATTCACCATAGCAAAAGGAATCATTAAAAAAAAAATGTTTTTGGAAACTGGTTGGAGGTGGGTCAACATTTGACACTGTTTTCTTGATATTTGAATCAGGTGCTCCCTTGGTATTAAGGTGCCAACAAAATATATAATCTTAAATATGTGGGATGATCATCTCAAGGTTTGCACACAAAAAAAAGTGCATTTGGAGAGGGCAATATAGACAGAAGATAAGAAATGGATTCAAAATAGAATTTTTGTTTTTCGGCACTGTTGTTTCATGACAGTGACGGAAAGGAGAGCTAAACCCTGACCCTACAACCAGCTTGGTCAGATTTATCAGACAGGTTCCCTTATTTTAAATAATTAGAAATGCGAAAAGAAGCATGTGCGATATAAAGTTGCCTTGACTTTAACCATCTCAAAATAAAATAGTTGGAAATAATAACAAATCTGATGTCCCTTTTTCCTGATAATCCTAAATTATAAGTGATTCTGACAAAAAATACTGGACAAAATACAAGCCTAAGTTCTTAACTTTTTTTTTAAAGTTTAAAACCTCTGATTACACTTTAGAGCAGTTGTTAACTAATGACCGGAGGGGGGCAGCAATACGCCAACGCATCCCCTGCTCTGCCTGAAACACAGGAGACGAAGAAGAGGAACCGGCCATACAGGACGCAGTTTAATCAGGCAGCTGCACTGTTGACAACAACCGCCGGGCAAACGCTTTCAGTCGGGTAACTCTACACCATTACAGTACATACATATTGTAGACATGGGTGTTTTACTGGTAGTATATTGTAATTTAATGTCGCTGTCTGTCTCTCTGTCTGTCCTTTCTCAGTTGACTCGTTGTCATGGAGCGATGCTTTAGGTAGGAAGAGCACAGGAAAGCGCTTAACTAAGCTACTAGCTTCTCTCGTTTACCATATGCTTCGGTTAGCTTCTGTGGTGCCTTCATAAATGGCTAAAATGCCAAACAAATTCACAACTGGCATAAAAGGGGGGTCGCAGTTTTTGTTTGTTCTTAGCTCGTTGACAGTGTTGCTCGATGTGCTTTGGGTAGCTCAGATGTAGAGGACGCGACGCCGAACTCCACTCAATAATTGAGCATTTTAAAAGTTCCCCTGCTTCTCAGCTACAGGACACATTTAACTGTAACTATAGACGACTCAACAGCTTTTCTTAATCGTTCAGAGCCACCTTAGTACATCTGGAATTTGGTTATCCTTATAACACAACTAGTAGCCTTTATTCCAACAAAACTGTTAATGATTGCCCATCACTTACTGGATGGGCAATACGCTGCAATTTGGTCAAACATATAGAGTTATATGAGTCCAGAGGGGTTAAGCCAACCTGTTATACATCCCGAATTAAAGAACGGATTTGGTTAAGCAAAGTAATGAGTCATAGTCGCTGGATGGGACATTAAACATTTGGCTATAAGCCAGAATGACTTGAATTGGCAGATTTTGTGTAGAATTTGGCCCATTTCAAGGGCAGGCAAATATATGAAGCACAATAAAGCCTTGCTGTAATAGATCAACTGTGCTGCTTTGACTGCATGCTTCATTTTTTAGATTTCTCTTAAAGTTGAAGACGTTTGTTTCCTCAATCTCTGGTTCTCGCTCATGATTTAAGAACACTATTATGTTTTTGCATGTCATTCTGAGTGCATGTGTCCAATCCGTCTTCCACTAGCTTGTGAAGCCCAGTCTGTTTTCTGCCGTTGTTCCAATAACTCTCTCATCTATCCTTGTCCTTGTTTGAAGTGTCAGCAGGGATGACTCTGCTCCTTGCTCCCCACCTCCTCCAGCATCGCCTCCTTCTCCTCCTCAGGCCCTCCCTTCTCCTCGTCACCCCCCTCCTCTTCCTCCCTCCTCTCCCTCGGCAGCCCTGACTCCTCCTCCCCGACAAGGAAGGCTGAATTGCGCTGGAGCCATGGTGGACGTCAGCAAGTGGCCCCTCTTCTCTCTGCTGAGCACTGAGGAGCTGGCCACAGTTCGACAGGCCTGCGTCTTCGGGACCTCTGCTAATGAAGTCATCTACATCACACACGGCAATGAGGTGAGGAGTGTGCAAACGCTGCGATATCTTGCCTCTTTTTAAGCTTTTAAAGCATCGTTATTTCTTTAAAAGCTTTTAGACTTCCTAATTGTTTCATGCTTGTTCGTCTATTTGTTTTTTTTTAATGGCGTAAGAAGAACATGGGTAATAATATGTCCCTAAGGATAGTATATCTCTAAAAGCAACTAGTGATAATCAATGTGAGTGCATGCTGCTTGTGCGTTGTTTAGCGGAGGTGGTTAACCTCCCAGATCTTGATGCATCTTGTCTCAGTTTATTTAGGACACGATTGCCTAAAACATGGCCAGACTGAATGGTATTTGGAGTGTGAAATAGCACCCCTGTTCTTTTTCATA
>NW_023340206.1:2486285-2491342 GCF_004916995.1 Morone saxatilis
AGAGCAGAGGTGAGGTAGTCCGCCTCTGTGATAAAACACTGCAGGGAAAATTGCTTTCATTCTCCTTACAACTGGATTGTCAGCATACCACTAACCTTACACAAGTCTGTTATCCTCCATTGTGTTTAGTGTGCATCACATTACATCCTCAGAGTTCTCCGTACCTTTATTGTACCTCTTTTCACGACAGCTTTTGAACGTTTTATTTGTTGTACAGTTACTGGTAGCAAACAATGTTTTTAAGCAGACTTTTTATTTTATGTTAAGTTGTGTGTGTGTGTGTGTGTGTGTTATTGTTTCCCAGGTATTTGTGTTTGGGTTGAACAGCAGTAGCTGCCTTGGCACAGGAGACAGTCTGAGCACCATTGTGCCAAAGAAACTGGACTTCCTGCGGGGGAAAAAGGTAGTCAGCCTGAGCTATGGAAGTGGGCCCCACGTCCTATTGGCTACTGATGGTATGTGATTGCTTATGCTAGCTTTGGAAAATCATTTAGTCTGGAAATCATTGAATCGTACCATGTGTATCTGCTCCCCTCACCTTTAACCCTGTCAACTTATAGTTTTACGTTTCTTGAGTAAGAACTTCTGTTATAACTGTTATATAATAATTTAATGGAAATAGTTCAACACTTTTTGTGTTTGCATCAGCTTGATTAAAGTGATATGTCACCCAAAAGTATTAAGTAATTACCTGTTATAAAAAATGTTTCAAAATGTCCTTATAAGTGCAGATTCTCTTCTGATCTCGACCCACTGTGTAATGTTTGTGTGGATTTATTGCAGATGGACAGCTGTTTGCTTGGGGCCACAATGGCTACAGTCAGATGGGGAACGGGACGACCAACCAGGGACTGTCCCCGGTGCTGGTCACCGCCAACCTACAGAACAAGAAAGTGAGAGAAGTGGCGTGTGGCTCACATCACTCCATGGCCCTCACTCACGATGGAGAGGTAGCTGTTCTTTTAAGTTAACTCGACAGTTTCATCATGATTTGCTGATCTCTCTCTCTCTCTCTCTCTCTCTCATCTCTAAATATACATAATGAATAATGGCCCTGCCCCTTTTTGTTATTTTCTCCATAACAATTGATTAAGCCTTTACTAACAGATTATTATTACTAACAGTTGATGTAGATTCGTTTGTTTGTGTGTTTTTGTTTTTTTTTTAACATAGACGAGCCCAGCACATAGCAACGTTCACCGGGGTTCTGACCGATGGCTTGCTCAACTCTTATTGGAGCACAGAGCAAAAAGGGGCGGGACTTAGGATGGGTCAATTATATAATATATTTTTAATAGAGAAAAAGGATTTGACATTATGTTTACGATGAATGGGAGCAGCATATTTACATATACGACCCCGTTTGTGTTTATGTTTAGTTTTAGATGGGTCACCCTGACGTGGCCACCTCCTGCTCTGCCAGCGTCACACTAAGCAGCTTATTTGTAACCCAGAGGAGTTAAAGCTAATCAGGCTGTGCTTGTGGAAAGCAGGGAAGCCTGTTGCCATGTTAAATGTTACTAACTGCACAGTTTTTCACAGTGTTGTGTAAAGATTGCTCTTTGTCTACTTTGTGTATTTGAGCATCGTCTCCCCTCAGTTTGTGGAGTAGTACGTAAAGGAACAGGTCTTTATTGATGCTTCCTGTTGGGTTTTTCGGGGATGATTTAACAGAACTGACAAACCCTTTCAGTTAAAACACCAATCTGGTGATTTGAGTGTGTGTATATTTGTATTTTCATTTGATGCTTGTTGGGAGGTTAAACGTAGTTTTGCCTTTTTAAGGAATAGTTTGATATTTCGGGAAATACTTTTTTTGCTTACTTGCTGAGCGTGAGATGAGAAGATCGACAGCCTTCCTATATCTAAAGCTGGAGCCAGCAGCTGGTTCGCTTGGCTTAGCACAAACACTGGAGACAGGTGGGGGAAACAGCTAGCCTGGCTCTGCCCAAAGGTAACAAAATCCACGCCGCAGATTAGCACCTCTAAAGCTCACTAATTCACACTCTTGGCACTTGTCCGACCAAGAAATAGCCCGACACGTAACCCCTCGTAAAAACCTCAAGTTGTCGCTTTTACGCAGTTTTGTGTACAGATTAAACAAACCAGATATAATGCGTTAATTAGTGAGCTTTGGAGGAGCTTGGAGGTGGATTTGGTGCCTGTGAACGGTGATTCTACAGTAGCCCAGAACGGACAAACCAAACACTGGTCGTTTGAGGGGTAATCTGGCAATTTCGCATCCCTCAACTGTGAATAGAAATGAGAAAATGATTTTAAGATTCAAGGTTGCCCTCATTGTCTCCTGAATGAGAAAATTGTCTCCAGATAACTCAAATGGAGCTCTTTCTTGCTTTCTTTCCTATAAAACTGAGAGATTTGACTTTCCTCGCGCCATCAAAATCTGACGGTGTTGCCTCCCTGGTCCTGATCTGCCTCCCCCTGCCCCTCCAGGTCTTTGCGTGGGGTTACAATAACTGCGGCCAGATTGGCTCAGGCTCCACAGCCAACCAGCCCTACCCCAGGAAAGTCACCGGCTACCTGCAGGGCAAGACTGCGGTTGCCATCACGTGTGGGCAGACCTCCTCCATGGCTGTCATCGACAACGGAGAGGTGAGGATGCCACTGCGTGACATCTTAACGATCCCAGTGAGAAATCCGAACTTCACGCAGTAAAGAGGATTGTCTTATGTTTATCTAGGTTTATGGCTGGGGCTACAACGGTAACGGACAGCTGGGTATTGGTAACAACGGAAACCAGCTGACGCCTTGCCGCCTCACTGCACTCCAAGGGCTGTGTATTCAACAGGTGAGACAGCAACTCAGTAATGGCCATCACATAATTGCCTATGGGCGTGACTCAGCCATGACTCAAGTGTTCCCTGTTTTCCAGATTGTATCAGGCTACGGCCACTGCCTGGCGTTAACAGACGAAGGGCTGCTCTACGCCTGGGGAGCTAACACCTACGGTCAACTGGGAACTGGCAACAAAAGCAACCACCTCAGCCCCGTACAAATCATGGCTGACAAAGAGAGGTATGTGGAGAAGCAGGGGTGTGTGTGCAAAGCTTATTTTCATTGCAGTATTTCTTTGTATTTGGAGAAAGGCAGGCTTCTTCCCATCCTGTTAAGACTTCAACTTCCCGTTTCCTGTCCTAATTTCCTCGCTCTGTGCCTCAATTTCCGCCCCTGGTCTTAAGTAGTTGTCAGTGGGCAAAAGGAAGCCGTCGTAAAACAATGACCAAATCCTGCCACAGCAAAAACACTGTCCATCACTGTCAGTTTTTTTTTTCCATACATAACACAATATTTACGCTCTCCGTGTGATTCTTTACATAATTAGCATAGCATGCCCTTATGTTAACGCATCTCTTATTTAACAGGGTTGTAGAGGTCGCAGCATGCCATTCAACACATACTTCAGCAGCCAAGACCCAAAGCGGGCAGGTATGTATGCAAGTGAACCTTGTCCTACAATGTTTAGATTTATGCATTTCCCACCTTCAGATTTGGTACAAGGGTCAGTTTGCTGATTTTGACCTCGGATGATCATCCAGTGAGCGTTGAAGGCTCTTCCAGACCACAATACTAGATTTTAGTTTTTCACATACTGAGTCAGTAAGTTTGCGCATTAGTCTGTGGCATGTGGTTTTGTCATGCTCCTAATTTGTCACCTCTTTACCCCCCCAATTATAACTAGGCCTATCTGTTATGTGGTCCCTAATCTTGGCTATAATTTCAGTTTCGGGTCATAGTTTGTCCACCACAGAGCAGTTAATTTTTCTGCTGTAAAATGTCCTGCTCATTAAATATCCTGGTCACATTTCCTTAATAACAAAATGTAATGATTTATTGTCCAAGATTTTTATGTAAAACATTTAAATCAGACTCATAACTCTCAAATATAGACATCTGTATCGATCTGAAAAATCCAGTTTGGCTAGGGCTATATTCTGGTGTATTACTGCACATGGAAAAGTGCTAAATAGGCCTTTCTTACTGCAGACATTTTGACTTGTAATAGTAGCAAGGGCTCAGGTGTTACTAATAACATTAACAATGGCTCTCTTCTATTCAACTGTCCCAGTCAGACATGACAGTTAACAATGAGTGACCATGAACATTGCCAGCACCCTGAAATCGTCCATCTTTCATTTCATTTTAAGGCCGGATCCTTACTGTCCTCGGTCCGTGCCTCTGAGCTGTATCATAAAATGTTTGCGATTGGGATGCTAGTAACCGCGTTCATCCTCCAGGTGTATATGTGGGGTCAGTGTCGGGGTCAGTCCATCGTCATGCCGCACCTCACACACTTCATCAACACTGACGACGTGTTCGCCTGCTTCGCCACGCCCTCCGTCATGTGGAGGCTCATGTCTATGGGTGAGAGAGAGAGAGAGAGAGTGTGTAACTCCTCAGCAGCGTGGTCGTCTTTAACAGAGTTTCTGTTTTTTAAATACATTTTTAAAACACAACGTGAATGTGGCATGATTGTTGCATCGTGCTTTTTTTCCCCCCAGAGCATGACGACTTCCTGACGGTTGCGGAGGCTCTGAGGAAAGAGTTCGACAGTCCAGAAACAGCCGACCTAAAATTCAGCGTCGAAGGCAAATGCATTCACGTTCACAAAGCTGTGCTGAAGATCAGGTGAATATGCATAAGACATAGATAGAACTCAAAATTAACAAAAGAAATCAAGCTTCTCAAATGTTGTCTATACAGGATTATTAGAGATTATCAGCAGACATTCGATGCCACTGTCACTGGTTACTTGACACTTCTTTTTAACACATCTGTACTATATACAGTATGAATAATGGTCTTTTGTTTGGAGTAGGTGTGAGCATTTCCGGTCCATGTTTCGCTCCCAGTGGACGGAGGATCAGCAGGACGTGATAGAGATCGGCCAGTTCTCTTACCCCGTCTACAGATCCTTCCTGCAGTTCCTCTACACAGACACCGTTGACCTGCCACCTGAGGACGCCATCGGTTAGCACGCATTCAGTTGTAAAACACCACGTTCTCTCATTCGCATGCTTTCTAAGGTTCTCTTTCTT
>NW_023340206.1:2491371-2495863 GCF_004916995.1 Morone saxatilis
CTGCAGGCCTGCTGGACCTGGCCACCTCTTACTGTGAAAACCGCCTGAAGCGTCTGTGTCAGCAGATCATCAAGAGAGGAATCACTGTCGAAAACGCCTTCACACTGCTGTCTGCTGCCATACGATACGACGCCGAGGTACAGTATGCACACACGTACTGCACATCGCAATACTGTAATTCCAGGGTGAAGGTGTAAATGGTTTATTATGGTGGTTCGTCCTACTTGTACAGATTATTCTTTACAATAGCAGCTAAAGCTCTATTTGCATGGGACTAGTGTTACCTGGGGACTCCTAGTAATTCTAGTAAAAAGCAAATGAGGGGCTGCTGATTGTGTGGAGTGTAACACAGTGTAGTCTAACTTTTTTTTATTTCTGCAGTCAACAAATTCTCCATGAAGCCAAACCCTTTTCAGATACATCACAGTAGTATTTTTCTTGGCAAGACAATCAAAGGTTTTCCCCTCCGTGTTGATTTAAAGTTCCTTCTGTTGATCACAGAGTAGAGTGACACACAGTGTACACACAGAGAACTACAGGGTTCTAGAAATAGCCCCATACACTGTACTGGCTTGTGTATGTTGCTGCTGCAGCATTGTTTTCTCCAGAGGGATCGTGTCAGTGTTGTGTTTTATTCTGCTCTGATCTGTTCGGTTACACCACATTATATTCTGTGTATTCCAATCCTTTTTCATAATATTTGTCTTTTTCTAGGACCTGGAAGTGTTTTGTTTCAGGTTCTGCGTAAACCATCTGACTCAGGTGACTCAGACCGGGGCCTTCTGGCAGGTGGATGGAGGAATGCTCAAGGAGTTTATCAGCAAAGCTAGCCGCTGCGGGGCCTTTAAGAACTGAGTGGTACTCTTGTGGGCTTTTATTTTTATTTTATTTTTACAAACTATATTCTGACCAAGTGGATGTGGTTGTGTTCCGAGTGTAGCAGCGGGTCACCGCTCCTAAAATATCAGTTCTGATCACATTCCTAAGCCCTTTTTTGAAATGTCTAATAACATATTCACTGAGGCACATGTGGACACATACGCAGCATCATTCACAAGATGTCGGACTGGAATCTAAGCTGCACTATCCGTGGATCTGAAATCAGCACTTTGGCCAATTCCTGTGGAGTCACTCGTCAAAGTCCTGACGCCTTTTCCTGCCGCACTGCATCGTATTCTTTACATGCTGTATGTATACTTGAATTTTTGTTTGTTTCCTCGGCCAGCGCTTACACATCCTGACACGTCCTCCTTTTATTTCTGGAAAGGTTAATATGGGAGACCAGAAACCTGGAATGAATATGAAACTAGTTCAAAGAACAGTCTGTGTCTTTGTTAGGGAACTGAAAGAGGTGTTTTGTTAAAAGAGGTTAGATAACTGACTTGATAACACTGGCCAGGACACTAATACCACTGTACTGAAACACATCCTTGAATTACTTCTACTATCCTTTTCTGTCATTTTCAATTTGCAGTCTTGATGTTCAGGCAAAAGTAGCTCTAGTAGTAGTCTTAAACTTTTATATTCAATGTTACTGTTTAAGCTATTGAGTCCCATTCAGTGGAGACAGTTGATCCAGATCCTATGTGATGTTATGGGTCACTTGGTTGGTTTTTTTAAAATCTTCTTGCTGGTATTTTGTACATTTTGGAAGTTCAAAACGATTGTGGGATGTATATTATTTCCCATTTTATGTTTTCTTTCGGTATACTCATTCTGCCTGACTTAAATGTTTTGCTCTAAAGCACTTTAAGAAAGTACATATGGTTTGGCTTCATATTCACTAGAACACTAATAGTTTAATTATCTAACGTGCTGTGGAAGGGAAGACTAGACAATGTTGCGCTTGAGGTTTTACAAAAGCAACAGTGAACATTTCATGCACTGTTACATCACTAGCAGCGTCCTTCATTTCTTGCAAGTGTAAAAGTTGTAAAGTGTATCCAAGGTAGGTGGTATGTTACAGCAGACGCTTTATATTTAAAGAATAACCTATTTCCCTTATGACACTGGGACCTTTTAATAAACTGATCCGAGGTGACTGTTTGCATCGGTTTGGCATACGTTTAAAGAAACACACGGGCAACATGGCAAACTCATTAAGACCAAGAGGAGTCCTTCTCATCACATTTTCTGTCCGTTTTTCCTGCAGATTGCAGTGAAAATGCACTGAAGACACAGCAAGCTAAAGCAATGTGAACACTTTGAAATGCTCTGTAAAAAGATGTGAGACGTTTTGTTTTAATATTATGTTTGCTCGGGCTCATGATGACCAAAAAACGCCTGCCCTGCCTGTCCTAGTTTTTTTTTCTTTCTGCTGCGTCACCAGGCATTGTAAGAAAATGTTACAGAGTAGATCGAGAGACAAGAGTGTTATTGACCGGGTCAGCTGGCAGCAACACTGGTGAGATCAGTTTCTGTTTCCTCCGTTAGGTTTCTATTTCACGAGGCACTCGGATGCTTGAAAGAACCATTTTAATTGGGTTTGAACTTGGATCTCTGTTTATTATAAAAGCACAGTTTCATTCAGGTTACAAAACATTTTTGGTGCATTGAGGTTAGGTTTCTGTGGCTGTTACTGCTTTAGTGGAATGATGAGCAGGTTTACAGTTTTCTTCTTGTTTTATATAAAAAGCAAACTGGAAAAATAAGATTGTTTTGCTCACTGTAATAAGATAAAAAATATATATTTTTATTGTGCTTTGTTAAGCTCTTATTTACATTGGACAAGTTCATGAAACTGCTGGTAATTTGGTTTGAATTCCGCTCATAGCCTAATGGTTTACTTTGAGGCGATCAGCATTACAATTTTGGGATTTGTATGACTTTTTTTGTTACATAACTGTGACATGTTATTTTGCTTTTTTATATTTAGCTATGGGATGACATGTTTCTGTAAAGAAATAAACAACTCCAAGCTCTGCTTGTTTCCATATAATACATATTCTGTACTGAAGTACCTTATTAATGCATTCTTATTGTGTAAATAGTCCTTGCCAGTACATTAGACTTTAATTATGTCATATTTGTTATTTGAATGTTTGAATGATTCTCCTCATTGCATTTAATTTTAGGTTTTATACTGAAGTGGCTAATTCTTTATAGGGTAAAGCAGTAGCTATCTGATTCTATGTCACAGTAGTGTGCTGTCACCTAGTGGAACAAAATGGATATTGAATCAATACTTGTCACTACGCCCACTTTGTTGCGTCAGAGGTTATTGAGGAAGTAACCCGGAACTGTCAAGCTACAACCCGTTAGCTGCGATAGGAACAGCGGTAAGTCCGATTCTCTCTTAAAGTAAGATATTAACAATAAATGGGCAGCGTATGAATAATACCAGACTGCATGGAATAACTTATACATATTAGATTTAAGTTAATAAGTGTAGCTTTCTTACGTGTTATCAAGGTCTGAGTTTCTCTAAGCTGCTAACTCAGAAGGTAACTTTAACGTTAACTAACGTAAGCTGTAAGTTAAGAGCTTTAAGTTTTGTTAACGTTACTTGTAACAATCGTAAGTAGTCATAGAAAGATAATGTGAAATGGTAACACACAGAAGAAAACACGGGTGTATTTTCTTTCATAAATGTTGCACATTCTTCTGCAAAGACAGCTTGTATTAGTTTATTTCCCAAATAACATATTTGGTTCGTTCGTCAGGCTTTTGTTTTGAAAGCACAGACCGGAAGAAGCCCCTCCACCTGTCCACCTTGACACTCTGTCGCAGGTTAATACTAATTCTGGTTGAACTCTTGCCACTTGCTCTTCTGTTATTGGAAGCCGGGACGACATATTATATCTCTAGCTGACGGCTGAATGGAAGGAAGCGACATACGGAACCGAGCCGATCCGGGCCAGTCGAGGCCAGGTCGAGATACGAAAGACAGCAGCACCCAGACTGACAGCCGAGTACAAGGTGAGCCCGATACACAGTACATGTAACACTACATGTCTGTTGCTGTCCTGTCATAAAACAGCTGATAGTTGATGCAGCGAGAGAGATAGCTCTTAGTATATAGATGGTAATAGTTTAGCAATGCAACCTGATAGGAGCTGTGTCTTTTCTAAGAATGTTCATTCCAATAAGCATCATGATTGTCAGAGAAAAAGTACCACGGAAGAAAATTCACATGATCATGAATGTCCTGCAGAAAATGTCCACCCATGTCCTCCTTTTTTAGGCAAACAAACAAACAAACAAACAAACAAACATATTTAGGGGTACGCAGGTTTACTGGCAAGGCTGACCGTGCATGCTGAATGTGTTGTATAGGAGGGACTGAGATTTCAGCCCATAACGGTGTGGTGTGGTGTGTGTGTGCTGTGGTGGTTGGTGGTCGGTGTGTGTTGTGTTGTGTTGGTGTACCACGGGACTGGTGTCCATGCTCGCTCAGCTGCTCCGCGGGAACAGCTCCACTCCACAGGCTCAGCAAGTGAAAGTTTACTTTGATAACCTGGCCAATGAGCTGGAAGAAGATGGACGCTACATG
>NW_023340206.1:2495888-2509822 GCF_004916995.1 Morone saxatilis
AGTTGCAGTAGAACCCTGTACCAGCACACACAATGGGTTTTTAAATCTGCTGTCTTCCAGGTCCGTGGGATTGGTCTGGTGGTTGTGCGGGACAGTAAGGTGGTGGGACTCCACTGTTCAGGACCTGAGCTCCACGCAGGACAGGCAGCCATCATACAACACGGCGCCAGCCTGGCTGACTGTCACTTGTACTTCTCCAGGAGACCCTGCGCCACCTGCCTCAAGATGATCATCAACGGTGAGGAGAGAGGGATGGCAGAGGGATTAATAGACAGAAACAAACAGGTTGAGCATTCTGTGCCATAAATTGGACCAGTTCCATGTACTATTTCTAGTCTAGCCTACTTTGCCTATCTCGTTTCTAGATTGCCTGACTGCTACCGCTCCCATCTCCAGTTTGTTTATCAATTGAAAACAGTGACGTGATATTGAATTAATGAAGTGAAACCAAACAGCAGTTGAGTCTTATTATGAGGCCTTTTATACAAATGCACACATTTCAATGGGAACACATGTAGAAACGTCTAGTTAATTAAGGTTGTTGTTGACAGCCATTATCATGGTTTGAGTGCAGAGCCTACATACCAGAGGTGGCACAAGTAAACACATTCTTTACTCAAGTAGAAGTACAAATAAATTTAAAAAAAAGTACAGGCTCTCAAATGTACTCAAAGTATAAAAGTAAAAAGTACTCTCTTGGTTTCTCTGGAGGACATATGTAGTGTTGTTACGTCTGTCATGCGTGGCGTGTACTGGTCTTGATGTCGGGAAGGCGTTCAAAGATGAAAAATATGAATAATTGATCATGCCCCTCGAATGCATTCAAACTCAAGGGAAAAGCCTGTTTTTAACATCTAAAGTGTAGAAAGTAGAGATATTTGTGTCAAATTGTAGGAAGTAAAAATACTTGTACTCAAGTAAAGTACAGATAGAAGAAAAAAAAACTGCTTTTGTTCTTTGTTCCTTCCATCTCTGCTGCATACTGCAACAATTTTAACCATTTACATTATTATTAAACAGCATTTGGATCAAGTGTGTTGACCACATTCCATATTGCCTCTTTTACTCTTGGGTCAGCTAGGCAGCAGTTGGTAGTAACCTCTGCATTATGAGCAGGGACACGTTGCTCTTGTGGTCTGCATTGCCCCCACAGCAGCACCATCACGCTGAGGCACCAACACAAACTGCATGTTGTTAAACCCACGGTGTCTCCCCCATGTTTGCAGAGTTCTCAGAACATCACCATCCTAAATGCTTTTATTAGACTCACTCTGAGGAATTTGTTTGCCATTACTTCTACTTTCATCTGTTTTGAAAGAGGCAGCCTTGGCAAGCAGTATCTTTGTATCGCGTGCGGCGTTTTTATTGTTTCGTGCAAATGTGAACCTCATCCTGATAGTGATTGTTAAAACGGTGGTTTGGCACTCTGTCCAGGTGCTGTCACACTGTTGTAAATACAATATAATATGATCATACTGACTTTATACAGCTGAACTTTGGATTGGTCCTTCTGACCTCCACTCGGAGCAGTTAACAGTAACTGGAAACAAAAACGCTGATGAAGCTGTTTGCTCTTCTCTCCAGCGGGAGTCAGTCAGATCTCCTTCTGGCCCGGGGACCCCGAGGTCAGCATGCTGAGCTCCACCTCTACAAACCATTCAAAATCCCGCAGCCCACCCGACAGCATCACGGAGGAGGCCGCGCTGGACGCCGTGGCAATCGAGAAGCTCAAGTCCAACAGCCGCCCTCACATCTGCGTGCTGCTGCAGCCGCTGGCGCCCGGCCTGGCGCAGTTCGTTGACGAGACGTCCAGAGAGTGTGATTTCATGGAGAGAGTGGCTGACGATGAACCAGGGCTGAACACAGAGGAACTTTTCAACAGGTACCTTTTCCAACCTACCTTTGTTGCTGAATCAATAAGAAAAAGAAGTTTAAAGAAGTCACTACAAAGACGAGTCCAGTGATATCCAGTTGCATGTGAAGACCTGAATAATGCTGTGGCTTACAGCTTAGGTTTGGTTTCAGTAGTCAAAGCTTCTGACTCCATTGACAAGCTTCAAAATCTGTATAAAGTGGGACTGGAGCTCAGTTTTGATCATGCAAGAGTTTTCAGATTAAAAGTCTGGTTGCATATAAACAGCATAAACTCCTCCTGCTTTCCAGAGAGTGGACCAGACACCTGAAGCACTTCTCCAGACAGTTCCTGGTTGAGACGCCTCGGCAGCACCGGTACATTTTGACCCATATGGGTCTGGAGAACTTCTGCGTGGAGCCGTACTTCTCCAACCTGAGAAACAACATGAGGGAGCTGGTGGAGGTTCTCGCCGCAGTGGCTGCTGGGGTGCCACAGCAACAACACGGCTTCTACAGGTTCGAAACACTCACAGCTCTTTTTGGGTTTTTTTTTTGCACACGCCGTCAGCAGATGTTATTTGTTGTTGATTGTGTTGTTTTTGTGAGACAGGGAGCAGCATTCAACGCCCGAGTCATCCCTAGCCAAATCCCCGCCACCTCCTCGCCACGACGGACTGTCCCAAGATGTGGCTCGCCATTGCATCGTACAAGCCCGGCTGCTGGCTTACAGAACAGGTCTGATGAGCTCAATTTTGGTGTCAGTCCAGCTACTGTTTAGTTTCGATTATGTAACTCAAGTCGTCGAACTGCTCCGCCCGTATTCTAGCTTTGTTCTGTCTGTGATTTTCAAGTTTTTAAAGGGTGAGGCAACAGATCCGTGCCTGTAGGACATTTTTTTGAATGATAAACAGAATTCTTGTCAGTTTGATATTTGATACCAGCTTCTTACAACTCATTTTCATTCCAGAGGACCCTAAATTGGGAGTGGGTGCTGTTATCTGGGCCAAAGGACAGTCGGTGAGCTCACCTCTCCTACGTTTGCTTTGTTTTAATCTCTGGTGCAAAATGACATTATTTCTCTTTTCTGGTTAGGATTTGACGCTCAGCCGACGGCAGAATGGTCAAAACCGATAATGTCAGCCTCGTAGAGATTTGTTCCACTCAAAATAAGATCACATGAATCCATTTATGGGTGATTGTATTAATGCATTGGTGTTTTCAGCGTCGGCGGATACAGTGTGCTGTTTCAAGCTGATAGCTTTTGACAAATCCCTCCAGTTAGCTTCTGTGCTATGGTGATGAAAACATACTCTAGTCCATGCTAACACCTTTTGTAAGTGCTGTTGGTGCAAGTTAAATACTGTATGTTACTCTCTAATGTGTTAGATTACTGATTATATGTTGTGTTAGTGAGAATTAGATATAATTAGTTAAAACAGACTTTGCAGTGGATTCCAACCCTCTCTCTTTCTCATTTTGGTATATTAGTGAATGTAGATGTACCACATTATTAACTGTATCACTGATACTGTTGTCCCAGGCTGGCAGTGATGGAACAGGCTGTCTGTACCTGGTGGGTTGTGGGTACAACGCTTACCCAGCAGGCTCACAGTACGCCGAGTACCCCCAGATGGACAACAAACAGGAGGACCGGCAGAGGCGCAAGTACAGATACATCATTCACGCAGAGCAGAACGCCCTCACCTTCAGGTCAGAACACATCCGTGTATACGGCGGAGGGGGGGGGCGAGGATGTGAAAAACTCTCCTTTAAATCTAAACGGTGTCTGACAGAAGTGTTACTCCTGCCGCTTTTAGGACTCGAGCCATCAAACCAGAGGAGCCCACCATGCTGTTTGTGACCAAATGTCCATGCGACGAGTGTGTGCCTCTGATCAGAGGAGCCGGCATCACACACATCTACACCACCGACCAGGACCGGGACAAGGACAAGGGGGACATTTCTTACCTGCGGTTCAGCAGCCTGAAGAACATCAGCAAGTTCATAGTTAGTACATGGAGAATTATTGTTAGCGTTAATCACATTAATAAAGCTGCTGATTATGTTTTTTAGGTACATCACATCAGATCAGAACTTGGTGGTTCACTGTGACCACATTTCTGGCCATAACTCAAGAACTGATGCGATAATTATGACAAAATGTCATACCGATGTTTAATGGGACACAGCAGTGAAGGTTTTTTTTGTTGTTTTTGTTTTTTTTACCCAAAAGGTCAAAGGTCAACTTCACTGTGACATATCATGTCACCATGTCCTGGAAAAACACCGGTTTTGCCTTTATTCAACACTGTAACTCAGGAACAGAAAGGGAGATTGTGCCCATATTCCACAGTTGGTTGGACGTTGAATCTGTGACACGTTTGACTCAAAGGTCAAAGGTCATTGTGACCTCAAAATAGGATTTTAGCCATAATTTAAAAATTAACTGGGTTCAGATTTCACACACTTCTTGACTAGGATGACACAAAGTGTTAACAGTAACTAGCACAATATGGTTATATACTCTTTTATGTTTACCTGCTGGTTTTTAGATGTTTTTTGTTTGCACTACAGCACCATCACTTCATTTTTGTGGGTACAATCAAGTTTTAAGCCATCAAAACATATCTAAGGCGAATTTCTACACTCTACGTGACAATCTGTTCAAAAGTATGTTAATTAATTCTGTCACATAATGAAATCTCCTGTGACTCAGCAGCTTTTTGATGTCTTGCTGTTGGTGTAGTTGATGAAAGTAGATTAGATTTCATCCACCTTGGAGACTCTGACAGTTTTCTCTCTCCACAGTGGCAGAAGAGCCCTTCACCTGGCTCAGCGTCCTCTCCTCACCGGGCCAGTAAGTTCCATCTTGTTCTCTTTACGTCTTCAAATGGGCCTTTTTATTGGGTCGTATTGTAACAGTGGTGTCTTTCTGTTCCAGACGGTTGTGTCGGGAAGCACAGCAGGCAGACCGATCAAGAAAGCCACAGCACCAAGAAGCTGTGCACCAACAGATCGCACGACTCGCCTACTGTTAGCTGAACGTTGGCCATAGATGGATTGATGGACAGACCGATGAATGGATACACAAAAAAAACAACAACACAGAATCCGGTTTTTAGCCAACTTTCCACAGATTAGATGTTTTATGGCTCGAGCTGGGAGGAGTCTAAATATTATTTCCTCCCTGAACATCAAATCTGTGCCACATCATTATTTTACATTATTTATTTGCTCTTTTACCCAGAACTGGGGTTGGTTTTGTGAGCCATGTTTTTTTTTTTTAGGAAATCATTGATTGATCATTGGTTAGTGTATATGTGAACATCAACATCTTTCCTGTGTCCTTCTGTAGACTGTTGAATCTGCTGCTGCATGTTTATGTTTTATACCATACTGAGTGATAATGGACAGCAGACGCTGGCAGTCTCAGATGAAGATTGGTGAAGTTGAAACCTAAAAGGTTGTATTTGAACTACCTGGGACTGCTTTGAATAGGAATTGTGTCCTTTTAAGGCTCAAATCTAAGAAGAGGGAGCCGCCCTTAGAACACATGATCTCTAACTTTCCATCCGCCGTATCTTTTACGTCCTGTTATTCAGAAGTCATTGGCAGGGGGTTGGAGAGACGAGGACAAGATGAAAACCATACAACACGCTGACCTCAGAGAGAAACCTTTAAGAAGGGATGGATGGATGGATGGATGGATGCAATAATGAGGGAAGAGGTAAGGAATGCATGTGGATGTTGGAGACTGTAGGGATAGTAAGGATACCACAAAAAATAGTATATTTAATATAGTAATATAAAGTGTGATATGTGGATTTGTTCATGATGTTGATAATCTTTTATATAAAGTGGTTTAAATAGTTTATTTAAATACTGTAAGTTGAATGCACAGGGTACCATGGGTGTAGCCCCAGTTCTCTAGGATGTTGACTTGAATAATGTTTAAAAGAACTGCAGATGCTGACGCAGCACTCCAGCTCTCGGATCATTTAATTTGAAAGACTGTAAGAATATTTTACTGAAGATTATATTACAATTGTTTTGTTTTTCATTTTAATTTGAAGCAAAATGCACTCAGTTTGCAACTCAGGCTTGAAAGAAAAAAAAATCCCTTCCGTCATATTTATTCTCCGAAGTGCAGACGAAGACAAAGAGGAAGCAGCATCTTCCTCATGAAAGGATTAGATTAAAAGAAAATGAGATTTTGTTTCAGTAATACCAAAAGAACAAAGTGTTCTCTTTCTTTAAATCATGAAGTCATGATTCATTTCACAGTAATAAAGATGCATTGGATAAAATGCTTCATGAAGCAGTTTTAAGAAAGAAGGAATTTGATAGCGAAGCTTTAATCTGGCGTCATTATTTTCATTATTTAACCAAAGTGTTGAGGATTCTGCACGAGAACCCGTTCTACTTGCATTGTATGTCATACCTTTTTTCTCACACGCAGTTCAAATGTTTCTGTAGCTGAGATCCATTCATGGAGAAAGACTTAAAGACTGAGTTAATCTCAGAGTGTTAGCTGTGGAGCCTCTCAGCATCATTCAGAAAAACAAGTTAAACTCTTGAAACTGACATGCTGCAATATATACACAGAATGAAAATAAAATAATGAAAAAACAAGATGTTTCTTGACTCTGTAACAGTGGATGATCAACATCCGTAATTGCACACCACCTGCCTGTAAACAAGTGAGAAATGAACACGCACACAAAGCATGCATTCCCATCCTTTTATTTGCCATGAATGTGGTACAATAGCATCAATGTGGAAAATAAAGTGGCGGTTTTCAGGGGGACACGGGGAAGATAATGTGGAATTCTGCTGGGATCAAAGTTGCTCATTGTTTTAGGCAGGCAAGCAAAAAAAAAAAACAAGGGACGTAGTGGAGTTTGGCTCAAGTGACAAGTCTGATGTAAAGCTGGTTGGTCTACTTTTGCATCTCACGTTATATTCAGATATAGTGTAATATGTCACAGCTTATAACATAAAAAGGCTGGTATTGTTTTTTATTTTTCACCCAAAAGACAAAACATGGAGAACACTTTTTTCATTTTTCTTTTACACCAGGAAAAAAAAAAAAGAACGGCAATTAACAGGTTTATGATTGTTACCGTCACCGTACTGTACTCCACTTCTGCCTTTATTACTGTTCAGATCAGCTGTATTTAACAAGTGATAGCAAAACATTAGTGTTTAAATACTACTTGAAACAGTTTAGAGTGAAGGTTGAGGTTCCTTCCTAAGACCCTGGCCCTTTTTGCTCTGTGCTCCAATAGCACATACCAAAAATGGGCGTGGCTTATGAAGGGCCAATTAAAAAGACTTGTAATTTTTTAATAATATAATGGTTGCACATCAAATATTGATTGGGAAATAAATTCAAAATTTTACTCACTTGATTTCTTCATTTTTAGAAAACAGAATAGTTTTTCATTTCCAAGTCAAATATAAAACCAACACCACTTTAAAAGTAGTATTCCAACCTCACTGATTCTGCACATTTTATGGTCCTTTAACGACAGGTGGATTTTTCACAGTTACATTTCACCATTGAAATCATGTTGCAGGTCAACTTTGGCCTCACTCTGTGACGAGTTACACATTGAGTTGCTGACACAGTTGATAATTCACATATTGAACCAGCGCCTCATTGGTGACAAATTCAAAGTGAAACTGTGACCCTGGTCCGTACACAATGGCAACCAATTAGCTGCAAAAAGTTCAAAATGTTTCTTTGATAGCGTAACTCAAATATAGCGAGTTAAGAGGTTCACTGCTTAATCACAACAAATATGTTCTATCAAGAGCATATTTTCATTAACATAATAATTAAGCTCCCCCTAGAAAGATACTGAAAATACAAAAAAACAAACAAGATTAGAGCAAAGAAGGGAATACACACCAAACCAAAAAAGGCACCTCTGAATCTTCTCACGTTTCCATTCTAATACCAACATTAGATCCAAAACAGAGCAAAAACACTTGTTACAGTACAGAAAGAAAAAAAGAAGTGAAGCAAAAAACAGCCATCTTTACAGCTGCTCTCCTCTCTCAACGAGGAGCTCCTCCACACAGCAAAGTGCCTCCTGTTAATGTTCAATGTTCTCACTCACAATGGCACTCACTTCAGGTGTGCAAACCATAAACTGTACAAGAAATGAAACTATATATATATAAAAAAAATACCATCAAGCAGTGTGGAAACAGTGATCGGCTTAAGATTAACGAAAAAACATTTGAATCATCATATTTTTTTTTTATCTTACAGAAAGTGCTATCAGCCACCAACGAAGAGAACCAGTGATCGAAATGATTGAAGCTTACTGTACCGATAGTAGCCCAATGTCACGATACAATTTAAAAAGGCCTTTCATTTCAAAGACTTCAAATATTCCTACGAGTACTAGTTTGTATTTGCAATTTTTGGTCAACTGTGACTAAAACCAGTTCTCTCAAAACACCTCAAATTCGCAGTCTTGCTAAAGCTAATTCTCTTACTGCAGTTAGAGTGGCACAGTTTGATGCTTCTAAAGCCTCTGAACACCCACACAGTTTTCAGTTATTCTGGTGGATTAGACTTGCTCAGTTTGAAGTTGGGCTTGAGCTTTGAATGGGAATTTCGTCACAAATTTTGAATTATCTCCAATAAGAATGATAAAGGTATCATTTGTCCCGCCCTAATGGGTGCAACAAAGCTAACAGGAGACTCAGCATGATGTCACTCAATCACAATATACAGGCCCGCACAGTCCTGAGCAGAGGTCTAATCAGCCAGGTTAACTGTAAACTCCTGTGTGGGTGTTCAGAGGCTTTAGAAATTCCAGCATTGCACAAGATAACATCTGCAGTCACCTGCCGAAGCATTTAAAATAAAGCCTGTGGGCCAAATAGGGTGCCAGGTGGCCCACCAACCATTTTCCAATTGATTATTATTATTATTATTATTATGTTGTAGAGTGTTCTCAACTTCAGAGAACTGCTTCAGCCTTTCCCTCGTTAAATTACCAACACGAAAAATAGTTTTGCGTTAAAACATTAGTTTTTGAGGAATAGTAAGGAAGACGAGAGTGTGAATCCATGATTCTTCGTTGGCATGTGTTGATGCTTTTTAGTTTTAGAGAGAAAACTGTAGCAGTCATTGGCTTTGGCAGTACAATAAGAGAGATGTTTGGCTAGCAGAAGGATTACTGTTTCCATTTGGCTAACGAAGCTTTTAGCAATGACTGAGGTGTTTCACACTTCAGACGGTCTTGCTCTAAAGTGTATTTTTGCCAGATACCAACTAGACACGTTGACCCAGCTAAAGAAGAAAGAAAAGCAGAAATTCTTCATTGTTTTTTTGATTTGCAGCTACTTCATTTAAACAGTTAGAAATTAACTTGTGTGCAGCAACTAACAGACCACCTTTAACAGGCGACTGTGATAAAATTACAAAAATGGTCACGTGTGTTTTGTCTGACAGCCACTGGACCATTCTGGCCGAAGCTTTTTCGCTGGTTCTCCCAACAGAGCAAATCAGCTGCCTCCAACACCATGAGTTGTGGCACTACATGCTACAAAAAAAATTATTTAATGAGAAAAATTTACAAAAGAAACATCAGTGATTGAGAACTACGTTGCACAAGTTTTAAATGAACCAACAAAGAGAAAAAAGACAAATAACGTCTTGAAGATTTTTTTTTTTTTAAATAGAGTAACCATTATTGTTAATGTATTTTTTTTCTACTGTATGTCTTCCCATCGATAAAAAGTCGGGGTAGAGGGCAGGGAGCTCCTCTAGGAGGCCGGTTTCTTCAGATCCCGGATCTGTTTGATTAGGTAGGTCTTCTCGTCGTTGAACTGCTCGTCATCCATGCGGTCCTTCTGGAAGTTGCTCAGGAAGTCGATTAGTTTGGTCTGGTTCTTGAGCAGGATGTCGATGATGGGCTGCGTCTTGTTGGGGTTCGCTACAAAAACCTGAGGACGAAAAACAGAAAGTTTTACTGGCCTTCGCTAGAGTTCATATTGTGATAGAATAACTGGGTTACATTATTCTTTCTTTCTTTGGCGTATTTCTTTTCTCAGAGATCGCTAGAATTCACCATTATGTGACTGGCTGACTGTGGAAACCCTAAAGCTCAAATTATACTTTCTGGGTGAAACACCATCTGTGTACAGTCCAAGAGGCATGACTGCGTGGACTAAATAGCCTAAATAGAAGCCCCTAACACAGGTAGGAAAACTTGATTACAGACTTGTGATTTCTCTACTGGCTTTGATTTGGATCTTTGTGCATCAGCTGATAGACTTTGTAAGAAGCCAGTCTGTTATTTAATCTATAGATTAAGAGAATACACAGAACAACATAGGCAGAAATTGGATTTAGTGGCATCTAGTGGTATAGTTGCAGGTTACAATGCCCTTGTCTCCACCCGTTCCAAGTGTGTAGGAGAAACTATGGTGGCTGGAAAAAACCTTAAGAGCCTGATCTACAGCCAGTCTTTGGTTTGTCCCTCATGGGCTACTGTAGATACATGGCGATTTAACATGGCAGACTCCTTAGCAGAGGATAAAAACAGTTTATTCAAATGGGATTTTACACTAATGAAAACATATTAGATATTAGAAGTTGAACAGCACTTTTCTGAACTGAATGGATCCATATTTGCTGTTACATGCATGGGCGTGGCGTTTTTACCTTGAAAACGTGGAAGGCTTCAAACTGGATGTTGGGACTCTTGTCTCTTAGCAGGTTCATCATCAGCTTGAGATTCTCCGGCTTGCTGATGTAGCGCGTCATCACCGTGAAGTTATGTCTGTCCAACAGCAGCTCGCCCAGAAGCTAAAGGGAGGCATGGTCAAAAGCAATGAGACAAAGAAATTAGATATTAGAGACATCCACTAGATTCATGTTCCAATACCATATTTTCCTTCCTGATAGCAATACCTGAATTTGCGTACAGCTGATGCATAGCAAATGGCACACTGCTGTGAAGTATCAGGGTCCGTTTCAGGGCTAATAACTTACGTGTTATTGGATCGTGCATGGACTAAATTTAAGCCCGATAGTGGTGTCAGGGGTCCAAAGGTGGGGCTGGTAACTCCCTCTGTTGACTTGGGGAGAACGTTAACTACCCTCTATTTACTCTGACAGTGACGCCCAACCAAACAGTAGGAGCTGGTAGTAACACACAATCCCTCACCGGCTTCCCACCCACAAACACTGCTCGCCGAAGCAGTTGCAACATAGCTGGTCAAGATCGTTATAGTGGTCGTTTTTTCTCTACGCCAGTTTGTAATTATTACATCTTTTTTAATGTACACAGTTCTCCTGAATGAGTGCAAATTGAATTCCTATTTGAAGATGCTGTCTTGCGATATTTATAGTTTCACAGTGAGTCATAGTGTTGGGTCACATTTTTTTTTAAGACTAGCTTTAATGATTATAAATCAATGTATGAGTCAGAGTCAAACCTTTAGAGACTGCCTCTTGGTGACGTAGTTCTCAGAATGCAGCAGCTTCTCATAGTCTGCAAACACCTACAATTATAAAAGAAACACACCTCATTATTATACATTAACAGACCAGGGTGAAATTTGAGACATTAGGCTTGTGGTTTAACATGTTTAGGTAGCTGCCTGTGTTTTGGATATTTGGACATTTGCCACCACGGAAACACCATCAAAAATGACCAAAACTACTTGTATGTGGGCATTAAGACAGGTAAAAAAAAAAAAAAAATGCAACAAAGAGGAAGTGGATTCTTCGGCCAACTTCCTACAAACTTTCAGAAAAGACACAAGCTCTGCCACGTAATGTCATCTCTTACATTGAATTTTATGTCTCTTACTCTTAAACTAATCTTATTTATTTCTTACCAAACTGACTGAAGGAGGGTAAGTACACCTTACCACAGTAATCTGTTATTTTAGGTATATCACAGATGCTAAAATCAGTCAAAAACTAATGCGCTGCTGTAAATGTACCTGGCAGGCCACAGCACCGACCCGACAGACTTCACAGAGACATCTGTCAACACACAACGTCCAGGTAAAAAGGCAGTTTTGTGTGGGGTTTCTTCAGCCTGAGACCCCTGGGTGGGCCCTAGCTTATGAAAGGGACCCCTCTGCCTGGCGAAACTGACAGCATAGAGCTGAGCTTTGTATCTAGACCAGTTGTGACACTGAGAGGGCTTTCCACTGATTCAGTTTTCCTGGAACTTGAAGTGGATTGGTCAGAACCTTGTTTCTTACTATCCATGTGAACGCCTGTGTGTGTGACCAAAGTGTGTTCAACGAGACAAACCTTTTTTTTTTTGGGATGTGTGACTGGACCATTGAGCGCTGAAGTGACTGATACCCGATGTGGTTATGTATCTGTGTGTTCTTTTTTCTTCTTTTGGGGGTCCTACTGCTCAAGCAGTCATTTAGACCCAGTGTTTATGTTTATGCCTCCAAATAGCGCTCAGCGGGCTGATGCTACGTGACATACGTGGGAGGTGGGTGTGTGTGCGTTGAATGGATGTGGTCTGGGGTGGAGGAGAGGCGTGATGCAAGTTTAAAAAGTTCCACCTGGCGACGCTGGTTCAAAATAACACGGCAAACCTGCTTTAACATGTGTGGTAGCTATTAACTTTCATCCATCATGTGTTTTCCACACTACTCCTCTGCAGGTTAGAGCCACAGTGTTGGGAAATATTACTCACAGCATCGTAGTTCTGTTCGAGGTATTCAGCCACAAGCACTTTGTGTCTTGTCAGGAGATCCTGTGAAGAAAGACACATTTGTTTAATGATTTTTTTTTTTTATTTATCAGAAAATAGAGGTAAACATTATTAAACTTAACCTAAACAAAAGGAAATGCCCACTTTCTGAACAGTAATAATGCAGGTAGAACATACTCTACTTATTTATTTTGTAATACAATTGCCTTTTTGTTTCAAGTCATCATCAACAAACTCTGAAAAGAAGTTAAATGCAAAAAACTCCTGAAGTTTTATAAAAGTAAAAACTTTTAAAAGTAAATTAATTTGTCAGGGACAATGGTCTGTGGTCAACAGGTAAAAATAGGTGATAATTCATTCCAGTTTAGGGTTTGCCTCAATAAACATGAAATTAAACCTGCTGCAACCTGTGTTGAAAAGGTCAGAACCCATCTTAAAAAGGCCGGTTAAACCAAATTAAAAGCAAACAGACTAGAACAGGAAAACCGGGAGGTACCTTGAAGGTGGCGAAGGCGTCGGAGGCGATGTCAAAGGTGGACATCTCCACGTAGTTGAAGAAGCTGTTGAAATGGTCCGAGTGAAGGACTATCTTGGCGAGCGGCTCGTGGCGGATGCACTCCCTTAGCATGATCCCACAATTCAACGCTACCTGAGGTGTCTCGTACCTTCGAACACAGAGAGTGTGAGTACTTCTGTCACCTCTTAGGCAGCCAGACAGTGTACTGTGTGTACTGTGTGTTGTGTGTGTGCGTGTGTGTTGTGTCTCACCCTTTCAGGCAGTATAAAAGAGGACCTCTTGGTGGGAAGCAGAATATATCGACAAGTGGGGCCTTCCTCGTCCAAATCTGCCCTCCTCAGGATGTTGTTTAAAGATCTTGACAACACATCCTTCTTTCCCCTGGAAAACAACACACACACAAACACACACAACATTAGACAATCAAACAAAACACTAAGTACTGTCCCAAGTCCCAAGTCACCAAAATTGATAGTGTTTCATTTTTGTTTTTTTTTTTTCCATCTGTTTTAAATTGTAGCAACAATGCTGATGTTCTGAGGTGTTCTACTTTTATTCTGTATATTGGGTTGCTGTTGGCTTGCTCCAACTCCACTGAGGTTAAAAAGGTACTACCAGTGTGTTTTGCAAGCTTCCTCACAGCCACAATGTTAACTCTCATTAAACAATTTTTCATTGAAAAAAAACGACTACTTGTTTGATTGAAACGTTCACATTGGAGCCCATATTTCAACTGGGATTTTGCAATAGAGATGTTTTCTCACCTTTACAATGTACATTGGCCTATATCACTTTTGGAAGCCAAAGCCATGTCCACATTTCTTAATTAAATATAAAATTCACCTCAC
>NW_023340206.1:2509922-2510822 GCF_004916995.1 Morone saxatilis
CACACACACACACCCCTACCTTTTCTGTCTTCTTATCCTGTTTGACCAGGATGGCCAGGTTCTCCCTCAAGGTCCTGACGATGTCCGCCGGACTCTTGTGGGATTTACCAAACAGCGGCATGATGGGCACACACTCGCCTTGGGACCTGGGAAACACAGCAACAACACACAAAACAAACACACACACACAAACATAAGACACATAATAATCAATGACAAGCTAGATGTGGCAGACAGTTATAGACATTAATATATAAGAGTTTTTTTTAAATGATTTAATAACTTTGATCAGGATATGTACTAAACGGGATCAGGATATGTACTGACTCTGAGCTGGAGTCACAGTTATTAAATATAAGTAAAACCACTATGTACTGATCTTGAACCCTGTTCCATGGACAGTCAACCTGTGTCTGATTTCAGTGGAAGGTTTAAGGCTTTTCTATGACAGATTTAATGCAGTTTCTAGGAATGTAATGAAACACTCAACTCACGATTTGATGCAATTCACTATAATGGGTTCATGATAAGATTTTCTCAACAAAATTAGATTAAAGAGAAATTATGACTGAAAAATATCCCTTTGTTTGTCTGATAAAGTTACATAAATCTAAGAGAATTGTAGAATCCTTTTTTATTTCCGAGGTAGGGTATAAACTGCAAGGCAATGCACATTTCCTTTTTCTTTGTAAAAGCGATATCTCTGCACCATGATATAGCTTAACATTCACTGCATAATTAATGTACAGCTGACTAATATTATGGCACACACATGAGGAAGTAACATAGGTTGTTATGTTCTGAAGGACATTTAACACTAAATACAAAGAAGATTGTCAATACAAAATCAAAAATTCAGAAGCCAATCCCAGTCTTTTACTTACTCTCTTTCTTTTACCA
>NW_023340206.1:2510877-2515270 GCF_004916995.1 Morone saxatilis
TGCGTGTGTGTGCGTGTGCGTGCGCTAGGGTTCCTCTAGCACCTTAGAGACACATTCCAATGTCATCTCTAGTCTACATGAGCAACTGCAGCCCTTTTGACACCAGACTCCTCAGACAATCAAAGTCAAAAACAACAAGGAGGAGTCAGAAACCTGAATGCCCCACTGATTTCTGAATGATTTTGAAGGCAACAGTTTGATTCAGGTCAGTTTCCCTAAAGAAAACACATATTTAAATGTATATTTAAAGTTTAAGCATATGACAAAATGATGGGACCTATTGTACATTGCTATACAGCAGCTCGCATTGTCTTGACTTTATATGATCCGTGTAATTTAGTTTTATTTTATAATATCTGAATACTTCAGGTTGTATTTTGTCCTGGTACTGTCAGAATGTCAGGAAGTGTTTGGATGTCAACAGAAGGTGCCAGGGTTTGGTCAAGTCCAGGACTGAGTGTGTAAGCATTTACAGGAACAGGCAGAGAACTTGTGACTGCTAATCCTCATCTGGGAATGTAACCCCCCCCCCGCCCCTTACCTCTACCTTCATTCCTCTCCTTCCATCCACTCCATCTTCGCGTGCTTCTTTCAAGCTCGACCGCAATTCTTCCATTTTGCCTCCCCTCTCCTCCACACCTCTTCCTTCCCATCCCGCACAGTTTTTCCTTCTTGTGTGACTAAACTCAACTAAATACATTTACTCAAGTACAGTTTGTAAGAAAAATGTTTAGGTACTTGAGTATTTCCCCTTTATACTACCTTATACCTCCCCTCCACTACATTTTTGAGGCCATTATTGTGCTCTTTTACTCCACCACATTTATTTACTAGTTACCTGGCAGACAGATTGTTATATAAAATAGAAATATAACTCAACTAATAAATCATGATGCTTGAATTTACATCACAGCTGTGTAAAGTAATAAATCTTAGCTCCACCTTTACCAGTTTGGTCGTATATTTTGATGCTTTTGTGCTTTTACTAAAGTAAGATTTTGAATATGGGACTTTGTTTACAACAATGTGGTATTACTACATTTACTTACATACTGTAGAATATCTGAGTACTTTAAGCCTATGTTTAATTAAATGCTGCAATAGTTCTCACTAAATGTGTGTCCTCGGCCCGGTAGAGTCGAGACAGTTAGCACAAGAACAGGGAGTTAATAACTGAGACAGTAAAAGAGCTGTAGGTCTGTAGCATTTCTGAGAGTCTGAGAGCATTTCCCCAGACAACACTAACTAAAGTGGTCAACCCTGAGCTGCGCAATGGATTTATTACATCGGTTTCGCTCCATTCGAAAAATCTAATTACATGACATGAAACCCAACATGCGGCCCAAATATTATCAACTTGAGATTTCATGAGCCACGGGGCAACAGAGCAACTGCTGCAGCTCCCAGCGCAGGAGCAGACAAACGGATCATTTACAGAGATGTTTGCGGAGAGCGTGAATTTAACAGCAGTTTCATTTAACTGTAGCAAATAACTGTAAAATATAATCTTTCCACATATTAAGAGCAAGTCTGATTTTTACAATAAAGAATATGCACAAGAGGGTTCGTTAAAGCCCGCAAAACAAAGAGAAACAGTTTGAATTGGAATCACAAGGTTTTCACCTGACAAAGACAAAATCTACGCCGAGTGAGTTCACTTCCCTCGACACTGGCTCGCAGTGTTCAATCTTCCATTTCTGGCATGAAGAATTGACTTTAATGATAATGTAAAAAGATGCCAGCTTATGTTCTTTCAAATAAGTCTTTTGGCGAGTGTTTTCTTTTTTTTTTCTCGTATCCTGACACAGACACAATGTCAGTCTGGGGGCAGACGGCTGATTCACATTTCACAAATGAAATCACATGGAACAAGATGCCTCATAACATCAGGGAGACTCAAAAATACTTTGTCCACGAGCTGCTAAGTGCACAAAATCTGTCACTCAGACTCCATCAGGAGGTCAACTCGAACTCAAGGAGCCAAGTTCTTAATACGGGACAGATTTAAAGTTTTTCTTCTTGTTCCTACAGTTGGATGTTTGAGCTTCACTGTGCAGAATTATGTATGTGTAAACTTTAGAAATGAACAAAATAAGCATATTCATAGACTCTGTAAGGAGTAGATTACTTTTTGAGGATTTTAAAGTGGAAATTATACTTTTTAGCAGGAAAAACATATCAGACACACATTATTGTTCCAATATAATGTAATATATTGGACAATATAATATGTCTGGAAGGGATCTTTAAATAACTGTCACATGGCATTTCTACTTTTTCCACTGTGTTATTAATGTGACTAAATGCCTCTCCAAATACCTGTGGAGGCGGTTCAGATGTTCACATCTTTACTCCGTCTATTTAAATAGTGTCAAGATGTAAAGTGGGTGTGCAGTACACATTTGAAGGTAGCTGACTGTTTGTCTGGAAAAAGTAGAAAAACACAACACTTCTGTTTCCCTTTATCATCATGTTGTTACGTCATGCCTACACAACTTTGGTCCGGTCAATATTTGTCAAAGGATAAGCAGGCAATGAGGAAGTAGTTAACAAAACAGGGGAGCCGTATTGCGCAAGCTTTCCTGCTCTTTAATCCCATCATTTATAGCTGAGTGAGATAATAAGCAGTTAGAAGTAATATTTCCACTGCCGCTTGGCCTCACTGCTGCAGCTAAATGTTTCTGATTATTAAAGAATACTTAAAGGGTCCCTTTTAATCGTCTAATAACACCTCTTTGAGTCCTGGAAAAGCTTAGGTGACTGTGAAGCCTTCATTTTCACTTGTAGCCTACTTAAGACTGACTTAATGTTATGTAATGGAATTAATCTGGTGCCCAGTGGGCTTGAACACTGCTAGCTGCGGCGCTTAAGTATAATCTCACATATAAAAGGCTCCACATTGCCCCAAATATTAATTTTTCAGCTTTAATTAGGAGAGCCCAAATGAGCCTTAAATAAAGATATGCAGAATAAAGGGTACACTGGAATAACAAGTTCTATCTGATTATAAATACATACATTTTATCTTAAGACATGAATTAATGTCCAAGATGTTATCACCAATATTTTAAGTGATAAATGTGATAAGAGTTTTATTCTTATTTTGTTTTAAAATGTTTCCTATAGTTTCCTGGAAAGACAACTTCATTTTGTGTTAGCTTTGTCTTTAGTCATTGTTTTTTTTTATTTTCTAAAGTTGCTACTATTTTAACTTTTCAGAATAAATGTTGATTTTAACACGCAGCTATCAAAAGACATACCCCAACACCCTAATTTCTGGCTTACAATTCATAGCTGCACTTAATTGATGACTGAATAAACAAATTAATGAAAGAGCTTCGAGAGCTCCCACTAACAATCATTTCCATGATCGATTAATCTCTTTGTCTGTGGAAATGTCAGAGGCCGAGGATACTCTGTCTGGTATCTCATTCACAGCACACGCTCATGACTGAAGCTGAAATTGGAAGAATGATGACATATTTCAGCTTTAAGCAGATTATCTGGAAGCGTGACCTTTGCTGTGACATATGGGCTTAATGTAAAAGCAGACATCGAAAAGAAAATACCCTTCACTTTCATCGTTACTAGACCTGTGCTGAACAGTCGCTTAGTACACTCTGAATAATTCAAACCGTCCTACACAACATGCATTAGCGCTGCTTGACTGACTGTAAAGTTTGTTGATGTGTGTTCCCGAACTCTACCTTAAACTGACAGTATGTTCTTCCACATATTTTTCAATTTCTTCTCGTTTTTCATGCACTACTTTAAAGGACCAGTGTGCAGGATTTAATGGTGTCAAGCAGTGAAGTTGCAACCATTTGAATACAGCTCAGCCTTCCAAGTGTGTAGGTGAAACTACAAAAAATGGCGGACTCCGCCAGAAGAGGATCTGTTCCCTCTGTAGATAAAAACAATTCTTATTTTCAGGTGATTATATATGAATGAAAACACACCTATGAATATTTTATCCATTTCTAGATCCTCCTAAATGTTACATACTGGACCTTTAAAGCACACACTTATATTGTTTTATTCAACCTTTATTCAAAAGCTAAAACAATAATTCTGCCGTTAATGAATGAACTGTCAGCACAGTTCTGTTAGTCAGGTGCCCTGCTCTCCTCAGCTAGCACAGCTGTTTTTTCCACAGGTAGTGGGTGGCTTTGATGACTAATCAAAGTAATTCCAGCGTGGCGCGATAGTGATCTGTCACACCTACATGTCAGCGTGGCAGCAGTGGTAGTGAATAAAAGTTGAGCATAATTTCACGGCTCGTGTTAAAAACAGGTTTCACATTGGCCGTGGAGCAACTTAGTAACTGATTTTATATTCTACAGACTTGGTAAAAAAAACTAATGAATGAGCCTTGACACACAGCTGCTAAAGC